>NC_053024.1:155430173-155791756 GCF_003073215.2 Triticum urartu
TTACTTCCGAGTCCCTTCATCGCTCTGGTAAGGCATCCTGACGTAGATTTTTGACTCTTCTCTTCTCAAATTTCACTAAATTTTTTTTAGGATCACGCGGGTATCTTGGAATCGTTCCGATGGTTTTATGATGAGAACATTGTCTTGGTGCCTCATGTCAGGGGTTTAGTTGAAGTGTCCCGGGGAGTTGAGCTCTAAGGTGTTGTCGTCATAATTTTATCGTTGTAATTCTGGAATACCTGAGATTAGTACACCGACATCGAAAATCTCTTTTATGCAGTTCGTTGGTGAGATAACCTCGATGCCACCCAGTACTGGGGCGGGAGTTCGGGAGTATCGCCATAACTTGTATAACGGATGCTTTTCGAAGGTTGAGGTAGATGGTTTCCGAAGGTTTCTTGGTTATGTGTTGAAGGATGGATACAGCTGGATGTAGGATTTGCTAGTTTGGGTGAGATATTATGCTTCCCCGGTATCCCCAACACCTGATTGCATAACCGGAAAATTTCGGGAGTTTCATAGGTGGGAATTCAAGTAGCTCTTAGGATATCTTTCCGACGGATGTATGATATGAAATTGGGGTTCGACGTCTAGTGGTCCGCCTATTCACGGTCGGTTTTACAGTGGTCTCGTTGTGTCTTAAAGAGTCCTTGGCTATGCCGACTCGGGGACGCTTCGTATGTCATGTGCACTGCCTTGTACATGATGGTGCTGTATGATCGAGCCCGTGTAGGCCCCACCACGAAAACTTCGGACGAAATCTCTATCATATGTTTGTTCCGGCTTATTCTGCAAGCCAACCCTTTGTTTTTGTTTTGAGTTGTGGTATTCGAGTTGCTTCGAAGTCAAATGTTGATTCCATACCTTTTTCCTAAGCGGTATTCTCATACTCCTATGCGAATACTTATCCTTCTTGATAATCGAGTTGTCATTTCAATTTCTTCTCAACCGGTGTACTTCTCTTCAAGTGGATCCGATCATTTCAACAACCGCAAGATCAAGTATCAGTTCTTCTTAACGGTGTTTGTTTCATCCGTCTCCAAATTGTCTTTGTTTTTCCCACCCTCCCTCCCTTTGTTTTTTCTTCAAGGACTCAGATTTCTTATTCAAGTATCTTTTATTGATGGAAGTCTCTCCATTCTTTTCTATCAATATTCTTATCCGGTGATTCTCATGTATATTCTAACGGAGCTTCAAGTTCGTCAACCTTCACTCATTTTTCTTCTCCGATGGTTTAAATTAAAGCGTTATTGATCATATCTTTCTCCTCGTTTCAAATACATTCTCATACCGGTGCACCTCATAATAATTCACTTCTCACTATTCAATTGTTCCGGAGTGGTCAAAGATATCTCGAAGATTCGTGTTTCCACTCTACTTTCGTTCAAATTCTTTCGAGGATGTTCCCTCATTCAAGCCATTTAACTCAACTGGTGCAAACTCTCTTTTAAATCGTTCTACGGTGTTTCTTTTGAGTGGGCCCTAACCCACAGGTCTTTTCCCAGGATCTTACCTGACTCTTCTTATTTTCCTGGAGTTATTCTCAAATTCTTTTCAAAAGTTTTGACGTAAGAATGAATTGCCATCAGTCAAATGTCCTCCTCTAAAACCTTTCAAATTCTTTTCATCGTTGGCTCAACCTCTTCATTTTGATTCTTTCGGTGTGCCTAAATAAGTCATGATGGTATTTCTCGTCATCATTCTCAGATTTTGAAGACCGAAGAAGGCTTGTTCCTCCATATATTGCTCCATTCTCTTCAAGATTCGTGATTCCACCTTGTTGCCATCCTCTCATAATTATATTTGTTTGTGAGAATTCTTTTCACCCATCCAGAGCATTTTAAGGGTATTTTCAGTTTGATTATCCGGAGTCCATCATTTCAGAAGACTTGTTCATTCTTAGCTTTTAGCTCTCGTTCCCCAAATCTCACCGGTGCATCATTCAATATTCTCTAATCAGCTCATGATCTTTTGTTCTCGTGGATCTAATTTCCATCAAGTATTTTCATTCTTTCTCTAATTCTTCCCGGTGTTTCTTTATCTTTACTTCGTTCATTTCCAATTCTTACGGTGATTCGTTCAAGATTTCTCTTCCTAATCAATTTATTCATTATTTCAATTCTACCGGTGGTTCGTTCAATATTTTCCAAAGTTGGCGCTATATCTATCTTAATGCTCTCTACGAGAATAAGTAGTATGCCAAATCCATTGATTGTCATCAATTTAATTGGTGAAGGATAAGCATAATGTAATTCTTATTCTTGTTTCATTCAAGCGATTAATTCTTTATTCCGGAGGCTCATCAAAATTCTTGATCTCAATTGTTCATCTTATCTTTTCCCGGAGTTCCTACCTCTTGCAATTATATCACCACGGAGGTTCATCTAAATCATTACAAGGTTTCACCTTGTGTTTTCAACTTCTCTTTCCTTTTGTTTGATCATCCTTTTGTTACCGGAGTTCTTCTTGAAGGCTCTACATGTCGGTTCATCAAAGATTTAATTCCTTCTCGAAGTGTTCTTTGAGATTCTTTTCAGGGGAGTTCATGTATTCTTCATCTTGTAATCCGGAGTGCAATTTCTTTCTATTGTATCGTTTGAGGTGGTATTATGTCATTCTTGATAATTTGAGTTCATGTTTTCTTGATTCACATGTTGTTAAGAATGAGATATTTTAAATCCATCAACCTCGTCATTCGATTTATCTTGGATTATATTTCACCTAAAGCCTTCCCTAAGGATGGTTGTTATTATGGTGCTTATAAATGATCCAAGTACTTCATTTATCCTCCCGGTGAAATAAGTTTCTCGTCTCCTCGTTCATATCAATCCAATTCTTCTTCCCGTGAGTGGCAGGTTGTCATCTCATAATTTGAGATGTATTTCATAAGACCATATCAAGATTATTCTTTTCGTTGTTGGTTTTCAACAACTCCATTCTAGCATTTGTTGTATCCGTGCTCTCTCAAGATCTTGTTTCCCTTCGTTCCGGAGTCATTGTGATGTTGCTCTTTTCAACCCATCATCTCGTTTGTCAAAGATCATGTTCTTTTCATGTTTATCCATTTAACCGGAGTGTTGTGTCCTTTTTCCTCAAGTTCTTTTCGCCTTATCAAGTCTTGCACCTTTTCTCAACAGGAGTGCTATTCGAATTTGGTCTTCCTTGATCCCCTTCCTTAACCGGCGTGTTTTCAATATATATCTTCCCTTCAACCTCAAGGCTTTTCGCAATGTTCTTTCTTCCTCTTCCTAACGGAGTGTTTTCGACCTAGTTCACCTTCGTTGTATTCTTTTCTCGAATTTGTTCAACCTCTCAAGGTTCTTGGTTTCACTCGTTTGTCAAAGAAGCAACTTAGTTTACCTATTCTCTTTCTCCTCCGTTTTCCCTCCGGTGCCATTCTAGATCTCGGGACGAGATCCTCTCGTAGTGGTGGAGTGTTGTAACGCCCCGAGACCGATGTGCCAGGTGTCCTCTAGTTTTTTCGCTGTTGTTGCCTTGTCATTGCTTGCGTGTCATGCATTGCATATCATGTCATCATGCCATCATCTCATAAATCTTTTGCAACTCAACTAAATAAATTTCATGAATCTTTGATCCATTTAAATCGAGGGAATTCACATGGTGATTCTCTTTAGAACATACCCTCCCGATATTTAGGGAGCTATATTAAACCATTCCATTGGCTTGGAGTCACCCACAAACACATATGCACCGTTCTTCAAATTTCCTTTTATCCTTCTCAACTTCCCCTTTTCCTTTGGGGCCTTTTAGTAAAATTGAGTGGCAATTTTACTTTACCCATAAATGTCCCAAATATGCCCATAAATCACATATATTGTGTAGGGTCACCTCCTATAATTTCAACCCATTTGGAGTTCATTTGAATGGGTTTCGAAATTCGAACTTACCGAGTTAAATCCAGCGTGTGTGGATTTTACTTCTTCCAAAAATCGTTAGGCCATTTTTGTCAAATTCCTCATATTTTTATGACTCTGGAAAAAATATCCCCGTGCCCAACTCTTTCTCTAACCTTTCTTTTCTTCCTTTTTCTTTCTCTTTATTTTCTGTTTGGAAAAGAGTATTAGAGAGAGAAAGAGAAGGAGCCCAACAGCCTGGGCCTCCCAACCTCCCGTGCCGGCCCAAGGCCAAGGCCCATCCGCACCCCATGGTTAACCTAGCTAGCTCGTTTCCCTGGCCCGATCTCCCCCTTGATCCCTCTCTCCCTCCTAGCGCCGCCAGAGAGAGAGGATCGAACCCATCTCCCGACCTCCTCCTTCCCTCGATCCCCTCCTCTCGAACCCGCTCGCAGGCCCTCTCCCGATCCCATCTCACTCCCGTGCTGCCAACCTCCACCAGGACCTGCGAGCCCGAGCGCCTCCTGCCGCGAGCTCCACCAGGATCACGCCGCTGCCCCGCCTCCAAGTCTACCCCGCGCCGACGACCCTGCAAGCTGCTGTCGCACGCCTTCGTCCCCGCGCCGCGAGCAGCTCCCCTCCTTCGTCCATGGCGGCCGCCGCACCTGTCAAGTCCCTCTCCATCAGTGCCTGCCCCGCCACCATCTCGACCTCGCCATGGCCTCCGCGCCGCCGTCCTCCATGGCCGCTGCCGGCTGAGCTCGAAGCTTCGCTGCTGCATCTCGTCGCCGGAGTGTCTCCCCTCTGCCTCCCCTGCAGCTGCTCTCCGGCAGCTCGGCCGACCTCCTCTGCTCCGCCCTGCGCGTCCTCGCCGTCCAACCACGCCGCCGGACTGCTACCTTGCCTCCCCGACCTGAACTAGCTCAGCCCCCGGCCATCTTCGGCGCCTCACCGGCCGGATCTGACTCCGGTGGCCCATCCCCGTCGGGATGACCTCCACCACAGGCCAACTACCAAGCCGGCTATGCCACTGTTGTCGCTTGGCATGGCAAAGACCAAGACCCGAGACTTGAGACCCGTGGCCTCCGCTGTTAATTTCCGTGGACGCCAAGTACCTCTTCCGGTGATCCGAACATCTACGAGCCGTGTACCACTACAGCCGGTGTGTTTTTCACCAAGTCCGACTACGACACAAACGGCTACACAATGACTCCGAAGAACATGGAAACGCCAAGTTCCTCTCCGAACGTGAACGACTACCATCGCCGAGACCGCAAGTACCACGACAACCCCGAAGGGATGCGGACCCGTCAAGTACCTCTCCGAAAAAACGAGCATGTACCACTACGTTCGGAGACATCGGATCCGCCAAGTCCAACAACAAATGGGTACAACCACCGACGACCCCGGACATCTACGAAAACGTGTGCCACTACCGTCGCCGTGTACCACTACGCCCAAGTTCCACTACAAGATGAACCACCATCGTCGCCGATGACCGTCAAGTGTACAACTACCGCCAGCGTTGATTTGACAAGAAAATGTGTACCACTACTTCCACGACGTCCCGTGAACGCCTACTTCCCTCTACGAACGAGAACCGTCCCCTTTGCACGCTACAAAGGTATAACCCCGAGACGACCACCGTGAACGATTGCATGTGTGATGTATGAGATGCTCGTGTTTGCTCCGTGCTTGAATTGTCGGTGCATGTCGCCCCTCTTTTGCCTTGTCACCGACATGTGGGAACTCGGTATTCGAGAGCACCCCACATTCTATCGCATGTCACGCTCCCGTCGCATTTTCTTTTGCACCGGGATCTCAATCGAGTTACCGGAACCGATATGTTGCCGTGGCATCATTTTCGGATTCGTTGCCGTGGCACCCCTTTTCTTTCCACCACGGTGGCAAATGCTTTATAATATGCTCTTATCAACATTTTCTTAAAAACCTGCATAAACTTGTTCATGTCATCCGCATCATGATAACAATAATTAAAATGTTTAAATTGTTGTTTGCATTAATTTACTAATGCATATGGGGATTTACCGGATTTGTTGTTTGCTATATCCGGCCCCATTTAAATTGTTTAGATAGTATAGTTTTGTTATGCCTCACCTCTTGCCATGTTAATCCACATTTAATATTGTTGGGGTACATAACCGAGAGAGAACTAAATAATCGATGTGGTGTTTTGTCAATATGCATCCTGATGCATATTGAGCTTCACTTAATTTGTAGGATTGCTTGTGCACTTTGCCATGCCATGCATACTTAAACCGGACATGCATCATACTTGTTGTGCATCATGCCATGATTATGTGATGGTTGTTTACCGTGATTGTTTGCTTCTTTCCGGTGTTGCTTCTTCGGGTTGGTTCCGTTAACGTTGAGTTTGTGAGGATCCGTTCAACTTCGTCCGTTTGTCTTTTTCATGGACTCGTTCTTCTTCCTTGCGGGATCTCAGGCAAGATGATCATACCCTCGAAATCACTACTATCTTTGCTTTGCTAGATGCTCGCTCTTTTGCTATGCCAATGCTACGATGCCTACCTTTTGCTTGTCAGCCTCCCAATTGCCATGTCAAACCTCTAACCCACCATGTCCTAGCAAACCGTTGATTGGCTATGTTACCGCTTTGCTCAGCCCCTCTGATAGCGTTGTTAGTTGCAGGTGAAGATTGAAGTTTGTTCCTTGTTGGAACATGGAGTTTGTTCCTTGTTGGAACATTGTTTATTTGTTGGGATATCACAATATATCTTATTTAATTAATGCATCTATATACTTGATAAAGGGTGGAAGGCTCGGCCTTATGCCTGGTGTTTTGTTCCACTCTTGCCGCCCTAGTTTCCGTCATATCGGTGTTATGTTCCCGGATTTTGCGTTCCTTACACGGTTGGGCTATAATGGGAACCCCTTGACAGTTCGCCTTAAGTAAAGCCTTTCCAGCAATGCCCAACATTGGTTTTACCATTCGCCACCCAGCCTTTTTCCCTTGGGAGTCGCGCATCCCGAGGGTCATCTTATTTTAACCCCCCCGGGCTAGTGCTTGTCTAAGTGTTGATCCGAACTGAGTAGACTGCGGGGCCACCTCGGGGAAACTTGAGGGCTGGTTCTACTCGTAGGATGTCTCATCCGGTGTTGCCCTGAGAACGAGATATGTGCAGCTCCCATCAGGATGTCGACACATCGGGCGGTGTTGCTGGTTTAGTTTTACCCTGTCGAAATGTCTTGTTGTACCGGGATACCGAGTCTGATCGGAACGTCTCGGGTGGAGGTCTATTCCTTCGTTGACCGTGAGAGCTTGTCATGGGCTAAGTTGGGACACCCCTGCAGGGATTTGATCTTTCGAAAGCCGTGCCCGCGGTTATGGGCAGATGGGAATTTGTTAACGTCCGGTTGTAGAAAACCTGAACTTGACCTTAATTAAAATACATCAACCGCGTGTGTAACCGTGATGGTCTCTTTCCGGCAGAGTCCGGGAAGTGAACACGGTTGTTGGAGTTATGCTTGACGTAGGTAGTCTAGGATCACTTCTTGATCATACTTTTATCGACCGTGCTTTGCCTTCTCTTCTCGCTCTCTTTTGCGAATAGGTTAGCCACCATATAGGCTAGTCGCTTGCTGCAGCTCCACCTCATACCTTTACCTTACCCATAAGCTTAAATAGTCTTGATCGCGAGGGTGCGAGATTGCTGAGTCCCTGTGGCTCACAGATACTTCCAAAACCAGTTTGCAGGTGCCGATGAGACCGTGCAAATGACACAATCAAGCTCAGGAGGAGCTCGATGAAGATCTTGTCCTTTGTGTGGTTTCGTTCTAGTTGATCAGTAGTGGAGCCCAGTTGGGGTCGATCGGGGACCTTTGTCGCATTTGGGGTTCTTCTTTTATTTTGGTTCCGTAGTCGGACCATGAGTGTATTTGATTGATGTAATGTTTTATTCATATAATTGTGTGAAGTGGCGAGTGTAAGACAACTATGTATCTCTTTCCCTTATGTATTACATGGGTTGTGTGAAGATTACCTCACTTGCGACATATGCCTTCACTGCGATTATGCCTCTAAGTCGTGCCTCGACACGTGGGAGATATAGTCGCATTGAGGGTGTTACAGACTACCCCATTGCGGAATTTTGCATGCATCACAAAAGTCTTATAGGTCCATGGTATAAGATTCATCATAAAGATCAAACAGGACAGTATGAGTATTGCGCTTGGATGAAAACTCAAACCTCCACACAAAGGAATCGGTGAGATAATAATACTGTAAGCACTTGTCCGATAAAAAATCATCGAGGCCGACATTTTGTATGTATGCATAGACTTCATCCTTGAAACATGCATGATCCATAAATTCATCGGACGGCCATTCACACGGTTTCACTTGAGCTTCTCTTGGCGGTTCAAGGTCCTGCTCACGAATTGCAGGCCTGGGTCCTTGCTTCCTTGAAGAACCACCTTGGTACATTTTCCTGGACATTTTTCTTCCTCTGAATTTTTTTTAAAATTTTAGTGACTCAAAATAAAAGTGAACCAAACTTGACAAACTTGATAGCAACTACTCCTACAAGTGCCTAGAGGCTATATCATGCATCAAAACTACTTTGGAACATATAAATTTGACATGCAAGCTCAAAAACAGGGTCACCAAAGCAACAAAAATTTGCAATAAATAAAGCACTAGAACAAAAACTAATTGGCCCATTGGAGGAGTCACATACCAAACATAAATCCCCCAAAGTAGTTTTGTGAATGGAGCTTTGAGCAAGGAGATTGAAAGTGACAACAAGATCAGCAAGAACACGAGTTTGAGCAATGAAGTGATTTTTTCTGGAGGAAGGAGTGGATAGGTGCTGGAATAGGTGGATGGGGCCACGTGGGGCCCACAAGGTCAGGGGGAGTGCCCTCTACCCTTGTGTCTAGCTGGTGAGGCCCCTTGGTGTGTTCTTTGCACCAAAAATTCTTAAATATTATATAAAAAATCATATCAAATTTTTAGGGCATTTGGAGAACTTCTATTTTCGGGACATTTTTTACTGCATGGATAGTTCAGAAAACAGACATAAAATACTATTTTTTCTTTATTTAAACTAAATAATAGAAAGTAAAAGATGGGTACAGGGAGTTGTGCCTTCTAAATTCATCCATCTCATGCTCATCAAAAGGAATCCATTAACAAGGTGGATCAAGTCTTATTAATAAACTTCTTTCGAGTGACGTGAAACCAGAGAACTTTAGAATAACACTAGGTTACCTCAACGGGGATATGCATTTACCCAACAATAAGAATATCATATTTCTTTTTGACAGTAGGTAGAGGGAATTCAAAACTACCAATAGTAATAGTTGAAATTTTTCCAATAGAATTGATATTATGAACTTGAGGTTGTTTCTTTGGAAAGTGTACCGTATGCTCATTACCATTAACATGAAAAGTGACATTGCCCTTGTTACAATCAATAACAGCCCTTGCAGTATTCAAAAAGGGTCTACCAAGGATGATTGACATACTGTCGTCCTCGGGAATATCAAGACTAACAAAGTTCGTTAAGATAGTAACGTTTGCATCCACAACAGGCACATCCTCACAAATACCGATGGGTATAGCAGTTGATTTATCAGCCATTTGCAAAGAGATTTCAGTAGGTGTCAACTTATTCAAATCAAGTCTATGATACAAAGAGAAAGGCATAACACTATCACCGGCTCCAAGATCACATAAAGCAGTTTTAACATAGTTTCTTTTAATGGAGCATGGTATAGTCGGTACTCCTGGATCTCCAAGTTTCTTTGGTATTCCACCCTTAAAAGTATAACTAGCAAGCATGGTGGAAATTTCAGCTTCCGGTATCTTTCTTTTATTAGTGACAATATCTTTCATATATTTAGCATAAGGAGGCATTTTAAGTATATCAGTCAAACGCATACGCAAAAATATAGGTCTAATCATTTCAGTAAAGCGCTCAAAATCCTCATCATCCTTTTTCTTGGATGGCTTAGGAGGAAAGGGCATGGGTTTCTGAACCCATGGTTCTCTTTCTTTACCGTGTTTCCTAGCAACAAAGTCACTCTTATCATAACATTGATTCTTTGATTGTGGGTTGTCAAGATCAACAACAGGTTCAATCTCCATGTCATTATCATTTCTAGGTTGAGCATCAACATGAACATCATCTTTAACATTAGCACTAGGTTCATGTTCACTACCAGATTATGTCTCAGCATCAGAAATAGAAATATCATTGGGATTCTCAGGTGTGTCTATAGCAGGTTCACTAGCATGCAAAGTCCTATCAGTTTTGTTTTTCTTTTTAGTACGAGGAATAGGTGCATCAGTATTAGTTCTCTAAGAGTCTTTCTCAATTCTCTTAGGATGGCCCTCACGATACAAAGGTTCCTGGGTCATCTTACCACCTCTAGTCATAACCCTAACAATATTATCATTATTCTTACTATTCAACTCATTAAGCAAATCATCTTGAGCCTTAAGTACTCACTACAAAAAAATACACTTGCGTGATGATACGTGTTTGTCATAGTAGGTCACCTTTTCTGTCATGTATGTACATCCATGACGATTTTATGACAGAATCAGGATAGTCATACCTCTGCTGTCGTAGAAGTGTTCCATGACAATACCAAAATTATCATCACGGAAGTGTTCACTTCCATGACGATAAATGACGCGTCATGGAAGTGCTTTTGTCAAGGGTAACCGACACGTGGCATCCACCATAACGGGTCGCCGTTAAGCTATCGGGTCCGGTTTTGGATCCGATAACCCATTAACAGCCCGGACCAATGGGGATTTTGCATGTGTAAAATTCTCATTGGCCGGAGGAAACATGTGTTAGCTCGTCATTGGGTGTGATAGGCCCCTATGATATGTCAACACGTGCGACGACCCACCACTGGCCTATTTAGCTTACAAAGGCCAGCCCATTTGACTTGGTCAAAATTTAGCGGGCCGGCCCATGAAAAGCCTGTTAATGGTCTGTTCGCAAATAACCCATTTTACGGCCCGGTAACTCATGGCCCGTTAGGGCCTTCCCGAAATTGGCAAAATAGCGTCATGTGGGCCGTCGAATATAACACCAACCCATTTCACTTTCGGCCCATGTGTGGCCCATGACGTCTTTCGACCCATATGAGGCCTTTCGTAACTTTAGGCTCTTTAGTGGCCCACGGTGACTCTAGCCCATAATGAATAGTAAATTTCTTTGTACCCATTAATGGCCCATGATTCACATGGGCCGTTTCCAGCCTCTATTAGCTTTTGGCCTATTGACGGCCTACGTTCTTGGGCTCCTTTCCGGCCCTCGATTACTTCCGGCCCGTTACTGGCATGTTCCCCTAATGGGCCAAATTCAGCCCGTGGCAAGAATCGGCCCGTTTGTGGCCTATTAACCCGTTGCGTCGTTTCCAGCCCGTCCAATATTCTGGCCCGTAAACGACCCATTATGCCTGTGACAGAATTAAGCCTTTGCTGTCCTCCAGCCTGTTAATGGCCCGTTATAGTGCTGGGCCAATACTAATTACGCCCGTTTACGGCCCATGTGGACCCATTTATCCGACGGCCCGAGGACCACCGATTCTATGGCCCGTTGGAGGCCCATTTATCCGACAACCCGTAGGAGGCCCATGGATCCTATGTCCTGTAGCAGGGTCAAGGTTACCACGGTCCGTATACGGCCCATGGTTGTTGCGGCCACTAGCAAACCAGGGAAAAAGAAGACTAGGAAATAAATAAGCCTGAAACTAACGCTAGGCTATTAAGGCGATTGCACAGATTACATCCACTGGGCATCAAAGATCGCCACCAGTGCAAATATAGGGAACACCCTACACTATACAAAAATGGCTCACTGTTTTCTTCAGCCGGTGGCTGCACGTTAAGAACAAATTTTGTATCGCAAGAAAATAAATTACAACCATAAAACAAAAGGAAGGTTGGCATAAAAGTTAATAGTGTAGCAGATAAATGCACCACCAGAAGTTCAGAAGCTCAATTCATTTGACCTGATTGTTACGTTTTCATGCTGTATTGTCGGATGGAGCACCCTTCGCCTTCATTTATCCTAGGCTCCTGAACAACATAGCAAATGTGTGATAGTCTGGTTTCAAAACCATGCGTATCTTGACGACATCGAACAATGTCTGTCCTTGTTTCACAAAGGGTCTCTGTTAGGGAATGGACTTGTGTCTGCAGCGCAGATATAACATTGTTTTGAGCTTGCATATCTTGATCATGAGGTAGTTTGGATGATATTCCCTTAACAACCAACCTAGTATTACGAAGGAACGTGCTTTTGGCATTGTTAGTGGACAGGTACTGACCCACTGTAGCAAGAGGTGACATTGCGGTTATAGTCGCCTCGTCACCTTCATAAGGTGGCGGTTCCACCATTTTTTCCATAGCTTGCTGAAAAGTTGAGTTTTTACATTAGTAGTACCAGAAAAGAAGATATTAAGCAGGTAGGAAAACCAAACAAAATAGCTTTGGTCTATATACAGAACTTATTCTGGTGAACCCATGTAAAATATTAGTTGTACTTTACTGCAAAGTACATAATAAAACCTGGTTCCAGAGATATGACCATGTACCATGGTTAATGTATTTTCTATTTCTTCACATTATATTGACAACTAAGGATAAAGAGACAAAGTTTATAATATGGTAAGAATAGTATGACATCATTCATATCACAAAACAACTAAGAACAGACAAACATGCAATTGTAACGTTGTGTGGGCAAGTCCAGCAAGGAACTAGATTACAGATCAAGATCAAAGGAACATCACTCCTCTCTTTTAAACCTTGTAAGGTGCAATGATACGCTAAGAAAATTGTCTATAAAATTGAAAAGAGTAATAGACATTGAATGCAAACCATGCAGTTCAATGCACAAGTCAGAGTAAGTAGTAGTTGAAAGGCATGAGGATTAAGGACTTACAACAGCAGCTTTGACTGGTGTAGTCATGCCCTTCGTCTTGCTGGTGTGATAGTCCTTGAAGATTTCCACGGCATTTGGTTCATGTACTTTTTGGTCCTTGCGGGCTTTCCTCTGCATTTGGAACAAGTCAATATAGAGCTGATAATATGGTACAACGAAAAGATTGAAACAATAGCTAATTACAAGAGCCTCGGAGTGTGCAATGTAGCTATGAGCTCCTGTGTTTGTTGGAATTTCACTTTCATATGGTTGGCCTTATTATTTGAACAGTTCACCTACAAGAAGATAGATTTGTGAGGCACATGCGTAAATAGGACATCAACATGTGATATGATCACATATATATAATGTACCTGATACTTTGGATCAGACCAGTGTTTAACGAGGCTTCTCCAGTCTTCATCTGATATATTTTCCACTTGAGATGTTTGGGCAAGTTCACTGTTAGCCTTGCCTTCAAAGTGAGTTTTCCTCAAGTTATACCAATACTGTCACAGAGCAGACTTGAAAACATGGGTGCAAGCTTGTCTGGTTGCTTGATCTTGGCTATCCAACCTGAACCTCATTTGTGGAAAATTATGGGAGTCTCATTATTAGCAACCTAGAAAGTATGGGACAGAGCAAGACGATATTACTAGTTTCCAAACATAACCGTACTTACAGATAAATGGTCGAGGGAGGTGTTGAACTGGGTTTCGTCTTTGTCATTCCTATACTGAATCCATGTTGGGAGGATACGTACATGACACCTAACGGCAACCGCTGCCTCTGATACTAACTTGGCTGACTCTGTAGCATCACGTGGCCTTTTTAAACCTGCCTCAAAACGCATCTCTATTCTTCCTCCTCTAGATTTAGTTAACCTATTGAGCATTATCCCTGATGTTTGTTTCCTCTTGCACCTAGGTGCTAGTCCAACAACGAACAAAGGAAGTGTTAGTGTACATCAAACTGTGAGACTACATATAAAGAAGCATGCAACTGTAACTTGGCCCGAGTTAGCGCAGTAAGAGCACCCACCCTGGCAGCTGATCTCTTTAGCTTTTCAAAACATGCAGGCATCATCGCCAGCCTTTGCAACGTCTCCTTGATCAAGGTTGGGGGCAGTTTGTTATAAGAAGCTGTGCAGATAACCCGTTGCATGCCGGTATATAACTGCTCGATAAGTGTATAGTCGGCTTTCGGTCTTTCCCGCATATCTGAGCCAAGATGAGCAACGTGGGTTCCTGCATCATCAAAAATGTCTGTAAACCGGCGTGTTATTAGATAATACATGTTTAAAGCCTATGATGAAGCTATTTACCAAAAAACGGCAGCAGTCATGGCGTTTACTTGATGTTTCAAGCCAGTCAGCTCCTCCGCCACTGGATTAAGGGCCGCTTCAGCATCCTCAGCCCTCTTAAGCAGAGTTGTCTTTTCTGTATCCCAACCTCCCCACTTAGTTTTGAAGCTTTCCTTCAGTTTTTCCATTGCTGATATGGCACTGGTCAATTCATCCTTGGCCTTGGAAGTCTCTGCTTGTTGCGATTTAATATTTTCTTGAAGGTCAGCGATTTGGGATTCCTTCTTGCTAAGCTCAGCCTGCAAGAGACAAGAAACTTATGAGATGATAGTGCATATTCAAAGTCCCAAGCACATAACAAGTAGTATTGGCACTTGGGGGCTAATGTCTATTGCTTCTTATAAAATTTTTTACAAGTCCCAAGCTCAATACAAGTATTATTCTTGGCACTTGGG
This sequence comes from Triticum urartu, assembly GCF_003073215.2. NCBI lineage: Eukaryota > Viridiplantae > Streptophyta > Magnoliopsida > Poales > Poaceae > Triticum > Triticum urartu. Next base: position 155,444,719 of record NC_053024.1, read on the forward strand.
GGCTAATGCATATTTTCTCCAGTTAAAACTATGGATTTTTTCTTCCACTATCAGCTTGGTGGTTAACTGGTTTACAAAGGTCCAAAGCAAGAATTTTGTGCCTTGCAGCATAATTAGTCCCATCTTAACATATTTGTTAAGTTGGCCCTTGGGGGCTACACAAGCAAATTTGAAGAGTTGTTATTCTCAAGTCCTGGTTCGTCTTGAAAGTATAAACTGCCCCTTGGGGGCTATACAGGCAAAATTAAAGAGTTGTTATTCTATAAGTCCCAGTTCATATTGGCAGTCTCAACCGACCCTTGGGGGCTACTTGAGTTGTTCTATATGGATCTTGGAAGTTTACAGAACATTCTATTTTATTATGTTCAATAAACTTGGCGGCTAAGGGAAGAATATTTATGCAAAGTTAACAACATTTACCTCATATCGCTCCTTCATCATATTCAGAATGAATATCTTGGGCGCTGAGGTGGGCATAGCTTTCCAAGTCTGCGTTCCACTTGCCTTTGTCAACAGCAGAAATTTCTTCTTTGGCACTATGTTTTGATAGAGTAGTGGGGTTGCCTGGGGCTGTATAACTAACACCAGTGACCATAACATCGTCAGTGTTGTCAGCAACTTTAGTTGGGCCTGGCGGTTTATCAACATCAATCATCGGATCAACTTCCATATGTTCAACTAAGATTTAATGATCTTGCGGTGGCGGATCATCAAGAATAGCTTCAGTATTTGGATTAGACTATTCCAGGGTCTTTTCCGGATCAGTTGGAATGCTTTCATCAGCTGGCTTATTTACTTTGGCACGTTTACTGGCTTTGGCTTGGTCCCTGAAAATAATAAGTATATATCAGGTCAGTACAAAGATCAAGTATAAGATATGAAAGGTCAATTGAATATGCTTACCCAGGAACAATTTTGAGGGTTGGAATTTGTGTTCCTATTGATTCGCCAGAGGAAGAATGAGAAGTTCCCTGATAATTTGAATCAGACGGATTAAGAGGTTGTCGGAAGTAACCTGCCTTGGGATAACATGTGTCAAAAGTATAAGAGACCTCTGGGTGGCGTTTATGAACCGGCGTGTTCGGTAAACCGGAAGAAGTCACCACATGGCCGCTATGCCGGGTTGTGCGGCGAGCTTCGTGTTGCTGTTTCTTCAAAAGAAAGTTTGGATCCAAGTAAGCTAGAGGGTGAGAAAATCTTACTTTCCGGTTTGCTTGTCGAGTTCTCTGTGTGGGCAGAGGTTCTGAGCCGGATGAGAGAATAATTACCTCTGCATCACTTGCACGGGTGGCTTCTGCGTCGTCCTGATAACAATCATTATCAATGAGGTGTATGAAAAAGGAGCCAAGTGAATAAAGTTCTACCTCTCACTCCGGGTTATCATTGTCATCGTCAATGTTTAACTCAGCAGACTCGATGGATTTCTTCTTGGCGGGCTTCTTGTGGACCTTGGTCTTGGGACGAGCTGTTTTGGCCGGTTTATCCTATGGCTTCCTTTTCCAGAATGGATCATCACTCTGTTAAAAGTTGAAAAGATCATAAGAGTATTCAGAATATGGATTAAGCAAGAGTTGGGCAATTCTTATAGCTGGCAGTTTATTTGAAGCACATAAAGGACTAAGCCCTGTTTTGCTGCAGTCGGCCACCGGTATATCCAACATTTTCTTGATGACTTCAGTAACTTCAGTGTCGGTCAGCTGAATATCAATATGGCGTCGAGGGTCTTTCACGTCCCCTGTGTATTCACACATTAAACCGGGGCGACGACTTAAGGGTAAGATACTCCAAGACACCCAGCAACGGATGAAATCAACGCCTCTTAAACCGTTTCCCACAAAGGCTCTAAGCTTTGAAAGCTGTGATGCATACTTGGCCCATTCCTTTGCATCGAGTCTTTGGGGGAGTGGATGTGTACTGCTAAGCCGGTGAGCATGGTAACCTGACAGAGGATTCTCACCAGATGGAGAAGTATCTTGGCAATAGAACCAAGTTTGATTCGAGCCCTCGGGGTGGCTATGATGGTTAGCATGTGGGAAGCTGACATATTTTCTCTTTTGGATTGAAACCCCGCCAAGTTCAGTATTGGGCCCGTCCATGAATTCTGTACATCGGTTTAAATAGTAGAAATCACTGAACAGTTCGACTGTGGGCTCCTCTTGCAGGTAAGCTTCACAGAATACTTGAAAGTTGCAAATATTGGACACGGAGTTAGGTCCAATATCTTGAGGGTGAAGTTGGAGGAAATGAAGTACATCACGGAAATTTTTTGATCTGGGAGGGCTGAATCCTTGACTCAGATGGTCAGCAAAAATGATCACTTCCCCTTCCTCGGGTTCAGGAGGATTTTCAGGACCAGAGACTCTCCAGCGGATGACTTCCTTTTTGGCTAAAGCGCCAGCAGCAACACACCCATTCAACCTTTCTTATGTAACCCGGGATTGAACCCAGTTGCAGGAATAAAAGGCCTTGGCCATTTATTCGATAACCTGGAAGAAGGTTTGTGCCAGTTTAAGATTCATGATTAATCCGATTAAAGGCTAAAAGGCAGAAAGTGTTGAAGCATGCAAAAGTGTTAAACCGGAGTTTGATGTTATCAAGTTGCAGAGATGAGCAAATTATCGTTTTAAGAGGGTACTAATGATACCTGGCGGGTCATTATTTTCTGAGTTAAACCGCCTACACAGATATTGAAAGTGTAGATCTAAAGTTGGAGAATGACTAAGTGAGGAAAAACAGTTTTCAGAGATTGATACCACAAATTTTGGATCTACCGCGTGTCAGAAAATGAAAATATATTCAGACCTAAATATTGGTAGTTGAACAGTTTATAAAGGTCCAAATTGGATTTTCTGCCTAAAAAGTGATGCTCTGATAAGGAAGGACTATGGCTATTGCCGCACAGGAAAATATCAAGTTTGTATCAAAAGTTTATACTACAACGAAGAACAAGTGAAGAACAGTGCCGAACCTTCATGAGATCATACGAACCGTAATGAGATCTACAGAGGGGGGAGGAGGAAGAACTTACCGAGGCTGCTGGATCGGCGGAGGCACGCGAGCGAGATCTGGACCAAATCAGGTTGATGCAACGGCCAATGGTGACGCAGAGGAGAGGGTCGACGGCTGGGCTCGAGAAGAACACGTCATGAGGAAGACGATGAAGACGAAGATGCTGAGGGGGAAAGTGAAAAGGACCCCTGTCCCTATTTATAAGGCGAATGGATAACTGGCATGCGCGGGAATCGAGGAGCTCAAAATTGGATATGTAACAGGGCTGACGCCTCGATTTTCGGAGGTTCATTAAAAATGAAGATACATATATGATTGTGGATTTGTATAAAATTAATGACAGGTGACGTCATGGCGAGTTATCATGATCTCAGAAGATGACGTCACAGGGAGTTACAAATCTTCGCGAAGATAATGAAAAAAGAATTTTCCTAAGTGTTGAAGATTGATATGAACAAGTTCAAATCAACTTGGGGCCTAATGTTGGGGATATAACTATTGAGTATAAACCGCCCAAGAGGGGCCGGGTTATGCTCATGATGTTTTGCCAGTATTTAAGTCCATGAAGACATAGAAGATGGCGACTTATGAAGGATACTTAGTAAGAAGGCCCAAAGCCCAAAGGCAGGTTAGGGCACATAAATGAAAACCGCCATAGGTGTATGACTTGGATTGTAAGATAGGAAAGAGTAGATATCGATCCGGACACGTCTATGAGCCGGCCGGGATTCTGTGAACTGTCGGGCGTCAACCTGTGTATATAAAGGGACGACCCGATGGCGGTTAGGGACAAGAAAACAACAGATCGAGAGCTAGGTTAAGCTTATTTGCTCCTTGGTCATCGAAACCCTAGCAATACCACCTCAAACTGGATTAGGACTTTACCTTCACCATAAGGGGCCGAACCAGTACAAACTCCTCGTGTCCTTTGTCCCGTTTAACCCCTGTAAGCTAACCTAGTCGTGATGGCTCCACGACTAAGTCCTCACACTAGGACATCTACCGTGACAATTCCACGCCAACTACCTTCTTGCTGTTGAAGCTCATATATTTCATCAGATTGTGACAACTCATCTTGTGTCAAGAGTGCTTCAGAAGTACTGTTAGGTGGCAAGGGAGCTTGGGAACATGCTGTTAGCTAAGTTGACAAAGGAGTAACACGTGCAGCTGGTGGTACTGTGGAAGGTGTTGCAACAACTAGGTATTTCTCTGCTTGTTTGGTGGCAGCTATTTCTTTCGATTTGGCTTGTTCTGCAGCTCGTGTAGCACGGGATACCCTGTTTGTACAATTTTTCGTTGGACTTTGACCTTCTATTGCACCATGAGTACCAACAGAATCTGCAGGATTCCTCCGGTTCACTCTTTGTGTGTCCTTAGTACTAACACCATCCCTACCATTCTGTGTCCCTTCCTCTTTCTCTGTGCCCTGTTAAGTCAATCCGACAAGAACAAGGAATAACAATTTAGTTCTTCAGAACAAATTGATGCGTGATACAGATGAACTGAACTTTGATGTTAGACAACCACATGTCAGGAGGATGTAACATGTACGAAAAATAGGACGACATGAGATAACCAGAACTATGAGGTGTAAACTAAGCAAAAGACATTTCACTAAATTAGAAGCAATTGAATAGAATGTAGACCCATATGAAAGATACTACAAATATTGCTCTGCCAAGTTAGCAATGTCTTGTCATTACTGGTGTTTAAACAAATGTGAAGCAGTATGAGAAATAAATCATATGCAAGATGCAAACAACATCACACTACCAAGTTAAAGGTCTCTCGTCATTAGTGCCATTGCATATTCATAGCTTATGATGTGTAAAATAAGGAGAAGGAATTTCAACAAATTAGAAACAACGAAAGCTAGACACCATATGAAAGATGCAATGAATATCACTCTACCAAGTTAAAGCTGTCTTGTCATAAGTGCCATTTCAACAAATTAGAAGTAGTACAAGCTATAATAGAATGCGAGATGTAACCTATATCACACTACCAAGTCAAACGTGTCTTATGATAAGTGATTGTTGCTGGTTACACAATAGTAGTACTTTGATGTAAGAACATGGTGTGATAGAAAGATATTATATGTTCTAGAAATAGGAACACATGTCTTATTCACAAGTACAATGTGTAAAGTAAGCAGATGGAATTCAACAAAATTAGAAGCAATACAAGCTAGACATCATACATAACATGCAACCACATATATAAGTGCCAAGTTAGAGGGAGCACTTGTGATGGTGCACTAGGGGAGACGTGCTCATCATCAACACAACTAGGTTGAGTGTCTATGCATGTGTTGTCTTGCAAATCATCTTGGAGGGTTGGAGTAGTAGAAACTGTAGAGGCCCTCCATTTGGAAGGAGCACCTTTATCCGCTGCTTTGCTAACTTCCTACCGCTTTATTGATTTTGAATTGTCAAGTAAAACCGACAAGAAAAAGCAATAAAATTCACTATTTAGAACTCATTCATGCATGATACTAACAATCACTACTTTGATGTAAGGAAAACACATGATACCAGGATGGAATATGTACGGAAAACAGGATGGCATGGCATATTCACAACTGTTTGTGTAAACTAAGAAAAAGCCATTTCAGCAAATAAGAAGCAATGCAAGCTAGACACCGTATGCAACAGGCAAGACAATATCACATTGCCAAGCTAGAGAAAGCACCTGGGATGCCGGTTTGGCCGGAAGACTGTCATCAGTCCCTGCCTTATTTTTTCCTTCATGCTTCTTAGTTTTATTGCCTTGTCAATTCAAACCCACAAGAAAAATGAATAAAAATCCGCTTTTCAGAACTCATTGATCCAAGATGCTGACGAGCACTACTTTAATGTAAGGCGACCACATGATAGGACGATTGAATGTGTAACGAAAAAGGACAACATTGCATATGCACAGCTATGATGTGTAAACTAAGGAGAAGGCACTTCAACAAATTAGAAGCAATGAGAGCTAGACACCATATGAAATATGCAATGAATATCACTCTAACAAGTTAAAATTGTCTCGTCATAAGTGCCATTTCAACAAATTAGAAGTAGTACAAGCTAGAAAAGAATGCGAGATGTAACCTGTATCACACTCCCAAGTCAAACGTGTCTTATCATAAGTGATTATTGCAAGTGACACAACAGTAGTACTTTGATGTGAGAACATGGTGTGATAGACAGATATTGTATGTTCTAGAGACAAGAACACGTGTCTTATTGACAAGTATAATGTGTAAAGTAAGCAGATGGAATTCAGAAAAATTAGAAGCAATACAAGCTAGACATCATACATAACATGCAACCACATATAACAGTGCCAAGTTAGAGGGAGCACCTGTGATGGTGCACTAGGGGAGACGTGCTCATCATCAACACAGCTACGTTGAGTGTCTATGCATGTGTTGTCTTGCAAATCATCTTGGGGGGGGGGGGTTGGAGGAGTAGAATCTGTAGAGGCCCTCCATTTGGAAGGAGCACCTTTATCCGCTGCCTTGCTAACTTCCTTCCGCTTTATTGATTTTGAATTTTCAAGTAAAACCGACAAGAATAACACATGCAATTTAACTAGATTGGAAGAATTACAATCTAGACACCATAAGCAACATGCAACCACATATCACGCTGCCAAGTTAGAGCAAGCACCTGTGATGCTCGTGTTGGGGAAATGCGGTAATCAATAGAGCTACCTTCAGTATCTTCATCTAGCCTTGTTGTTTCTTGATAATCATGTGGGGAGGTTGACGCTGCTTTCTTTAAATGAGGATCTTTACTCACAGTAGTCCACTATCCTGACTGCCTCATCATAAGTGATTGATGAGGGATACACAAGAACATTAGTTTGATGTAAGAACATGGTTAATAGACAGATGTACTAGTATGTACCAAAAACAAGAAGGCATGTCATATTCAAATGTATAATGTGTAAGCTAAGCAGATGCAATTTAACCAAATTGGAAGCAATAGAAGCTAGACATCCAGCTGGAGTGGTGAGCATGATCATCTAGGACCTGAGAGCCCGGTGGGAGGCGGGCTTCTTCGCCACCATCGTGGCTTTTTAGTTGGCTTCCAGGTGATGAATGTCTGTGCTGGGCTTGTCATTGTCTCGGCTAGTGCCCTGACTAGCTATTTGTCTTCCGGTGCTCCCGGGATGGTGGTTCATGTAAAAAATATCTTCCCTTATCATAATAAAGACCAACTTCGGCCTTTTGAATACAAGCTAGACACCATATGCAACATGCAACAACATATGACACTACGAAGTTAAAGTAGGCACCTGGGGCAGTGGTTCATTACGAGCGAGATCATCAACTCCAGAGCTATGTTTACCGTCTCCATCTGTTGAACATCCTACATTTAAAGCGAAAACACGTGTCTTGCCTACCCACGAGGCAAGCAGGAGCGACTTCTCTCTTTTCTTTTCTGCTTCTGTCAAGGCAGAGTCTGAAATACCCTTGCATAAAAACACAATAGTGAGAGTATGGGTGAAGTGTGTGCAGAACTAGTGCACTGTAAAAGTAGCAGATATCAGGTGGGTTGAAAATAAATGAGATGAGACATATGATAGCTCTACAACATTGCATGGCAAACAAAATTAGATTCTACTCTGTATGATTTTGTAATATATGAGCACAGGGATGGCTCGGAAATGCAGGTACTCCTCCAACACACCACCACATGTGGTCCTATCAAAATAAAAGTCGACTGAAAATAAATAGGCCAGTCAATTTTTTTATGAACCGTCTGATCTTTAAGGAATGGGCAGATGGCCTTCGTCTACCTCCTGCCAGTCACTGTTGAGAATCTTTCTCAAACCGCCAGCGACCACCGGCCCAGACCCCTGGCTCCACCGCCCCACCCTCCCCTCGACCTCACACCACCATCGTGCTTGGAAGCGCCCCCGGCCATCCCCTTAATCCCAGCCGACCTCCATATCGGGCGTCAGCAGCTCTAGGCCCCACACGCCCCTAAGATAAACACTGAGGCGCTACTTCCCCGGCGTAATAGGCGGACTAGCGCCTGTTATGCCGGGGAATGCTTCCTTTAATTGGGAATCAACTGACCAGGGATTGAAATCCAGGGGGCGACGGACCTCTAGCTAAGGTGAAATAGTATATGAGGAGAAACCTTGTGCATCACGAGTTACTAGGAACATCTAGTATCAAGAAGATGCGGTCAACTAATGTCTTCTATGGGATGAATACCGTGCAAGTAGACATGTAAGATTTGCATGAATAAGGGAAGAGGAGTACCATTTCCAGTTGCTAGTGCTGTGCGTCCTCCAAAATTCGCACCGATTTTATTGTTTTACCTGGGGAACCGATGTTTTGGAGGAGGGTGGATCCTTGGACGAACCCATGGCCAAATTGTTGACTATGTTGCGGTGGCCGTCTGTCGGTGGAGGGGAAGCAGATCCAAGGCGGTGAAGGACGGCGTAGCAGGAACAACTCCGGTGCGGTTGACGGTGGCGAAGTTGGGGCGGCAGCGGTGAGGCGCAGGACGGCGTGGTTAAACCGGCTCGGGTACGGACAACTCGGCCTCGGCTTCAACTACTAGCCATGGAGGGTGTTGCGGTTGAGGTTGCGGTGGACGATGACGTCGGGGTATCGGCTCCGGCGTGATGGAGGAGGGTGGCGGTTGATGGGTGGGATGGGGTGGCGGACGGAGGACGCCGTGGTTTCGTGGCTGGTGGAGAGGTAGTCTTGGCACCCACGGAGTACGAATGGGGAATCAGACAGGGGGAGCTAAGGGAGAACCATGTTTCGGTCTGGGACACACTTGTTTTTGGCTTTTTTGAACAGATGGGACACGCTTGTTTGAAATTTAGGGAAAGTAAAAACTTTGCCCCCTCTTAAATTTCTAACCTACTGCGGGTCGGGGGTAGGATGGTAATCCCAGGTGTCCCAAATAGTGGGCAGGAGCGGTTTCGGCCACGCGCATGTGTGCTTAGGCGGCCATTGTGTATGAATGTTTTTCGGAGGCGGATGCGTGGCGTCTAGATGAACCTACAAACCTACCCCGGTTTAGACCTTTGGATGTCAGGCCGGTAGGTTTCACGGGTCGGAGTTAGAAAAGTAATTTCCTTCTACTACCAAACAGACATGAAGATTGTCCAGGTCTCATTATCTTCTCACACCCACACATACCAACACAAACACCACACAAAAAAATTCTCCTCATGCCTCTATCCCCTCCCCCTTGCATATACACACTCAAGGGCATCTCTCGCCATGACATCATCATATTCGTCTCTCTCTAGACCCCTCTCATTTCTCGTGCTATCTCTCCCACGCCCCCTCCCACCACCGGCCTCTCTATCCATGCCTCTCTCGGATACGTAATACACACACATACCTCTCTAGGCCCTGCCAAATACATCAACTACACATTCACACATGTTACATCACGTACCCCATTGATCTAAAAAGCCCTCTCTTCACGTTTATTTCACATACAACATTCCTTTTGAATAAAGTGTGGACAAAAAATTATTTTAGAATTTCTACATATATACAACATTACAAAGTTATATGGAGGAGTATGAATGTTAATTTGCATTGCATGGTGCCCACAATGATATTTCTTCTGCACTGTGAATTTTTGTCTTTTATACTATACATAAAGTTGTCATAATAAAGAGAAACAAAGAGCACCTCTCTCTCCATCGCATACACCCCCTCTACGCCCCTTTCACGTACGCACACAAACTATCTTCAGGTCCTCTAAAAGTATGCCCCCGACATTCACGCATGTTTCATCTTTCTCTCGCGATATATACAGTGACTATCATTGTATTTGAGGCGAAAGCACGATACATACATTGGACTTCGGAATCCACTCATTACAGTCAATATTTATGCTTTGTGGTTATTATACAGTCACGGGCTCACCGCACAACTCTATATTTGCTCAAGACATGACTAGTGGACCAGTTAAACGCTCCATGTGGCACCTCTAGTGTTGCATCACCTGTCGGCGTGTATCTACTCTACACTCTTATAAAAAACAGAGTTGGTGATGATGGTGTGTCTGCCATCCTGCAATATAGGCTGTCCGATTTATATCTGACGGATAGGAAACTCTGGCAATTTTGCAAAAAGGTACCCACACACCTCTCCACATTTGCAAATAAGGCCTTTCCTCATTCATCCTTTTCTCTCACAAGATAAACTAGTCATACAAATGCATCTTGATGTTACGTGCAATGCACGGGCATCTTGCTAGTAAGAATGAAAACAAATGACAAAAAAAATATTGTAGAGTGGTTCGAAGTCATGACCGCGGGCACATCGGACAAGGCGGCCTTGTATTGGTATGTTGAGCCGTCTGCTTTAACATACGGGAGCTGGTGTGGTGATTATACACACACGCACGCATGCACACGAACTGCATGCACGCAACACTCACATGAACACATGCAACCACGCACACACGCAACACTCACACGTACACACGCGACCATGCATGGACGCAACACTCACACGCACACACACATGCATGCACACAGCACACGACCAACACACGCTCTAACGCTCAAGTGCGCTCAACCTGCACGTGCACGCGCACACATCAGGCCCTGACAGACACATACACAACCAGGTGGTTCCCGCGCATGGGTTGGCGTCTTGTCGCGCTTGCGTAAATTTCTGTTTATCTAACCTTATGCCTATGTGAACTGATATATGGGACCCACAAGGAACATGGTCAATTTAACTAGTCAACATGGTACCACGCAGACTATTTGGCCGGTCAACAGAGTGCAATCCGATGCTAAACGGAGCAAGTGACCGAATAATAACCGCAAAGTGTATATAGTGACCGTAATGAGCGTATTCTGAAGTCCGGTGGCCGTATTATGCTTTTCTCTCTGTAGGCCCTCCAAAACTACATCTCTACACGTTCTCGCATGTTACATCTAACAACTATGCAATATAGCACTACTAGTACACTCTAACACAATAAATCATATGTGTTTTTAGTTTTACTAGATATCATATTGTTACTTAATGATTCAGTTTGCATACATTAAAATTGCCTTTGAAATGTATGGCCAGTATCATCTACCGCGCGGGAAAAATCCTGCCCTTTCCTGTTTAATCGGGTTTGTATCGATGGACCATGTGAAATAGAAAAACTATAGTACTATAGTACTACAGTACAAGTAACAGTTAACTCGGCCGCCGTGTCGTGTACTCCTCTGTCGTATGAGTGGAGCACTCGCTTTCATAAATGTTCTACTCCATTTCTCCGACACGTGGGACATCAAGCTACCGGGTCCATCTGACATACCGAAATACAATGCAGAGCAGCAGGGGTGAAGCACCCCAGTCATGGCGCCGGCATAGTAATGAGCAATGAGGCATCAAATCAAAAAGCTGCACCTTTCCCGCAGTTAAGTTGGAGGTACGAAGTAATAATTCTAAAAAATGAAGTTGGAGGGACGAAGCAACCATCATTTCACTCGTTGCTGAATCCGCTTCTCCCCCATCTTCTTCAAGTTAACCACGTGTTGCTTCTGCTATTGTTCTGCCTCATGTGGGACACGGATCGGCTTGGTAAAGCACTGACATGTGGGAACGCATGTTAGCAAACCGCCAGGCCAATGTCCTCTAAAAATAATAAACCTCCCCCGCCATCCGCGTGGCAAAATCACCTCCTTTTTACTAATCTTGATTCTATAATTTTTTAGATCAATATAATTGAGATTTGTATAGATAGCACATAGGAGCAAAACCAAGTGGTACGGTTAATGGCATTCACAATGTGTAGCCAAATGTGAAAATAGCTTTTGGCATCGATGGGAACCATTGTGGATGGTGCTGCCAAAGCCAAAAAGATGGAACCAAAGCTACCTGATTGATTGATTGATTGAAGGAATAGAAAAATGCAACGTCTCTCCTCTTTCTCCCGTGCTGGACGCATGTACTGTATAGAGCACAGAGTCTACTCCCCTGTCCCTTCTATCACAAATCACAAAGCAGTGAGGCGTCAAATCACAAAGCACGGACTAAGCAACCATCATTTCACTCTTCGCTGACTCCGCTTCTCCATCGTCTTCTTCGAGAAACCACCTCACCGCACTAAGCTGAACAGACAACGCTATTGTGTACTAGTACTAGTACATTTACGCGTCCTTTGGTTCAACAGACTTCCTGTATGCAAATAAGGAGGTTGTCTTGTCTTGCAGGCGGCACTTGCGAATGACTTACTGTGGTCTGCCTCAATGGTGTTCTCCATCGAATGCACTTCACCAAACCACAACGTTCGAGATATCGCCGACGTCACCGCAATGGGGAAGGAAGTCAAATAGTTACTAGCTCCATATTTTTGTACACAAGGCCAGTATATCAAATTTATAATTTGTAGAACGCAACTAACACTAATCGAGGCAAAATTGATGGGGTTTGCCTCGTACAAGCAACCAAGGACATTACTATACCCTTGCATGCATGCGGAAGTGAGAAGGTTGGTTTGCATGGCGCTGCATTAATTAAGCGATGAGGAGTGAGATGGTTAGCTCTTTGGGATTTGGAGAAAAAATACACATTAATTGACACATCAAACGAGGATTTGTATCAATTAATCCTGCGTAGGAAAACCCCGCCTTTCTTTTTTAACACTAGTACTCCTACGTACGTACTTGTATCCTGTTTGGGTCTAGGCCTTACATTGCCATACTTCCCACACATTTTCGCCAAGCTTGCCTAAAGTTTTCAAAATGAGAGGAGGTACACTTGGGCACAGCTGTCACGTTCGCACCGCACCATCACACAGTCACTCCTGCACGTTGCGGTCGCACCACACCCTCACATAGTCGCTCTTGCACGCCGCAAACCCAACCAAGGGAACACACTCTCACAGACACGTGCTACCGCATGTGATCAAACCAAACTCAGCCATCCTACCGCTGACACATAGTTTTCGTTCATACAATATGTTTATCCAACCGCATGTTGGGGAAGATCCGTATGGCCCATGCGGTGGTCTGTTGGGGAAGAAGAAGAGGTGAGAAAGAAGGGTTAGGAGACGTAAGATATTCATCCAACCGCCTGAAATGGTTGACTGACCCAAATGATGAAAGTCAGGCGACTTGCATAAATATATGTTTTTACACAACAAAAGATCCCTAAAAACAACAACATAAAGAAAAACTATCACTGCTCAAGGAGCGAGACAACCTCGTCGTCTTTGGCTGCCGGCGCAAACCAGCCGTAGCTACCGACATGTGTCTCCGCACCGTGGTTGTCCTCGGCCTCTAGCTACTCGTTCATGCGAAGCGTGCGGGCTCTCTACATGAACGAGAGCACCACCAGGTTCAAGTCCAGGACGTTTGGTTCCGCCTGCAGGAGGGCCTCGCTGGCAGCGGCATCCGCGCGCTCCGCGTCGAGTTGAGCCTCTGCCGCCCGGTTCAAGTCCAGGACGTCTGGTTCTGCCTGCAGGAGGGCCCCGATGGCAGCGTCATCCGCACGCTCCGTGTCGAGTTGAGCCCCCGCCACCCGGTTCAACTCCAGGACGTCCGGTTCTGCCTGCGGGAGGGCCTCGATGGCAGCGGCATCCACGCACTCCGCGTCAAGTTGAGCCTCTGCCGCCTGGTTCACACCCACGACATCCGGTTCCGTATGCAGGAGAGCCTCGATGGCAGCGGCATGCGCGCGCTCCGCATTGAGTTGAGCCTCTGCCTCCCAGTCCTCCTTTAGTATCGCCGGGTTGAACTGCTGGTCCACCTGCGCCATGGGGGACCCAGACGCCGGCACGAAGTCGACGTCCATCGTCTCATACGCATCAGGGGCCTTCTGCACCGCGACCTCCGCCATGAACATTGGATCGGCTTCCTCCTCCTCGTAGCTTGGCTCTAGAGAACTCAGGGATTGGCCCACCGCAAAGCGAGCTCGGCGATTTCTGCGCGGCGCTCCGGCATCAGCATCTTGTAGTACGTGATCTTGTGGCGCACCATGGCTTTTTGGCGAACTAGGGGACGCTTGATGTGGGCTAGGGTATCGAAAGGTGGGGGAATGGGCTGGAGAGGAGGTGTGGTTTTCGGGCAGTGGCTGGTGTAGGCCAAGCAGCGAAGGTTATAGTGTGAATAGTGGTTCCGGTGACGACCGATCAATTGGTTTTGACTGTACATCGCTCTTGTCACGTTCGCGTTGCACCCCGCCACGCTGGACCCTCCATGTTGCTCACCGAATGGAATGCGCTTTGTCTTGCATTTTTGCTCGCTTGTGGGACCGCAGTTGAGAGCAAACCGACGTCCGTCCCCTTCCCCGCCCGCGTCATTTATACTACTACTCCCTCCGTTTTATGCGGAGTAAATAAAAACAGAGGGAGTATATTATGGATGAGGATCCCCTGACGTGGCCGAACCCATTGAGTAACTGACATGCCGGGCCTAGAAAGCATGGGGCCCGCCAGTAAGTGACCGAAAGGGAGGGTAAGGCAGGGATACCTACGTCACAGGATCCACTTCCACCGCTACTCCCTCCTTCCATCTATACAGGGCCTAATGCGGTTTTCGAGGCTAACTTTGACCAAATGTTAGAGTAATAATATATGACATGCAACTTACACAAAGCATACGGTCAAATTTGTATGAGAAAGGAGCTTTGAATGATATAATTTTCACATTATACATCTCATGTACTATTAATCTTGTCAATAGTCAAAGGCAGTTAATCTCATGTACTATTAATCTCATGTACTATTAGTCTCATGTACTATTAGAGCATGGTTAATAATGTAGCCGGCTGTTGGCTGTAAAGAGATGCCACCTCACTTAGAGCCATCATAAAAAAATACTCATATAAGCATTTAATCTTTGCATGGTTAAGTAATAGGTTGGCCCTTAGAATGGCTATTAGGTTGGCTCTAAGAATTTAATATTTGCATGAGCAAGGTATATGATTAGAAGAGAGTTGCATCCATACTATTTTTTCTTGATCTATGTGTTATAGCAGGGCTGTAGAATAAGTGCCCCCTTCACTCTCTCTCCTCTCTTCTCACTCCTCCAAGTAGGAATTTAATGACATGGCAAGTCTTATAGCCTGCTGACAAGGCCTTATTAGACTTGCTCTTAGGCCCTATATAAATGGAAGAAGGGACTACTATGAGCACTAAATACTCTACTACAGATGTTGTCAGTACTCCACTAGTACTATTGGACAGGGAGCTTAAAAAAAGTTACTATTGGACTGGCTATACATGGTGAAATCCTAGTACGAAGAGCATGCGCGAGAACAAGCACATTCACGTGGTGGAAAACAAATTGGAAACCATATCTGTTTGAATACAAATCTAGGAGTACATATGAACCTAACACTATTGATTGGACGTTGTTGAATGTTGATACTTTTTTCTGCAAGTTTGATCAAAGTAGAGATACTTTGACTACACATAAAACTTATATGTAAACTAGAAAGGATCGGAGGGAGTATATTGTACGTTCAAAAGCGAAACAAAAATTGTATACCATTTATATATAATTTGCGGATGCTATGATCACCGGTTCAGAATTTTGAATCCGCCTTAGGTATCACACATGCACCCACTCGTTCTCTCTCGATTTCATCTCGGGGTCCGAAGATCGATTAAAAGAGGACTAGGGTGGGTACAATACATTCGTTTTGCTTATGAACATACAATATACTCCCTCTGATCTCCACAGACCCCCTATCATAGAAACAGACCAAACCTTTATCTCCTTGCACGACATGCAATTAATCAAATTTATAGAAAACTAAAACCTTTATTTACTCTTCATATTAGGTTTGAATGAATTCAAACTTCATAAAATTTGACCAAATTTATAGAAAACTAACAAGATGCCCGTGCGTTGCACGGAACGTCAAGATCTTGTGGGAGAAAAGGATGAACGAGGGTAGGCATTATCTACAAATGTGAAGAGGAGTGCGGGTAAATTGTCATCGTTTCCTTCCTATCCATTAGCTATAGATCGGACGACCTATATTGCAGGATGGAAGGCACACCATCATCACCAACTCTACTTTTTATAAGAGTAGAAATATGAACATTTACAATAGCAAATCTAGATGATGTCAAAGTATATTCAGTAATGAATCTAATGGTATTGATTTGTTATTGTATGTGTTATTATTTCTGTCTATAAACTTTGTCGAAGTTTACAAATTCTGACTTTGAGGAAAGCTAAAATACGGAGTAAATAAAAACAGAGGGAGTACGCAGGGACAAGTCTAGTTACTACTTCCGGAACATGGTAAGTTGGACCCCTAAATGCGGGTACTGACCGGGCACACCTCAATTATTCCTTCAAATAGTCGGACACCTACATTTAGCACACCATCCAGCTACTTAATGAAGTTTTACGCTTCACTACTTGAAAAGGAAAAGGGTGGTACCGTACCCAAAACCACCACACTTGGGGTTAGGGTATCAACTTGGTACTCTAACACATTTGAACCAGAGCACAAAAACCACCTGTTCTGTGCCTAATGCACAACGCAGAGCACTGACGCTCGAATTGGCCAGGAAATCAAGGAAACCGACATGTGGGGCACACCTGTCGGGACGACGTGGCGCAGACTAGTCCAATGGAGGAGCTGGCTCCCAACCTCCTCGCCACCGGCAACCATTCATGTGGGTCGCGGGGGCCAGCAACGTGGTGCAGCTCCAGCACCACCTCTGGACACAACGACCACGATGAGCGACAAGCTCATCATCGCTGGACACGGTCGGCTTCAGTGTGCCGAGGGTGGCGTTAGCGCTGTGGCACGACCAGCAGATCAACACCCGGCTCGTCGAGGATGCACGGGGCGCCGAAGTGCGCACGCACCGCGTCGCGTCCGTGGAGTGGTGTAGCATGACGAACTGCATCCCGAGGACCTGAGACCATGCCGGGTCGTCTTCCTTTTTCAATGAGATATGGGAATCGCATGTGAGCAAAGATCATCTCCAACGTTTCCACGACCGTAGCTGACTACCCTGGCACACCAAAAACCATCGTCCCTCACACCGTCGCGCGGTGTGTTCCCAGCCGGCGCCAACTGCCCGCATTCATGTTGTCCGTCTGTATGCCATCGTTAAGAGGTTTGGTGCCTGAGGAACCAACTCCGGCGACTTAATGACGCACCCCGACGCTTGGCCTCACCGGAATGCGCTACTTAAAGCAGCAACGCCCAGCTAAACTCCACACCATAGTGCATTGTCCTGCTATCTGGCACCACATCTTCCATGACCGCGAGTGCGAATGCTCTGCGGAAGAGCTTGTCTTCGGGGATGAAGCTCGAGGTTGGCGGCCAACACAAGTCGTCGCTCACGATGCAATAGCAGCATAGCCGGACGCGGACGCAACCGCACAAGCGGTGGCCACACTGGCGGCCGACGACGGGAGCACCGTCAGCCACGCGCCCTACTAGCCTCCATCCAATGTCCGGCACCGCCGAGGTCGGGGACTCCTCCGAGGATGAGTAGGGCATGGGAGGCGGCAAGGCATGGTGTGCCAACTGGCCGGTCCATCTCTCGTGTTCCACTCTTCCTCGCCGGAGACCGCACCTTCACGTCACGGGTCTTGAACCCCGCTATGGAGATCGCAAACGGACGACGTCGGTCACCGCCGTAGAATAGGTTTAGGGTCGGGTTTCTTTTATTTTTCTGTCCTATAAAAGTTCGGAATGTAATGAAAATCTTCCGGGTTTGCATTAATCTCGGTGCGTGTATATGAACTTTCATAATAATATAGTATATTGTATACTATCAAGATGCCCATGCATTGCACGGAACATCAAGATCTTGTGGGAGAAAAGGATGAAAGAGGGAAGGCCTTATCTGCAAATGTGGAGAGGAGTGTGGGTAAATTGTCACAGTCTCCTTCCTATCCGTTAGATATAGACCGGACAACCTGTATTGCAGGATGGCAGGCACACCATCATCACCAACTCTGCTTTTTATAAGAGTAGATAGAGATAGATATAGAATGTTGATTCGTTTTTGTGTGTATAAACTTAGAAGGTTTGAACCGAGACAAAGCTAACATACGAAGTAAATAAACACATAGGGTCTCCAATAGTACGTCCACTACACATTCACACATTTCACATCTTTCTATATCTAAGGGAAGCTACGAAAGGGTTAACATAAATTGCCTCTCTCTCCTCCCTAATTTTCATGGTGGTGGACCCCTCCCTCCCCCAATCTACAATCAACAACTCACACGTTTCACATTTCGTTAATTACATAACTGGGACTACGTAGGTGTAGCATTACTCGTCCTAAAAAAGCCAACTAAGCCAACCTCCCAGCATATCACACGGGAAAAGACCCATCCACGCCATTTTAGTCGGGATTACCGTATTACTAGTAGTAGTATCGATGGATCGCGCGAAGCACCAAGTTTTTCTTGAGGGGGCGAAGCACCAAGTTTAAAAGGAAAAATGTGGTACACTCACAACACCCTGTCGCAGTCGCATTGCACCCCACACACGTTCGGTCCTGCACACGGCTCACACAAACAGAACGCGCTTCGGCTTGCCTCTTCGCTGACACGTGGGGCTGCACTTGGAGAAATCGAGCATGCGCCAAACTTTCCCCACCCACCGCACAAAAATCCCCCAAATCCCAAAGTCAACCGCCCTTCGGCCAACTAGCCAATAATATTCCCCAAACCGCCTCCCCCACCCCTGCACTCCATTCGCTCCGCCAAAGCCGCCCTCCCCGTTGCGCCGATACATCGGCGCCGTAGTTCATCGAGGGGACGCACGGTGATCCTCTCGCTCCCACAGTACGCTCTCGCAGACTGCCGTCCTCTAGCTGCACCGCCAGCATTGGCGACGCTTGTGTGGAGACGCGCGGCGGTCAGCTTCTCCCACGGTACGTGCATTCTAGACTAAGGTCGCGTGCATGTCGGTGTAGCGCTAAATGTTAGCTGATAGACGCTGTTAATCTCACAGTTTCCCAAATTAGTTTGTAGTCAATATGCTCTGCTTATGAAGCTTCCTTGCCCTGTTGTGCACTTAATCTGCTTAGCTGTGATGGCATGCCAAGCCCGATTAGTTGCTAAAATATCCTGCCATATATTTATTGTGACGTAGATTGCCATGGTCTAGTAGTCAATCTGTTAGGTGAAATAGCTCTATACTGTTATATACTCGATCTTCGTTGCTGAGATGGCTTTTGATAGTTCGATGTCTGTGTGCTCGGCCTCATTGACTGCTGAAACAACCTGCCATAATTCAGCACTCGAATCTGTTTGCTGAATTAACTTTACATATATTTCGTTACTTAGATCTGCTCGTCCAAATATCTTGGCATAGCTTTAGACATCGACCTAGGTATTTTCTGGACTTCATAAAAAAACATATATGTTTTTCCTATAATATCTAGTAGAAGAACTAATTTGTATGTCTAATAGATGGAAATGACTTGGATAACTTCTGCTCGAAGATTCTCCACTGCATATGTCGAGGGGGTTCAAAACTTCATGAACTTTATCAGAGCTGAGTACGGTGGTCCGAAATCAGATGTGCTCTGCCCGTGTAGCAGTTGTATGAATTCAGTTACAAGACCCCAGTCAACTGTGCAAAACCATATACACTTGTATGGGATGTCGGTCACATATGCTAGGTGGGTTCATCAAGGTGATGCTGTGAACGTCAATGTTACTGACTATGTGGAAGCAGCAGATCACCATCTTGATCTACCTGATGCTCAGGTGGAAGAGGAGGAGGAGGTGGTGGTGGAGGAGCCAGTGAGTTTGACCAACATTGAAACAATGCTACCAACATTGAAACAATGCTATGAAATGCTCGTGCATTTCGTGAACTTTCTCCTACAAAAGAAAAATGGTGGGCCCGCATGTTGGAACAATACAATGCAACGTGGTTGTCACCCTAGGAAATGAGCTGTCAGTATTCTTAGCTGTGGTCACCTTTCTTCAGGTGTAGACATTGGAGCGGATGACCAACAAATCATTCGATGCGATGTTGGCTGCTTTCCGCAAATCTTTCCCAGATGCGTCTGAGCTGCCACACACCTACAGTAAAATGAATAATTTCCTTCGTGCAGTTGGAATTGGATATGATATGATCCATGTTTGTAAGAATAATTGTGTTTTGTTTCGAAAGTATTATTCCAACTTAAGTGAATGCCCGAAATGCAAATCATCAAGATGGAAAGATGGCGATGCTGTGAAGAGGATTCCTCATAATGTTCTGAGACATTTTTCAATTATACCAAGATTGCAGAGGTTGTTTCATGATGCTGAAACAAGAGAGGATGTACTGTGGCATTCTAGGAACCAGGTGTACAGAGATCAGAATGTAATGAGCCATCCATCTCATGGTAGTGACTGGAAAAGCTTCAATCAGAAAGACAAAAAGTTTGTTGCTGACTCAAGAAACATTAGAATTGGCTTAGCTTCAGATGGATTTAACCCATTTGGCCACCAGAGCGCCACATATAGCATGTGGCCAGTGCTTGTTATCCCTTACAACATGCCTCCAAATGTCTGCACCAAAGAATCAAACTACATGATGGCCTTGCTCATCCCAGGTCCAAAAAGTCCTGTAAAGGATTTTGATTTGTTCATGGAGCCTCTAGTGGAGGAACTTCAACAACTATGGAGGGGTGTTCTTAGTCGAGACCTATATAGCAGCCCACCAGCTGATTTCTTTATGCGTGCTGTTATAATTCGGTGCATCCATGATTATCTGGCTTTGGGCACTATGTCAGGGCGAACGACACATGGTTACGATGCATGTGTTCGTTGTGACAAGAATCCGCCTTCATACGCAATACTTAGCAAGATCTGTTACATTGGACACCGCCGTTTCCTTGCGAAGGACAAGCCACGTCCTACAAAATACCGAAGACATGTTTCCAATGCAAAGCATGAAAACCATGATGCGCCAAAGAGGCTCACCATCGACGAGTTGCAAGTGGAACTAGAGAAGATCAGGCATATTACACCAGGAAACCATCCTGGTAATTGTAGCGGGAAAAGGAAGTGTGGCAGGGCAGAAGAGAGATTATTGTTTACCCGCAGGTCCACTTTGTGGGACTTGGAGTATTGGAAATATTTGGATCTGCGGAATAATCTTGATGTGATACACATCGAGAAAAATATATGTGACAACATTATCGTCACACTTCTTAATACTGAAGGCAAGACGAAAGGCACCTTACAATCTAGGATTGATTTGACACACCTGGGTATCAGAAAGGATTTGCAGGTGGAAGATGAAGGTAAACCACGGGATATGACACCAGGTGCGTACGTCTTGGACAAGGTAAAAAGAAAAGAATTCTGCGAGGTCCTGTCACGTGTGAGATTCCCACATGGATTTGCTTCCAACCCTGAAAGGAGAGTCAATGCAGATAGAAACAAGGTACAAGGGTTGAAAACCCATGACTGCCACGTCCTACTTCAAAGGGTTTTACCTATTATCCTTAGAGGATTGGGCCGCCCTGACTTATACAGAGGAGTTGTAGAGTTGGGACAATTCTTGAGGAACTCTGAAGTAGAAATATCAGGATAGATGCTTTGGAGCGTCTTAGAGACAAGATACCAACTATCCTATGCGACCTTGAGAAGATATATCCTCCAGCCTTCTTTGATGTGATGGTGCATTTGGATGTTCATCTACCTGATGAGGCACTACTTAGAGGTCTAGTACAGTATGGCTGGATGTACCCTATTGAAAGGCGCCTAGGCACTTTCAAGGGCTATGTTAGGAACAGAACTAGACCCGAGGGTTCCATTGTAGAGGCCTACATTGCTACAAAAGCGTTGACATTCTGCTCAAAATACATTGAAACAGCTGATCATCTTAGCAAAGAGGTGGGTGAAGACAACCCGGGCTCAATGTTTTCAGTTATTATGTTCAAGTTACAGGGAAGAGTCGACAAGAGGACAAACCTAAAGATTTGGACAAAATGGTTTGGTATGTGTTGAATAACTGTCCTGAGATACCACCTTATATCAAGTAAGTGCTAAGTACTGCCGCTTATACATCGTAATATACTAAACTTGCAGCACATTCTTATATATTAAGATGTTTGACATGATCACTATGTTGTGCAACATCTACAAAAAGGAGTTACTGCCGCAAAATCCAAGAAACATTACCAAACTGGTTATGGCAGGATTTGCGAAATGGTTCAAGAGCCATGTAAGCTTTTGAATTGCACTGTAAGTTTTTTAATATATTGAGTACATAAGATGATCAGCTTGTCTATTTCCTAACCATAGGTTAAGAAGATGCGGGAGGATGGGAAGGTAGTTGATGATGCCCTTTACGCACTAGCAATGGGTCCTGATACTCGGGTAAGACATTATGAATCTTGCATTGTTGGAGATGTGCGCTACAACACCCTTGCACGCGAGGAAGGCAGGGATTCACAAAACAGTGCCATCGTGAGCACAGATACATACGGCAGAGAGACAACTGAAATGTATGCTAACATAACAAACATTGTTCAGTTGCAGTATATCTCCAGTTTCAAGGATCATCGGTGTGTGGTTCTGCAGTGCTGTCATTGGTATAACCTGTTTTCCAGGATTGCAAAACCCAGAGCTGATGATTATTTCAAATCCATTAATGTCAAGGCGGCGTACGAGACTAACGAGCCTTTTATTTTGGCAAATCAAGCAACACAAATATTTTTCTTGGAAGACACATTTGCACATAGCGATGACTGGAGAGTATTGCAAAGGTTTGAGCAGATGAATTCGTTGAATGAAGTTGCACAACAAGATGATGCTTGCACTGCCCCTGATGTACAAGATTCCACAGGTGTTCCTAATATCTTTGAGAACCATCACGTAAATGACGCTGGTGAAAAGATTTCCTGTTGTGCTATGGACATACAAGAATTGATCAAGAAGAAGCCAACGTTCGAGGACATTGACGATGAAGAAGAAGATGACACTCTGGGGAATTACGATTCAGACTGATACACATGGTGAAGATATTGATGGTGCTATTGCGAATGATGATTAGATTGCTTTTGTCGTATTTTCCTGTTAGAAGACATTTTTATCTACTATGTGAAATTGTGTTTGCTATGACAACTAAAACCTGATGAACGTGTTGTTTAGTATTTTGCTGTGAGAACATCACTTGTCATGTATGTTAATTTGTGTTTGGTGATTGTATGACGACTAAAACATGATGACATTGTTGTTTAGTTGTACTCATATTTGGCTGTGAAACTTGAATTTGTTGACATAGTTTGCTGTTGGACTGCAATTTGCTCGACGTCTTCGAATGGGAACAAAGCTGACCCGACAGGGCCTCTGCTAATTTATTTACTTATTACCAAAAGGGCCTCTGCTATTTATTTATTTATGAGCAAAAGGGGATACCCCCTGATTTTCATCTATAGAAATCGTTAGATGTTCACAACACTACGCCCAGCCTACTACACAGGTTTCATTCATTACTAGTTTCAGCAAAGTGCTCATGTCATATCCACTGAATACATCACGAGTGCTACATACACTGCAAATAAAGAGACAATCATCCTACATAGCACATCAATTTTGCCCATTATCTTCACAAGCTCTTTCATCTCCTAATTGTTGTCAAGGCCATTCATCAGCTGTTGCTTGGCCATGATCAGAGGAACTACATCTTTAACCTTCTGCTCTGCATCTTCCTCTTCTGCCATTCCTTCAGTTACTTGTCCAACACCCCAACCTGCTAGTATTGGGATTCCTCGGCTAACCAAATAATCAGCGTAGTTGCATTCCCCCACATCAGTAACTACCCAGAAATACAAATCACATGAATCTTCCCTTTTCTACACAAATCAAATTGGAATATCATCAACCAAACTATTAAAAAATCAGCAACTGAAAGCAGCAGAGCAACACTTAAACATATTATTACCCCATGATTTGGGCATTTGTAGAAGACTCGGCCAGGGTTGAGGATTGTGGTTGAGACGCGACAGATGACTCTGTGTGATTTGCAGCAGTGGCACCACACCAACGACAGCGGGTTGCGATGAGCAACCAGCTACGGTGCGTTTGCCAGTGGGGGTGTGATGGGACCCATAGGCTATGGTACGGGTGGAGACTTGGTGCATATCTGGTTGTTGCCGGCTGAAGAGCAGGTGGATGAGCAGCCAGCGACCATGGTTGCTGCACCCAGAGCTTCTGATGCTAGGCAGAGTAAGTAGAGAAGAGGAGAAGCGAACGTTGGATATGTCAGTTTCATTACTTGCAGAGTAGCATAGCACCATATATAGTCATAGTCTAGATTTGGATTCGAACCAACTACAGGAGCACGTCTCCCTTTTTCTAAAACTCAGCAACGTCTCTTTAGTGGTACACTAGCATGTTCTGTACACCTTCTCAAGTCTTTGATTTTCTTTCTTTTTTTTGCGAGGAAGGAAGGAGGACAAAATTGAGAGTTCATGGGACTCGAACCCAAGACCTCTCGGTTGAAAATCAAGGGTGCTAGTCACTTATGTGGCGAACGTTCCCTGGGAGGAGGACGGCAGACAAACGTATTTTCCTCGCAGTTTTAGTTGCGACGCAAGATCGAACGGTCGCAGTTTCGAGAATGTTATCAGGAAAACGAGCCGAGTTTTTCTTTTCTTCCTATATATAAAAAAGTATGCTACTTGGTGTCGTCTTAGTCAACAAACGATTGTGCCAAACTTGACCATTGGATTGACATTCAACGTCTGTCGTGTTTCTTCAGTCTCTTCTTCCTCCAGCCGCCAAAGCCAAACCAGCACCGGCGGGACCGCCTGCTCCCGCCTCCCACGGCTGGCTGTGCTGCCGCGCATTTGTCGTGTCCACATCGCACCCTAAAACTCTACGCATCTTCCCCGACTCCTGTTCGTTCCTGTTCGAGGCCTCACCATCGTCCTTCGCCTTGGTTCGCTCGTCGCGGCGCCGCCATTCGGTTTCGTCAACATGGTTAACAATTGAGAGGAATAAGGAGATGACTGTACGTGGTGAGGATGACAATAGGGACCCAGCAGCGCGCAGTAATTTTGTTTTCGGGACGGAGAAGGGTATCAACTAGGTTGCGCGGGAGCTGTGGCCCGTCTAGCCCAGGCTTTTATTCCATATGTTTACCACATGACCACCCCAGTTAATTTTTTTCCTTTCTAAAAATGGCTAGCCCAGCTATTCTGGTTTTTTGCAGAATAACCAACATAGGCCTACTTGCTTTTCTACGCCCTGCTGGGCTGGAAATCTTTCAAGACGAGGAGGGATGCATTCGAGCTTGCCCAAAAATAGGCTATACGTAATAAGAAATGGTCTATAAGTAATAATAAATGGGCTATGAAATGAAAAAAATACAACAAACAGGCAATTAGTACCAAAATACTTTTTTCTTTCGGATTTTGATATTTTAAATTTCATTGTTTTTGTGTGGGTAAAATTTCGTTGGATTTAAATTAAGGTATGTTTAGTTTTTAAATTAATTTGAATCTGGCTAGAAATTTCGGACTGTATGTTGTTTGGGACAGATTTGGAGGCTGACTTGTGGGTCTACTAGGTTGACGTGTACGAAAGCCTTTGTCAACTTAGTCCACAAATTATTCTAACAGCAGTGGCCATTGGATGTTAATCCAGCGGCCGCGCTGCTTCTTCAATATCCGATCTTCTTGCTCTAGCCGCCCAAACCAGCGCCGGTGGGACTGCCTGCTCCCGCGTCTCGTGGCCGGCTGTGCTGCCGCACAGGCCGCACCGCCCCACCCTACTCCATTGCTGGCCACGCTATTCCTCTACTAACCCACACCTCCTGTTATTTACTGGCGATGGCAGCCGAATCAGTAAACCCTCATACTCCCCACCGCATGGGCAACCACTGTCGAGTCTTCCCCGGCTCCGTGTCGTTCCCTTCCTAGGCCTCGCTGTCATCCACTGACCTGGTGCTCTCGGCGCGGCGTGGTCAACATGGTCAACGGACGACATCCATCGGAAGTGGACTGTATGTGGAGAGGCTGACAGCTGGGTCCACGGCCGCACACAAGAAAATGCCTCCTTATAATGCCTCCTTACTACGCGCAAAATAATGACTCCTCCACCTGAAAGCTGGGACCCACCGGAAGGGCATATGTATTTTGCGAAAAAACATTCCCCCCGCTGACAGCTTGGACCCACCAGCTATATCTTCGCACGCAAGAAAGTGCCTCCTTATTACGTACAAAAAATGAATACTCCACCTGCTAGCTGGGACCCACCATAGTGGGAGGCTGACTTATGGGCCTACTAAGTTGACGCGGACGGAGGGCTTTGTCAACTTAGTCAATATGAATGATTCTAGCTCCAGTGACCGTATGATGTCCAACCAACGGCCGTAGTGCTTCTTCAACCTCTGGTCTTCTTGCTCCAGCCGCCCAAACCAGCGCCGGTCGTGTCACCTGCTCTTGCCTCCCGTGGCCGCCTGTGCTGCCGCGGAGGCCTCACCGCTCCTACTACTGCCATCGGTGGCCAGGCCATCCCTTTAGTCACCCACACCCCCTGTTATTCTGTGGTGACGACAGCCTCACACCGAAGCCGAACCAGTGAACCCTTGTAATCCTCTCCACATGGGCATCCACCTCCGCATCTTCCCCGGCTCCGTGTTGTCCCCGTCCTAGGCCTCACCATCGTCCACCGCCTTGGTGCTCTTGGCGTGGCGTGGTCAATGTGGTCAACGAATGACTTCCATCGGAAGAGTGCTATACGTGGAGAGGACGACAGCTGGGTCCGCGGCCACAACAAGGAAGTGCCTCCTTACTCGCGCAAAATAATGATTCCTCCACGTGACATCAGGGACCCACCGGACGGGCCACCGTATTTCGCAAAAAAAATGTTTCGCCCCTGACTGCTCGGACCCACCTGCTACATCTTCGCACTCAAGGAAGTGCCTGACAGTCGGGACCCACCTGGTCGAAGCGTACGTAACGTTGTCATTCTGGTCGCGAATGTGTACGTACATACTTATCGATCGGTATGTCTACAGGCTACAGTGATGAACCGTGGCCGAGTAAGGAAGGGCATGTGTCGTAGTAGAGGCGCTCACGTAGCATGTACACGTACGTACAACCAGGGTGCAAGAAAGTAAGTACGGCCACATACATACATACGGGCAGGGTCTCAAACGCCTACTCGCGCAAACGTACGGCCAGGGTTCGTGTACATGGCTGGGTCAGAACGGAGAAACTGCGTCATCGTCGTGTTCATCGGGAGCCAGCCGGCTTGGACGGAACAACCGATCGAAACAAGGCCTGGCATACCGTAGAATGGAGGAAACAACCTTGTGTTCGACCGGCCACGGTCGAAACGGGATCCTGTTCATCGGGAGGGGTCTGGCGTACCGCAAAACGGAGGAAACAGACTTCTCTTGGACCTCCTATGGTCGAAACGGGGTCCTGTTGTGAAGGAAATATGCCCTAGAGGCAATAATAAAGTTATTATTTATTTCCTTTTTCATGATAAATGTTTATTATTCATGCTAGAATTTTATTAACCGGAAACATAATACATGTGTGAATACATAGACAAATAGAGTGTCACTAGTATGCCTCTACTTGACTAGCTCATTGATCAAAGATGGTTAAGTTTCCTAACCATAGACATGAGTTGTCATTTGATTAACGGGATCACATCATTAGGAGAATGATGTGATTGACTTGACCCATTCCGTTAGCTTAGCACTTGATCGTTTAGTTTGTTGCTATTGCTTTCTTCATGACTTATACATGTTCCTATGACTATGAGATTATGCAACTCCCATTTACCGGAGGAACACTTTGTGTGCCACCAAACATCACAACGTAACTGGGTGATTATAAAGGTGCTCTACATGTGTCTCCAAAGGTACTTGTTGGGTTGGCGTATTTCGAGATTAGGATTTGTCACTCCGATTGTCGGAGAGGTGTCTCTGGGCCCACTCGGTAATGCACATCACTATAAGCCTTGCAAGCATTGCAACTAATGAGTTAGTTGCGGGATGATGTATTATGGAACGAGTAAAGAGACTTGCCGGTAACGAGATTGAACTAGGTATTGAGATACCGACGATCGAATCTCGGGCAAGTAACATACCGATGACAAAGGGAACAACGTATGTTGTTATGCAGTCTGACCGATAAAGATCTTCATAGAATATGTAGGAGCCAATATGGGCATCCAGGTCCCGCTATTGGTTATTGACCATAGAGGTGTCTCGGTTATGTCTACATAGTTCTCGAACTCGTAGGGTCCGCACGCTTAACGTTCGTTGACGATATAGTACTGTATGAGTTATGTATGTTGATGACCGAATGTTGTTCGGAGTCCGGGATGAGATCACGGACATGACGAGGAACTCCGAATGGTCCGGAGATAAAGTTTGATATATGGGATAGTAGTGTTTGATCTCCGGAAGGGTTCCGGAATTCACCGGAAGGGGTTCCGGATGATTCCCGAAATGTTTGGGCACGAGAACACTTTGTCTAGGCCAAAGGGGAAAGCCCACGAGGCTTTTGGAAAGTGCAAAAGGAAGTTTTGCGGAGACCAGAAGCTAGACGCCAGGAACCTTGGCGTCTAGGGGGTAGACGCCGGGAACCCTGGCGTCTAGCCCTGGAGTCCGAGAAGGACTCTTGCCTTTCGGGTGAAACTGACTTTGAGGAGGCTTTTACTCCAAGTTTCGACCCCAGGGCTCAACATATAAATAGAGGGGTAGGGCTAGCACCAAAGACAGATCAAGAAACACCAAGTCGTGTGCCGGCAACCCCGTCCCCTCTAGTTTATCCTTCGTCCTAGTTTTCATAGTGCTTACGCGAAGCCCTGCGGAGATTGTTCTTCACCAACACCGTCACCACGCCGTCGTGCTGCCAGGACTCATCTACTACTTCACCCCTCTTGCTGGATCGAGAAGGCGAGGACGTCACCGAGCCGAACGTGTGCAGAACTCGGAGGTGCCGTGCTTTCGGTACTTGGATCGGTCGGATCGTGAAGGCGTACGACTACGTCAACCGCGTTGATATAACGCTTCCGTGAACGGTCTACGAGGGTACGTAGACAACACTCTCCCCTGTCGTTGCTATGCATCACCATGATCCTGTGTGTGCGTAGCAAATTTTTGAAATTACTACGTTCCCCAATAGTGGCATCCGAGCCTAGGTTTTATGCGTTGATGTTGTGCACGAGTAGAACACAAGTGAGTTGTGGGCGATATAAGTCATACTACTTACCAGCATGTCATACTTTGGTTCGGCGGTATTGTTGGATGAAGCGGCCCGGACCGACATTACACGTACGCTTACGCGAGACTGGTTCTACCGACGTGCTTTGCACACAAGTGGTTGGTGGGTGTCAGTTTCTCCAACTTTAGCTGAACCAAGTGTGGCTACGCCCAGTCCTTGCGAAGGTTAAAACAACACCAACTTGACAAACTATCGTTGTGGTTTTGATGCGTAGGTACGAACGGTTCTTGCTTAAGCCCGTAGCAGCCACGTAAAAATTGCAACAACAAAGTAGAGGACGTCTAACTTGTTTTTGGAGGGCATGTTGTGATGTGATATGGTCAAGACATGATGCTAAATTTTATTGTATGAGATGATCATGTTTTGTAACCGAGTTATCGGCAACTGGTAGGAGCCATATGGTTGTCGCTTTATTGTATGCAATGCAATTGCGCTGTAATGCTTTACTTTATCACTAAGCGGTAGCGATAGTCGTGGAAGCATAAGATTGGCGAGACAACAACGATGCTACGATGGAGATCAATGTGTCGCGCCGGTGACGATGGTGATCATGACGGTGCTTCGGAGATGGAGATCACAAGCACAAGATGATGATGGCCATATCATATCACTTATATTGATTGCATGTGATGCTTATCTTTTATGCATCTTATCTTGCTTTGATTGACGGTAGCATTATAAGATGATCTCTCACTAAATTTCAAGATAAAAGTGTTCTCCCTGAGTATGCACCGTTGCCAAAGTTCGTCGTGCCCAGACACCACATGATGATCGGGTGTGATAAGCTCTACGTCCATCTACAATGGGTGCAAGCCAGTTTTTGCACACGTAGAACACTTAGGTTAAACTTGAAGAGCCTAGCATATGCAAATATGGCCTCGGAACACTGAGACCGAAAGGTCGATCGTGAATCATATAGTAGATATGACCAACATATTGATGTTCACCATTGAAAGCTACTCCATTTCACGTGATGATCGGTTATGGTTTAGTTGATTTGGATCACGTGATCACTTAGAAGATTAGAGGGATGTCTTTCTAAGTGGGAGTTCTTAAGTAATATGATTAATTGAACTTAAATTTATCATGAACTTAGTACCTGATAGTATTTTGCTTGTCTATGTTGATTGTAGATAGATGGCCCGTGCTGTTGTTTCGTTGAATTTTAATGCGTTCCTTGAGAAAGCAAAGTTGAAAGATGATGGTAGCAATTACACGGACTGGGTCCGTAACTTGAGTATTATCCTCATTGCTGCACAGAAGAATTACGTCCTGGAAGCACCGCTAAGTGCCAAGCCTGCTGCAGGAGCAAAACCAGATGTTATGAACGTCTGGCAGAGCAAAGCTGATGACTACTTGATAGTTCAGTGTTCCATGCTTTACGGCTTAGAACCGGGTCTTCAACGACGTTTTAAACGTCATGGAGCATATGAGATGTTTCAGGAGTTGAAGTTAATATTTCAAGCAAATGCCCGAATTGAGAGATATGAAGTCTCCAATAAGTTCTATAGCTGCAAGATGGAGGAGAATAGTTCTGTCAGTGAACATATACTCAAAATGTCTGGGTATCATAATCACTTGACTCAACTGGTAGTTAATCTTCCTGTTGATAGTGTCATTGACAGAGTTCTTCAATCACTGCCACCAAGCTACAAGAGCTTCGTGATGAACTATAACATGCAAGGGATGGATAAGACGATTCCCGAGCTCTTCACAATGCTAAAGGCTGCGAAGGTAGAAATCAAGAAGGAGCATCAAGTGTTGATGGTCAATAAGACCACCAGTTTCAAGAAAAAGGGCAAAGGGAAGAAGAAGGGGAACTTCAAGAAGAACAGTAAACAAGTTGCTTCTCAGGAGAAGAAACCCAAATCTGGACCTAAGCCTGAAACTGAGTGCTTCTACTTCAAGCAGACTGGACACTGGAAGCGGAACTGCCCCAAGTATTTGGCGGATAAGAAGGATGGCAAGGTGAACAAAGGTATATGTGATATACATGTTATTGATGTGTACCTTACTAGAGCTCGCAGTAGCACCTGGGTATTTGATACCGGTTCTGTTGCTAATATTTGCAACTCGAAACAGGGACTACGGATTAAGCGAACACTGGCAAAGGACGAGGTGACGATGCGCGTGGTAAATGGTTCCAAAGTCGATGTGATCGCGGTCGGCATGCTACCTCTACATCTACCTTCGGAATTAGTTTTAGACCTAAATTATTGTTATTTGGTGCCAGCGTTGAGCATGAACATTATATCTTGATCTTGTTTGATGCAAGACGGTTATTCATTTAAATCAGAGAATAATGGTTGTTCTATTTATATGAGTAATATCTTTTATGGTCATGCACCCTTGAAGAGTGGTCTATTTTTGATGAATCTCGATAGTAGTGATACACATATTCATAATGTTGAAGCCAAAAGATGCATAGTTGATAATGATAGTGCAAGTTATTTGTGGCCTTGCCGTTTAGGTCATATCGGTGTAAAGCGCATGAAGAAACTCCATACCGATGGACTTTTGGAATCACTTGGTACTTGCGAACCATGCCTCATGGGCAAGATGACCAAAACGCCATTCTCTGGTACTATGGAGAGAGCAATGGAATTGTTGGAAATCATACATACAGATGTATGTGGTCCGATGAATGTTGAGGCTCGTGGCGGATATCGTTATTTTCTCACCTTCACAGATGATTTAAGCAGATATGGGTATATCTACTTAATTAAACATAACTCTGAAACATTTGAAAAGTTCAAAGAATTTCAGAGTGAAGTTGAAAATCATCGTAACAAGAAAATAAAATTTCTACGATCTGATCGTGGAGGAGAATATTTGAGTTACGAGTTTGGTCTACATTTGAAACAAAGCGGAATAGTTTCGCAACTCACGCCACCCGGAACACCACAGCGTAATGGTGTGTCCGAACGTCGTAATCGTACCTTACTAGATATGGTGCGATCTATGATGTCTCTTACTGATTTACCGCTATCGTTTTGGGGTTATGCTTTAGAGACGGCCGCATTCACATTAAATAGGGCACCATCGAAATCCCTTGAGACGACGCCTTATGAATTGTGGTTTGGCAAGAAACCAAAGTTCTCGTTTCTTAAAGTTTGGGGCTGTGATGCTTATGTGAAAAAGCTTCAACCTGATAAGCTCGAACCCAAATCGGAGAAATGTGTCTTCATAGGATACCCAAAGGAGACTGTTGGGTACACCTTCTATCATAGATCCGAAGGCAAGACATTCGTTGCCAAGAATGGATCCTTTCTAGAGAAGGAGTTTCTCTCGAAAGAAGTGAGTTGGAGGAAAGTAGAACTTCATGAGGTAACTGTACCTGCTCCCTTATTGGAAAGTAGTTCATCACAGAAACCGGTTTCTGTGACACCTACACCAATTAGTGAGGAAGTTAATGATGATGATCATGGAACTTCAGATCAAGTTATTACTGAACCTCGTAGATCAACCAGAGTAATATTCGCACCAGAATGGTACGGTAATCCTGTTCTGGAAGTCGTGCTACTAGATCATGATGAGCCTACGGACTATGAAGAAGCGATGGTGAGCCCAGATTCCGCAAAATGGCTTGAAGCCATGAAATCTGAGATGGGATCCATGTATGAGAATAAATTGTGGACTTTGGTTGACTTGCCCGTTGATCGGCAAGCAATTGAGAATAAATGGATCTTCAAGAAGAAGACCGACGCTGACGATAATGTTACTGTCTACAAAGCTCGACTTGTTGCAAAAGGTTTTTGACAAGTTCAAGGGATTGACTACGATGAGACCTTCTCACCCGTAGCGATGCTTAAGTCTGTCCGAATCATGTTAGCGATTGCCGCATTTCATGATTATGAAATTTGGCAGATGGATGTCAAAACTGCATTCCTGAATGGATTTCTGGAAGAAGAGTTGTATATGATGCAACCGGAAGGTTTTGTCGATCCAAAGGGAGCTAACAAAGTGTGCAAGCTCCAGCGATCCATTTATGGACTGGTGCAAGGCTCTCGGAGTTGGAATAAACACTTTTGGAGAAGCCTGTATTTACAAGAAAGTGAGTGGGAGCTCTGTAGCATTTCTGATATTATATGAGGATGACATATTACTAATTGGAAATGATATAGAATTTCTGGATAGCATAAAGAGATACTTGAATAAAAGTTTTTCTATGAAAGACCTCGGTGAAGCTGCTTACATATTGGGCATCAAGATCTATAGAGATAGATCAAGACGCTTAATTGGATTTTCGCAAAGCACATACCTTGACAAAGTTCTAAAAAGGTTCAAAATGGATCAAGCAAAGAAAGGGTTCTTGCCTGTGTTACAAGGTGTGAAGTTGAGTAAGACTCAATGCCCGACCACTGCAGAAGATAGAGAGAAGATGAAAGATGTTCCCTATGCTTCAGCCATAGGCTCTATCATGTATGCAATGTTGTGTACCAGACCTGATGTGTGCCTTGCTATAAGTCTAGCAGGGAGGTACCAAAGTAATCCAGGAGTGGATCACTGGACAGCGGTCAAGAACATCCTGAAATACCTGAAAAGGACTAAGGATATGTTTCTCGTATATGGAGGTGACAAAGAGCTCATCGTAAATGGTTACGTTGACGCAAGCTTTGACACTGATCTGGACGATTCTAAATCGCAAACCGGATACGTGTTTATATTAAACGGTGGAGCTGTCAGTTGGTGCAATTCTAATCAAAGCGTCGTGGCGAGATCTACGTGTGAAGCGGAGTACATAGCTGCTTCGGAAGCAGCAAATGAAGGAGTCTGGATGAAGGAGTTCATATCCGATCTAGGTGTCATACCTAGTGCATCGGGTCCAATGAAAATCTTTTGTGACAATACTGATGCAATTGCCTTGGCAAAGGAATCCAGATTTCACAAGAGAACCAAGCACATCAAGAGACGCTTCAATTCCATCCGGGATTTAGTCCAGGTGGGAGACATAGAAATTTGCAGGATACATACGGATCTGAATGTTGCAGACCCGTTGACTAAGCCTCTTCCACGAGCAAAACATGATCAGCACCAAGGCTCCATGGGTGTTAGAATCATTACTATGTAATCTAGATTATTGACTCTAGTGCAAGTGGAAGACTGAAGGAAATATGCCCTAGAGGCAATAATAAAGTTATTATTTATTTCCTTTTTTGATGATAAATGTTTATTATTCATGCTAGAATTGTATTAACCGGAAACATAATACATGTGTGAATACATAGACAAACAGAGTGTCACTAGTATGCCTCTACTTGACTAGCTCGTTGATCAAAGATGGTTAAGTTTCCTAACCATAGACATGAGTTGTCATTTGATTAACGGGATCACATCATTAGGAGAATGATGTGATTGACTTGACCCATTCCGTTAGCTTAGCACTTGATTGTTTAGTTTGTTGCTATTGCTTTCTTCATGACTTATACATGTTCCTATGACTATGAGATTATGCAACTCCCGTTTACCGGAGGAACACTTTGTGTGCCACCAAACGTCACAACGTAACTGGGTGATTATAAAGGTGCTCTACAGGTGTCTCCAAAGGTACTTTTTGGGCTGGCGTATTTTGAGATTAGGATTTGTCACTCCGATTGTTGGAGAGGTATCTCTGGGCCCACTCGGTAATGCGCATCACTATACGCCTTGCAAGCATTGCAACTAATGAGTTAGTTGCAGGATGATGTATTATGGAACGAGTAAAGAGACTTGCGGGTAATGAGATTGAACTAGGTATTGAGATACCGACGATCGAATCTCGGGCAAGTAACATACCGATGACAAAGGGAACAACGTATGTTGTTATGCGGTCTGACCGATAAAGATCTCCGTAGAATATGTAGGAGCCAATATGGGCATCCAGGTCCCGCTATTGGTTATTGACCAGAGAGGTGTCTTGGTCATGTCTACATAGTTCTCGAACCCGCAGGGTCCGCACGCTTAACGTTCGTTGACAATATAGTACTATATGAGTTATGTATGTTGATGACCGAATGTTGTTCGGAGTCCGGGATGAGATCACGGACATGACGAGGAACTCCGGAATGGTCCGGAGATAAAGTTCGATATATGGGATAGTAGTGTTTGATCTCCGGAAGGGTTCCGAAATTCACCGGAAGGGGTTTCGGATGATTCCCGAAATGTTTGGGCACGAGAACACTTTATCTGGGCCAAAGGGGAAAGCCCACGAGGCTTTTGGAAAGTGCAAAAGGAAGTTTTGCGGAGACCAGAAGCTAGATGCCAGGAACCCTGGCGTCTAGGGGGTAGACGCCGGGAACCCTGGCGTCTAGCCCTGGAGTCCGAGAAGGACTCTTGCCTTTTGGGTGAAACTGACTTTGAGGAGGCTTTTACTCCAAGTTTCGACCCCAAGGCTCAACATATAAATAGAGGGGTAGGGCTAGCACCAAAGACATATCAAGAAACACCAAGCCGTGTGCCAGCAACCCCATCCCCTCTAGTTTATCCTCCGTCCTAGTTTTCGTAGTGCTTAGGCGAAGCCCTGCGGAGATTGTTCTTCACCAACACCGTCACCACGCCATTGTGCTACCGGGACTCATCTACTACTTCACCCCTCTTGCAGGATCGAGAAGGCGAGGACGTCGCCAAGCCGAACATGTGCAGAACTCGGAGGTGCCATGCTTTCGGTACTTGGATCGGTCGGATCGTGAAGACGTACGACTACATCAACCGCGTTGATATAACGCTTCCGCGAACGGTCTACGAGGGTACGTAGACAACACTCTCCCCTCTCGTTGCTATGCATCACCATGATCCTGTGTGTGCGTAGGAAAATTTTGAAATTACTACGTTCCCCAACATGTTGATCTGGAGGGGTGTGGTGTATTGCAAAACGGAGCAAACGGACTTGTGTTGGAGCCCTACGGTCGAAATGGGGGTCCTGTTCATCGGGAGGGGTGTGGCGTGCCGCAAAACGACACTCCACGGGATAGTGTTCATCTCCACCGTCGACTGCCTCCACGGACTATTGTTCAACCATCATCCACCTCCTCCGGCCTCCACCCGCAACTGATCATCAACAGCGTCTCCCCTCCTACCTCCACCAGCCACTGTTCATCCACGGGCTCCTGTTCATCCAGCCTCCACCGCTCCTCCATCGGCTACTATTCAACCAGCCCTCTCCATAGGGTCCTGTTCAACCACCCTTCCATAGGCTACTATTCATCCAGCCCTCCACTGGCTACTGTTTAACCAGCCCTCCATGGGGTCCTGTTCATCCACCCCCAACCGGCTCGATCAGGGTCCTGTTCATCCAGCGGCAACGGCGCTACTACCACGGTGTCCTATTCATCCACCCCCACTGGGAATTGTTCATCCACCCCCAACAACGCTCACTGTTCATCAAGAGCCAGCATCGATCAGCTTTAGTTAAGTAGCAGCAGCAGCGAAGTAATCACTCGGGTTCAGTTAACAGCAAGGGATCGATCAGGGTTCAGTAACATAGCTAGTGCAATGGCTCGGGTTTAGTTAGAGCCGAGCGCCTCGCTCGGGTTCAGTTAGAGCGCAATGCCTCGCACACACACGCGTACGTGTACGAGAGAAACGCGCAAACCTCCGTGCATCACTCGGCCCCGACCACCCACCATAACTGGGAACTCCCCGATATTTACCTCGCCCTCGCTTCTACCATGGTTTTTCCGTCATGGACGGCTTAAAGAATGTGATGCAGCTGCGTCTCTGGCCCGCACAGGACGAAAAGCCCATTTTCTGTCATGATTTTTTGTCATAGAAGTAGGAGCCCACCACATCTATGATGATACCGGGTTTTGTCACAATTATCGTCATAGAAGTGTCATAAGCATGACAGAAAAAAATTCATTCGGCCCACCACATCTACTGATAAGCTTAAGATCATTAACAGTTCCACTCATATAATCACCCAAGTGGTCAAGCATGTGAGCATTACGTTTCAATTGTCTACTAACATAAGCATTGAAGTTCTCTTGTTTAAAAATGAAATTATCAAACTCATCCAAGCATTGACTAGCAGACTTATTATGAGGAATATCACCTTCATCAAATCTATGGAGAGTTTACCTGTACTACCTGTGTCGGGTTATCAAGACCATGTATTTCTTCAATAGGCGGTAAATTTTTAACATCTTCAGCTTTAATACCTTTTTCGTTCATATATTTCTTTGCCTCTTGCATATCTTCAGGACTGAGAAATAGAATACCCTTTTTCTTCAGAGTTGGCTTCAGAGTTGGTTCAGGAAGTGTCCAATCATTTTCATTACTGAGTATATTATTCAATAGCAATTCAGCTTGCTCAACAATTCTTTCCCTGAAAACACAACCAACACAACTATCCAGGTGGTCTCTGGATGCATCGGTTAGTCCATTATAAAAGATATCAAGTATTTCATTTTTCTTGAGAGGATGATGAGGCAAAGCATTAATTAATTGGAGAAGCCCCCCAAGCTTGTGGGAGACTCTCTTCTTCAATTTACACACAATTAAATATTTCCTTTAAAGCAGCTTGTTTCTTATGAGCAGGGAAATATTTTGAAGAGAAGTAATAAATCATATCCTAGGGACTACGCACACAACTAGGAGCAAGAGAATTAAACCATATCTTAGCATCACCCTTTAATGAGAAAGGAAATAATTTAAGAATAGTAGTATCGAATTTTTTCCTCATGAGCAAATAGGGTGGCTATATAATTTAATTTAGTAAGATGTGCCACAACTATTTCAGATTCATAACCATGGAAAGGATCAGATTCAACCAAAGTAATTAACTTAGGATCGACAGAGAATTCATAATCCTTATCAGTAACAAAGATAGGTGAAGTAGCAAAGGCGGGATCATATATCATTCTAGCATTCAAGGATTTTTCTTTCAGCTTAACTAACAATTTCTTAAGATCCTCCCTATCATTACAAGCAAAGAAGTCTCTAGCAGTTTCTTCATCCATAACATAACCCTCAGGAACAACATGCAATTCATATCTAGGGGGAGAATCATAATCATAATCTTCAATAATATCATCAGTTTCAGTAATTTCATTATCTCTAACCCTATCAAGTTGTTCATCAAGAAATTCACCTAGTGGCACAGTATCATCAAGCACAGAAGCAGTATCATCATAAGCATCATGCATAGCAGAAGTGGCATCATCAATAACATGCGACACGTCAGAATCAATAGCAGTAGTATGTGTTGCAAGTTTACTCAAAACAGAAGGAGAATCAAGTGTAGAGCTAGATGGCAGTTCCTTACCTCCCCTTGTAGTTGAGGGAAAAATCTTAGTTCTTTGATCTTTCAAGTTCCTCATAGTGATTGACAGATATAAATCCCAAGTGACTCAGAGAATAGAGTTGTGCTCCCCGGCAATGGTGCCAGAAAAAGGTCTTGATAACCCACAAGTATAGGGGATCGCAACAGTTTTCGAGGATAGAGTATTCAACCCAAATTTATTGATTTGACACAAGGGGAGCCAAAGAATATTATCAAGTATTAGTAGCTGAGTTATAAATTCAACCACACCTGAAAGACTTAATATTTGCAGCAAAGTATTTAGTAGCAAAGTAGTATGGAAGTAACGGTGATAGTGGCAAAAGTAACAGTAACAATTTTGTAGCAATTGTAACAGTGGCAGCGGAAAAAGTAACTTAGCAAAGACCAATATGTGAAAAGCTCGTACGCAATGGATCCATGATGGATAATTATGTTGGATGACATTCATCATGCAAAAGTTATAACATAGGGTGACACAGAACTAGCTCCAGTTCATCAATATAATGTAGGCAAGTATTCCGAATATAGTCATACGTGCTTATGGAAAAGAACTTGCATGCCATCTTTTGTCCAACCCTCCCATGGCAGCGGGGTCCTATTGGAAACTGAGGGATATTAAGGCCTCCTTTTAAAAGAGTACCAAACCAAAGCATTAGCACTTAGTTAATACATGAACTCCTCAAACTACAGTCATCACCGGGAGTGGTCCCGACTATTGTCACTCCGGGCTTGCCGGATCATAACACGTAGTAGGTGACTATAACTTGCAATATCGGATCAAGAACAAAAATATATTCATGGAAACACAATAGGTTCAGATCTGAAATCATGGCACTCGGGCCCTAGTGACAAGCATTAGGCATAGCAAAGTCATAGCAACATCAATCTTAGAACATAGTGGATACTAGGGATCAAACCCTAACAAAACTAACTCGATTAAATGGTAAATCTCATCCAACCCATCACGGTCCAGCAAACGTACGATGGAATTACTCACTCACGGCGGTGAGCATCAAGAAATTGGTGATAGAGGATGGTTGATGATGACAATGGCGACGAATTCCCCTCTCTAGAGCCCCGAACAGACTCTAGTCTGCCCTCCCGAGAAAGAACAGGCTTGGTGGTGGCTCCGTATTGTAAAACACGATGAATCCTTCTCCCTGAAAGTGAATATATGGAGTTGGAGTTGAGGTCGGTGGAGGTCCAGGGGGCCCACAAGGTCGGAGGGTGCGCCCCCACCCTTGTGGCTAGGGTGTGGGCCCCCTGGTGCTGATTCTTTCACCAATATTTTTTATTAATTCCAAAAATAATCTCTGTTGATTTTCAGGTCATTCCGAGAACTTTTTATTCTGCACAAATATTAACACCATGGCAATTATGTTGAAAACAACGTCAGTCTGGGTTAGTTCAATTCAAATCATGCAAGTTAGAGTCCAAAACAAGGTCAAAATAGTTTGGAAAAGTGGATACATTGGAGACATATCAGCTCTTCCTTCATCTTGACATCCCGAACGCCATCAATGAA
Source organism: Triticum urartu (assembly GCF_003073215.2). Classification (NCBI taxonomy): domain Eukaryota; kingdom Viridiplantae; phylum Streptophyta; class Magnoliopsida; order Poales; family Poaceae; genus Triticum; species Triticum urartu. The sequence continues at coordinate 155,484,692 of NC_053024.1, forward strand.
CACCGAAATGATGGCCTTGTCCGACACCTTGGGAATCTTGAGGCGGACATTGGTGAAGCGCTGGATGTATTTGTGCAAGATCTCCCCCGGCTGCTGCTTGATGCGCCGCAGGTCACCCACGGCAGGGGAGCGATCGCGAGTGCCCTGTAAGTTGGCGATGAAGCGCTCTTGCATTTCATCCAAGGAGGAGATCGATCCTGCGGGGAGGTTCAGGAGCCATGAGCATGAGCCATCCTTGAGGGCCATGGGAAACCAGTTGGCCATGACCTTCTCGTCGCCGTTGGCCACCTCGATGCTCAGCTCGTAGAGCTAGAGGATCTTGACAGGGTCTAGGGTGCCTTCATAGCGTGGGGGCAGGTTTGGCTTGAATTTACCGGGCCAGACAACGCGGCGGGGTGAATGCTCAGCCGCCCACCGCGCTCACGGGAGCCCGACGCAGAGGGGGAGCCTAGTCTTGGCGCTCACGCATCGCCGCCTCAAGTGGCATGTGGTCTTGACGTGGTAGTGCTGGGAGCGCACGCGCCTCTTCTTGAGGCTGCTGCACCACTTGGCAGCTTTCTTCATCGCGCGCTGGCGCCTTGCACGGTGGGTCTTGCCGAGGGGCCTCACACCTTGGCTCGAGGATGACATATTGTCTGGGGGGTGGAGGAGGCGCACCATGCGCCACATTGTCTGCAAGAGGCGGTGGGAGGCAGCGAGCGAGACAGTGCAGGGGCCTCCGCAGCGATGTTGACAAGCTTGGCGAACGGTCCAGCCAATCCTTGTAGAGGTCGTCGGTCGGGCAATAGCGCAGAAGCTTGCGTGCCACGAGCAATGCGGCCCGCGCGTTCGCCGGCCCAGGACGAGCATGGGGAGATGAAGTAGCCGCCAAAGTCAGTGACGAAGCCTCCATCACACCGCACAGAAGGCTGCAGCGACGAAGCATGCTGCTCATGGAACATGGACTGGTGGCGGCGTAGGCCGCAGGCGATGGGGAACGACGGGGAGCCGCCGTTGCCCGTTAGTGCTGTCTGGGCGACGCGGGCAGTGAGGGCGGCCCGACGTTCAGCACGAACCCGACATGCGTCGGCCATGCGGACGACGAAACGGTGGCAAATCAGTCGGCGAGAGAGAGGCTCTGACGCACCCCTACCTGGCGCACCAAATGTCGGATTTGGGGCTCCACAGACTCAAGAAAGATTCGGACTCTAGGGTGCGTGTGAAGAACTCAATCTCCCCAGCCTACCAACTCGTCACTCTCACGGCCTAGCTTGATGAACGGGAAAGGAAAGAGACATGGCAGTTTAGCCAGGTTCGGGCCACCTTATGGTGTAAAACCCTACTCCTGATTTGTGGTGGATTTGCCTCGAGGTGGGCTGAGGATGAACTAGTACAGAAGAAGAACTGCTTGAGGAGGTCTGTTGTTGGGTGTGGTGTGAGCTGGTGAGGGTTTGGGTGGCTCCATCCCCTTCTAAGGTGGTGGGTAACCTATATTTATAGTGGCCTTGGTCCTCTTCCCCCAAAATGAAGGCGGGAAGGGATTCCACATCGGCCAAGTTTGAAGGGAGACAAATAGTACATCTTATCCTGACGAAAGGTGGTCTTCGCCTGCAAATCTTCTGGTCGTGACGTCATGGTGGGCTCGGCGATGACCTCCGTCCTGCTTTCTTGGTGGTCTTGGTCTTGTAGCACAGAAATGGAAACCTTTGGCTGATTCCTCAGGACTCCGCGCCTGCGCTTGCCTCCTTAGCACGAAAGAGGAAGCCTGCTATTCTGCGCTTGCCTCCTTACGTCACCCGGACCTCATGAGGTGGGCGCTTGCATAGGAATCTCCGCTCCTCGGGAGCTAGCCTAGGGAGGCCGCTCCCTCTGGTGGTCCTAGTGTCGTTCGCCTCGTGAGGGTCTTGTGTTGTTGGTGCTGAAGATGGGCCATACTAGGCCGTCAAGGGAGCCATGCCGTGGGCCATAGGCAGGCAAGTCTGGGCACCCTGGTTCCCATAATGCCGACAGTAGATATACTCATTGTCGGTGTCAAAACTGACGGATCTTGGGTAGGGGGTCCCGAACTGTGCGTCTAGGCCGGATGGTAATAGGAGGCAAGGGACACGAAGTTTTACCCAGGTTCGGGCCCTCTCGATGGAGGTAAAACCCTACGTCCTGCTTGATTAATATTGATGATATGGGTAGTACAAGAGTAGATCTACCACGAGATCGGAGAGGCTAAACCCTAGAAGCTAGCCTATGGTATGATTGTTGTTCTGTATGTTGTCCTACGGACTAAAACCCTCCGGTTTATATAGACACCGGAGAGGGTTAGGGTTACACAAAGTCGGTTACAATGGTAGGAGATCTGCATATCCGTATCGCCAAGCTTGCCTTCCACGCCAAGGAAAGTCCCTTCCGGACACGAGACGAAGTCTTCAATCTTGTATCTTCATAGTCCAGGAGTCCGGCTGAATGTATAGTCCGGCCATCCGGACACTCCCTAATCCAGGACTCCCTCAGTAGCCCCTGAACCAGGCTTCAATGACGACGAGTCCGGCGCGCAGATTGTCTTCGGCATTGCAAGGCGGGTTGCTCCTCCAAGTACTTCATAGAAGATTTTGAACACAAAGATAGTGTCCGGCTCTGCAAAATAAGTTTCCACATATTGCCATAGAGAGAATAACATTTACACAAATCTAATCTGCTGATGTATTCCGTAGTGTGACACACCATGGCCAAGCCTTTATCCGAGTCGTTTCATTATCCCACCTCAGCGCATCATGCGAGGCGGTTTCCTTGGCACGTCTTGTTAAAGCAGAGATTCTCATTAATACGGGCGTGGGTAACGCAACCGCGCCATTGATTACGACACTTGGAGATAAGCGAGTTTTACCAGGCTGGTGGGGACACGTAGTTGCGTCCAGACCCTGGTGGACAAGAAGCTCAAACTTTTCAACGTAGTCCAGGTTTTGCTCATCCGCCTGATCCTCCCGTGTCAACAACGGGCTTTCAACCTGTGGGAGTTTGACCCGGCGCGGCACCAAACTCTGAGCAGGGTCTTCGACACGACGTACGAAGATGCCTGGAAGGTGCTTTTCAAGGGCGCCGAGGCCCCCGCATCCGCTACCGAGGATCGCGGATTCAGTATGCAGCGTCACGCTCATGCGGTAAGCTGTTTTTTCCTTTTATAGGGTATCAATTTTTCATAGTTTGACTCCATGCGGGATCTAAGCTCCCATACCTTTGACAGGATTGGCAGGTGACGTCCGGACAGATCAACTGTCCGGCTCCTTTGCCCGAAGGCCCAGCGGACGCTCGCTTGGTGAAGCTGCTGGTTCCGGCACCCTATGTGGTGCCGGAGAAGAAGGCCGCGAAAAAGGCCACGGGGACTCGAAAGAGTGCCCGGCGCCAGGAGGTGTCGGATCCATCATCCGACGGTTCCGAGGCGCATTCCTCACGTGAAGACGAGGAGGAAGAAGAAGAGACCTTTCCCCCTCCAGCGGGAGGAGAGAAGAAAAGGAAGGCCGCCCTCTCTGGGGAGGCCGAAGGGTCCAAGAAGGGGAAACCCCTTCCTCCGGACTACTCCACCGACGCCGACGACGACGGAGAGGAGTGGACGCCCAGGGCCAAGCCCCTAGCAAAATCGTAAGTATCCGGATACCAGACTAATTCATAGTATTCGTTTATTGCACAGCTTTCCCTTATGTCAAATATGTTTATGCAGCCCACCCAAAGACTGGCTCGACGCGTCGTCGAGAGGCTCACTGGACTCGTCGGATGTGAACTCGCTTCCGACGGCTTCCTCCCCCCGCCCTACGGACGACACCGAAGTGTTGTCCCAACAGGTTCCAAGCCGGGAGGAGGTGGTCCTGGAGGCGCCGCAAGGCGACCTCCCGGACTCCAGGAGTAAAGGGGATGAAACCCCCCAGGGCTCCAAGTCTGGCTCTAGGCCGGACACCACTTCGGAACCTTCAAAGGTTCCAGAGTCTGGCGGGGGACCTCCTTCCAAGAGGAGCAAGCCCACCATGCCGGTGACCCCCGTCCAACTGGAGGCGCCGGACAATCTGTTGGAGGCGCTCCAAGGCGCCTCCATCGACGAGGAGCACCGCACCATTATGAGTGCGGTGGTCCAGAAGGTTCAGTCCGCCAAGAGCGGACTGACTGAAGCTTGTACTAGCGTTTTAACAGGCTTTGAGGTAAGTAAAGAATGTGTAAATAATATTACCGCATAGACAGTAGCCCCTGATGCTCCATTTGGCGTTCGGGAAGAAAAGCCGAATAGAGGATCAAATAAAATTCGCAGGAGTCTAACAAAAAGGAGTCAATATGCGTATGTAGGCTTCTCTGCTTGCGTCCGCCGCACTGACTGCGGAAGTGGACACGCTAAAGCAGAACCTCGAGCGGTCCGGGCAAGAGCTCGGGCATGCCAAGAAGCAGCTCGAGGACAATGAAGGTAAGAAATACCTTGTTTAAATATATATAAAAAGGTGCAATTGCAAAAAATGACAGGATTACCGTGGCTATTGTAGGGGCCACGTCTGAGGTGGCGACCCTTAAGCAAGCGCTGGTCGAGGCCGAGAAGAGGGCGGCCACGGAGCGCACCGAGCGGGAGAAGTATGAGGCCGAGGTTGGCAAGGTACGGCAAGAGCTCTAGGCTCTCATGGAAAAACATGAGAGTTTGGAGCTTGACTCAAAGACGCGAGCGTCCGAGCTCGCGGTGGCTATTGAAAATGCCAAGTCTGCCAAGGCCGAATCCCATAAGACCCTCCAGGAGTTGGATGCGGTGAAGAAGATAGCGGCGGGTAAGGCATTCTTTATGCAAACCAAACACATAAACGTGAGTTACTTGTTACTTACCCGAATCCGGAGCTCTCCAGGAGCGTTCGCAGATCTTCCCCAGAGTGTCTCCGATGCCGCCGCATTCTATCGAGCCGAGGAGGGCAGCTCGACAGAGCAGGTGTTCTGGTCTCAGTATGCTGAGGCCGGACACCCCGTGCCCCTGAGCGACCAGCTGAAGCAACTGGTCGAGCTCCACAAGGCGGCTGAACAGGCCATGAAGGGCCTCATAGTTCGGCTGTGGTCTGGAGGGGCTCTACCTGGGAGCTATTTCGGGCTGGTGCGGCGGCTGGTGGAGGCCTGTCCAAGGCTCGAAGTCATCAAGCGCTCCGTCTGCATTGAAGGTGCCCGTAGGGCCCTTGCCCGTGCTAAGGTGCACTGGGGCAAGCTGGATGCTGAGAAGCTTGTGAAGGACGGGCCACCGCCGGGGAAAGAGCATCGCAAGCCCGAGAATTATTATAAGGATGTTCTGAAGGGTGCCTGCCTTGTGGCAGATGAATGTTCTAGGGATGTAATTTTTGAGTGAAACTTGCTCGTTTTGTCCTGTGCGCTGAAAACTTGTTCATATGCGCTAAGCAATGCTGTTGGAATTTAAAATATTACCTTCTGTGCGGCTGTTTATCAATTCTGAGAGATGGCAAGTCATCGGCTCTGCCCCCGTGCCGCTAGTGCTGGGGTGTTCGGGGATAAACCTGAGCGCTCTTTTTCCCATGTTTGGGTCCTTCGAGGGAGGCACTCAGCCCAACGAACAAGGCAATCCGATTATAATGCGTGAACACTCTCACTTAGCCATAGAATTCTATAATTTTAAATTTCGGCGAAGCCCCTGGTATTCGGAAGACCGAGTTCGGGGCGCTATCCACGCCTTGGCCGGACAGAGCCGGCTCCTCGCTCGAAGTGGCATAAGTCTTTAGGGACTCGAAAAACCTCTCGAACAGCGACTAGCTCTCGCTTCAGCATGACAGTCAGTTTTAGCTTTCTCCACTGAGGTGCTCGACCCAGCTCAACTGGGGCACAGTCGCAGTGGTTCTCCTAGTGCTACCTTAGCCGATATAGCGGAACGTAAGGCACCAAAACATAGGAGCCGGGCAAACCCAACTATTGACCCAAGACATGATTCGGAGCCGATGCATATAATGCTATAAGTTCGGGGTGCCGCACTTGTTAAAGTGTTCGGACTTCTCACAGCATATTGAGGGGTACTAAAGCCCCTGGCGTATTTTGGTCGTACCAAAGTGTACGGATGCAACATGTCGTTAAGGAACATATATTAAAAAAGAGTAATGCAAAAATAGACAAAAGCTATGCATTGTTTATTAAAGAGGGCTGCGATCAAAGCAGAACGATAGAAATAATGCGATAAGCAAAAGGTTGGACTATTTAACATGTCCGTTCCATGGGTAAGCTGCGGAATAGTATGCGAAACAGGTATACTGATCGTGATAGAGACCACCTGGGAGTTCCGTGATGCGGCGTGGCTTGTCTGCTTCCCCGGTTCTTGCATCGTTTGTGCGGCAATTGAATTGCCGAACAGGCCTTCCGAAGAGTGGAGTCCTGAAAGTAAGAGAAAATTAAAAAATCGGCAGCCCCTGGTGCGGTTTAAGCCGTGTTTCGGGCATGCCGTGATGGTGTCCCTCCCCCTGTACCCATGGTATTTCTAGAGCGTAGTTATGTACGCGAAGTACTGGTATCGCATTTTTGTGAGGGCTGGGGTTGGGGCCGCATTGCTATGCCTGCTCGGGTCGTGCCAGGCAGTCTTCTTGTAGGTTACTCCGGGCGCGCTTAACGGTGTCCGGTCGTTTAATGGCCGGACTGGAGAACTGCCTGGAGATGCTGCTTTGTACTTCTGCTGCAAGGGCCACTGTGTGCTCCTCCGTTCGGAGGGAGCATTCGGTGTTTCCATTGAACGTAATTACTCCTCGAGGTCTTGGCATTTTGAGCTTAAGGTATGCGTAGTGCGGTACCGCATTGAACTTGGCGAATGCGGTTCGCCCGAGTAGTGCGTGATAGCCACTGCGGAATGGGACTATGTCGAAGATTAACTCCTCGCTTCGGAAATTATCCAGAGATCCGAAGACCACTTCAAGTGTGACTGAGCCTGTACAGTTGGCCTCTACACCTGGTATTATGCCTTTAAAGGTCGTTTTGGTGGGCTTAATCCTCGAGGGATCTATGCCCATTTTCCGCACTGTATCCTGGTAAAGCAGGTTCAGGCTGCCGCCGCCGTCCATAAGGACTCTAGTGAGATGAAATCCGTCAATAATTGGGTCTAGAACAAATGCGGCGAATCTGCCATGACGGATGCTAGTGGGATGGTCCCTTCGATCAAAGGTGATCGGCAGGAGGACCATGGGTTGAACTTTGGGGCGACTGGCTCTACCGCGTATACGTCCCTTAACGCGCGCTTCCGCTCCCTTTTGGGGACGTGGGTTGCGTATATCATGTACACCGTCCACACTTGTGGGGGAAAACCCTTCTGTCCACTGTTGTTCGGCTGCCGGGGCTCCTCGTCGTCATTGCTATGCAGCCCCTTGACTTCATTTTCGGTGTTTAACTTGCCTGCCTGCTTGAACACCCAACAATCCCTGTTGGTGTGATTGGCCGGCTTTTCGAGGGTGCCATGTATCTGGCACAAGCGGTCGAGTATTCGGTCCAAACTGGACGGGCCCCTAGGATTCCTTTTGAATGGCTTTTTCCGCTGACCGGATTTAGAGCCTCTGAATCCGGCATTAACTGCCATATCCTCAGCATTGTCGCCGTTAATGCGGCGCTTCTGCTTGTTGCGATGCAACCTGCCACTACTGTCCCTGGTATCCGCATTACCAGGGTTCTTGGTCATATTGTTGCTACGAGCAAGCCAGCTGTCTTCTCCCTCGCAAAAGCGGGTCATGAGTGCCGTGAGTGCTGCCATAGACTTCGGCTTTTCCTGTCCAAGGTGCTGTGCAAGCCACTCGTCACGGATATTTTGCTTGAAGGTTGCTAGGGCCTCAGCGTCCGGACAGTCAACTATTTGATTTTTCTTTGTTAGGAACCGTGTCCAGAATTGCCTATCCGATTCCTCTGGCTGCTGAATTATGTGACTTAGGTCATCGGCGTCTGGGGGTCGCACATAAGTGCCCTGGAAATTGTCGAGGAATGCGGCTTCCAGGTCCTCCCAACAACTGATTGATCCTATTAGCAAGCTGTTAAGCCAATGCCGAGCTGGTCCTTTACGCTTGAGTGGGAGGTATTTGATGGCGTGGAAATCATCACCGCGGGCCATGTGGATATGAAGGAGATAATCCTCGATCCATACCGCAGGATCTGTTGTGCCATCATATGCTTCGATATTAACGAGTTTGAAACCCTCGGGGATTTGATGATCCATTATTTCGTTTGTGAAGCAAAGTGGGTGTGCGGCGCCTCTGTACTAGGCTATATCACGACATAGCTACAATGAGCTTTGTCTACTGTGTTCGGCCTTGCCGAATTTGTGGCCGGTGTGACGGTTACTGTCTGGAGCCGTGGGGCGCCCACGCGATCCGTAGATCGATCTTGTTTGCCTTGCCTTGTCCTCCAACATATCTCATAAGTCCAGCGCATATTCCCGTGCCTTGGTACGGGGTGCGGCTTGAGTGGAGGGCCGAGAGGCCTCTCTGTCGCGGCCACGAGGTGGCCGGTCGGCCGAATCAAGTGCTTCCTCCTCTAATCGGGGTAGCAACCTGCGCTTTGGGTAGCTCTTGGAGGGGCATTCGAGTTTATGCTCTTCGGCCGCAAGGACTTCAGTCCATCTGTCGACTAGCAAATCTTGATCAGCTCTAAGTTGTTGCTGTTTTTTCTTGAGGCTTATTGCCGTGGCCATAAGCCTACGTTGAAAATGCTCTTGCTCGATGGGATCCTCTGGCACGACGGATTCGTCATCGTCGAGGCTTGCCTCGTCTTCGAAGGGAGGCATATAATTATCGTCCTCGACCTCTCTGTCTGCCGCTCTCTCATGAGGGCTGGTTTCTCCATCCTCCTGTGCTAAATCTTGATGGAGGGGGTTTTCTTCGGCACTTTCTGGAGTATTATTATCTCCCGTGCTGGAATCACCGTATTTTGAGTGGCGCCACACCGGCGCTTAGGCTGTTTCTTGGAGGGGTCATCCTCCGCTGTTCCATCGCCATCTCCTTCTTTTGGGGTGTCCACCATGTATATGTCATATGATGAGGTGGCTTTCTAGGGCCTGATAGGCGCTGGTTCTTCATCGTCTCCTTCATCGGCGTCCATACCGTCGATGTCTTCGGAGTCGAAGTCGAGCATGTCGGTTAAGTCGTCGACAGTGGCTACAAAGTGGGTGGTGGGTGGGCTTTGAATTTCTTCATCGTTCGAATCCCAACCTTGCTGACCGTAGACCGGCCAGGGCTCTCCTGATAAAGAGAGAGACTTCAGTGTCTTCAGAGTGTCGCCGAAAGGCGAGTGCTGAAAGATGTCCGCGGCAGTAAACTCCATGATCGGCGCCCAATCGGATTCGATCGGCAAGGGCGCGGAGGGTTCGGAGTCCGGATAGGAGTCCGGCTCCTTGGAGTCACGAGTCTCGCAGAGTGCGGGGCTGGTGTTCTGCTTGATCGCCATTGGGATCGCAGCCCCCGAGACGGCGTCCAACCACCCATCCTCGATCGGTGCAGTTGGCTCCGAATTAAGGGTCGAAGCCGATGCAGGTGCGGCCTCCAGGGCACTATTCGGTGGCAGAGCTAGATCATGCTCGTCGTGACAGTGCGGCGAGCTCGGCAGTGGCTCGAATCCGTCAAAGATCAAGTCCCCGCGGATGTTAGCCATGTAGTTTGAACTTCCAAATCTGACCTGATGGCCAGGGGCATAGCTTTCGATCTACTCCAGATGGCCAAGTGAATTGGCCCGCAGTGCGAAGCCGCCGAAGACGAAGATCTGTTCGGGGAGCAAGGTCTCACCCTGGACTGCATCACCATTGATGATCGTAGGAACCATCAAGCCTGACGGCGATGACACAGAGGAACTCTCAATGAAAGCACCAATGTCGGTGTCAAAACCGGCGGATCTTGGGTAGGAGGTCCCGAACTGTGCGTCTAGGCCGGATGGTAACAGGAGGCAAGTGACACGAAGTTTTACCCAGGTTCGGGCCCTCTCGATGGAGGTAAAACCCTACGTCCTGCTTGATTAATATTGATGATATGGGTAGTACAAGAGTAGATCTACCACGAGATCAGAGAGGCTAAACCCTAGAAGCTAGCCTATGGTATGATTATTGTTCTGTATGTTGTCCTACGGACTAAAACCCTCCGGTTTATATAGACACCGGAGAGGGTTAGGGTTACACAAAGTTGGTTACAATGGTAGGAGATCTGCATATCCGTATCGCCAAGCTTGCCTTCCACGCCAAGGAAAGTCCCTTCCAGACACGGGATGAAGTCTTCAATCTTGTATCTTCATAGTCCAGGAGTCCGGCTGAAGGTATAGTCTGGCCATCCGGACACCCCCTAATCCAGGACTCCCTCACTCATATCTACTCAAATCATCTGTGACGGTCAGAAAATAACGATACTCGCCACGTGCCTCAAAACTCATCGGATTGCATACATCGGTATGTATTATTTCCAATAAGTCATTAGCTCGCTCCATTGTTCCAAAGAATGAGTTCTAGTCATCTTGCCCATGTGGCATGGTTCGCAAGTATCAAATGATTCATAATCAAGTGATTCCAAAAGTCCATCTGGAGTTTCTTCATGTGCTTTACACCAATATTACTGATACATCTCCAACATATCTATAATTTTTTATTGTTCCATGCTATATTATATCCTGTTTGGACATTATTGGGCTTTATTATACACTTTTATATTATTTTTGGGACTAACCTATTAATTGGAGGCCCAGCCCAGAATTGCTGTTTTTTTGCCTATTTTAGGGTTTCGTAGAAAAAGAATATCAAACGGAGTCCAAACGGAATGAAACCTTTGGGAACGTGATTTTCGAAAAGAACATGATCCAAAGGACTTGGACCCTACGTCAAGCAGTCAACCAGGAAGGCATGAGCAAGGGGGCGCGCCTACCCCCCAGGTGTGCCCTCCACCCTCGTGGGGCCCATGTTGCTCCACCGACGTACTCCTTCCTCCTATATATACCTACGTACCCCCAAACTACCAGATATGGAGCCAAAACCCTAATTCCACCACCGTAACTTTCTGTATCCACAAGATCCCATCTTGGGGCCTTTTCCGGAGCTCTGCCGGAGGGGGCATTGATCACGAAGGGCTTCTACATCAACACCATAGCCCCTCCGATGAAGTGTGAGTAGTTTACTTCAGACCTATGGGTCCATAGTTATTAGCCAGATGGCTTCTTCTCTCTTTTTGAATCTCAATACAAATTTCTCCCCCTCTCTTGTGGAGATCTATTTGATGTAATCTTCTTTTGCGGTGTGTTTGTTGAGACCGATGAATTGTGGGTTTACAATCAAGTTTATCTATGAACAATATTTGAATCTTCTCTGAATTCTTTTATGCATGATTGGTTATCTTTGTAGGTCTCTTCGAATTATCAGTTTGGTTTGGCTTACTAGATTGATCTTTCTTGCAATGGGAGAAGTGCTTAGCTTTGGGTTCAATCGTGCGGTGTCCTTTCCCAGTGATAGTAAGGGCAGCAAGGCACGTATTGTATTGTTACCATCGAGGATAACAAGATGGGTTTTATATCATATTGCATGAGTTTATCCCTCTACATCATGTCATCATGCTTAAAGCGTTACTCTCTTCTCTTGAACTTAATACTCTAGATGCATGCTGGATAGCGGTCGATGTGTGGAGTAATAGTAGTCGATGCAGGCAGGAGTCAGTCTACTTGTCTCGGACGTGATGCCTATATACATGACCATACCTAGATATTCTCATAACTATGCTCAATTCTGTCAATTGCTCAACAGTAATTTTTTTACCCACCATAATACTTATGCTCTCGAGAGAAGCCTCTAGTGAAACCTATGGCCCCAGGTCTATTTTCCATCATATTAATCTTCCAATACTTAGTTATTTCCTTTTGCATTTATTTTACTTGCATCTTTATTAACCTTTATCATAAAAATACCAAAAATATTATCTTATCATATCTATCAGATCTCACTCTCGTAGGTGACCGTGAAGGGATTGACAACCCCTTTATCGCGTTGGTTGCGAGGAGTTTATTTGTTTGTGTAGGTGAGAGGGACTCGTGCGTGGCCTCCTACTGGATTGATACCTTGGTTCTCAAAAACTGAGGGAAATACTTTTAGCTGCTCTGCTGCATCACCCTTTCCTCTTCAAGGGAAAACCAACGCAGTGCTCAAGAGGTAGCAAGATAGATTTCTGGCGCCATTGCCGGGGAGGCTTACGCAAAGTCAAGTCAAGATTTGACTCCCGACAACGAGCGATTTCTGGCGCCGTTGCCGGGGAGTCTACGGAAAAGTCAACATACCAAGTACCCATCACAAACCCTTATCTCCCGCATTACATTATTTGCCATTTGCCTCCCGTTTTCCTTTCCCCCCACTTCACCCTTGCCGTTTTATTCGCCCTCTCTCTCTCCATCCTCCCTCTCTTTCTCTATTCTCCTCTTTTTGCCCGTTTCTTGTTTGCTTGTGTGTCGGATTGCTTGCTTGTCACGATGGCTCTATCTAGATTTGGTAATCTTCACCTTAAAAGGTTAGAAAATATTGAAAGCAACGTTTGGAGTTCTATGGTCTTACAATTTGAGCATAATAATTTCTTTAGAAATGATCTTAAAGAACAAAAAAGCTTTATGGGTTATATGAATAAAGAGCTCGATGATATGTCTAAAGAATTTGATGGTTTGAAATCTCAGATTGCTCATCTTGAGAAGTTAATAGCTGATGTTTCGGATAAGCAAGCCACCTAAGTTAATAAGATGGCCACTAAGCCGGAAATTTTTTTGGAAGACAAAGATGAAGATCTAAAAGTTATTGATGTGTCCCCTATTAAATCTTTGTTTTGCAATATGAATCTTGATAATGATGGGACTGAATATGATCCACCTTTATCTAGAAGACGTTCCAAATATTCGGAGTCTTTAGATCTTGATGTTAAAATTGTTAAAAGTGGGATTGAAGAAGTCAACACTTTAAATATTAATGAACCCACTATTTTTGATTTCAAGGAATTTAATAATGATAATTGCTCTTTGATAGATTGTATTTCCTTGTTGCAATCCGTGCTAAATTCTCCTCATGCTTATAGTCAAAATAAAGCCTTTACCAAACATATCATTGATGCTTTGATGCAATCTTATGAAGAAAAACTTGAGTTGGAAGTTTATATCCCTAGAAAACTTTATGATGAGTGGGAACTTACTATTAAAATTAAGATTAAAGATCATGAATGCTATGCTTTGTGTGATTTGGGTGCTAGTGTTTCCACGATTCCAAAGACTTTGTGTGATTTGCTAGGTTTCCATGATTTTGATGATTGCTTTTTAAACATGCACCTTGCAGATTCCACTATTAATAAACCTATGGGAAGAATTAATGATGTTCTTATTGTTGCAAATGGGAATTATGTGCCCGTGGATTTTATTGTTCTTGACATAGATTGCAATCCTTCATGTCCTATTATTCTTGGTAAACCTTTCTTTTAGAACGATTGGTGCAATTATTGATATGAAGGAAGGGAATATTAGATTCCAATTTCCGTTAAGGAAAGGCATGGAACACTTCCCTAGAAAGAAAATTAAATTGCCTTATGAATCTATTATGAGGGCCACTTATGGATTGCCTTCCAAAGATGGCAATACCTAGATCTATCCTTGCTTTCATGCCTAGCTAGGGGCGTTAAACGATAGCGCTTGTTGGGAGGCAACCCAATTTTATTTTTATTCCTTGCTTTTTGCTCCTATTTAGTAATAAATAATTTATCTAGCCTCTGTTTTGGTTGTGTTTTTTGTGTTTAATTAGTGTTTGTGCCAAGTAGAACCGTTGGGAAGACTTGGGAAAAGTCTTTTTAATCTTGCTATAAAAACAGAACTTTAGCGCTCACGAGAACTGCTGCCATTTTTATTTGTAAAGTGATATTTAGTTAATTATTTTTCAGATGATTAATAGATAAATTTCTCACGTCCAGCAATTTATTTTAGAATTTTTGGGGTTCCAGAACTTGCGTTAGCTGCAGAATTTTTGGGGTTCCCTCTGCCCCCATTCGTCTGGGGGCTCATGTTCTACTATGGCCTGGATTTCCACGATCTGGCCCCGAACTTCATCCTCAACATCTCGGCGTTTATCGTCGTTTGTGAGGCCTTCCTCCGCATCAAGCCCCACTTCGGCTTTTGGCTGAAGACCTTCAATGTCAAGCCGAAGGGAGTGAGCGGCCGCCAGGCGGAGTGTGGAGGCGCCATGGTGGGCAAGATGCCCAATGTCACATGGCTCGAGGGCTCCTTCATGGAGACCATAAAGGGGTGGCAATCGGGGTGGTTCTACATCCCCGAGCCGTGTCACCCTAAATGGGTAGCGGCCCCCGAGTTTCGATCTGGCTTCCCCACGCGGCTCACCTCCTGGCAAGAGAAGGGCCTGTCCTGGGGTAGTTCGGGAGAGCTGACCGGACTCCAAACATGTATTCAAAAAATGGTGAACAAGAAGCTCAAACTCGTCAACGTAGTCCAGGTCATGCTCATCCGCCAGATCCTCCAGTGCCAACAACGGGCTTTCAACTTGTGGGAGTTCGACCCAGCCCAGCACCGAACTCTGAACAGGCTCTTTGACACAACTCACGAAGAAGCCTGGAAGGTGCTATTCAAGAGTGCCGAGGTTCCCCCTCCCACTACCGAGGACCGCGGATTCTGTGCGAAGCGCCAAGCCAGCGCGGTAAGATGTTTTACCTCTCACAGGATACTTATCTTTCATAGTTTGACTCTATGCGGGATCTAAGCTCCCGTACCTTTGACAGGACTGGCAGGAGACGGCTGGACAGATCAACTATCCGGCTCCTTTGCCCGAAGGCCCAGCAGACGCTCTCCTGGCAAAGATGCTGACTCCGGCTCCTTACACGGTGCCGGAGAAGACCAAGAAGGCCAAGGGAACCCGAAAGAGTTTCCGACGCTAGGCATCATCGGACTCACCGTCCGATGACTCTGCGGCACACTCCTCCCCCGAAGACGAGGAGGAAGAAGAAGATGCTCCCCCTCCAGGTGGGGGAGACAAGAAAAGGAAGGCCGCCCCAACTAGGGGGGCCGAAGGGTCCAAGAAGGGAAGGACTCTCCTTCCGGACAGTTCCACCGCCGCCGCCGAAGGCGAAGACGAGTGGTTGCCCAGGGCCAAGCCCCTGGGAAGGTCGTAAGTATTCGGATACCAGAGTAACTCATATCCTTCCTTTGTCGCACTACTTTCCCTAACGCCGAATTTGATTATGCAGGCCACCACGAGCCCGTATCGATGTATCGTCGGACGGCTCCCAGGGCTCGTCGGATATGGATAGAGATCCACTTCCAGCCGCCACCTCCCCTTGCCCTACGGACGACGCCGTGGTACTGTCTCAAGAGGCACTGAGTCAAGGGGAGACAGTCCCGGTGGCGCCTCAAGGCGACCTTCCAGACTCCGGGAGCAGAGGGGACAAGGCCCCAGAGGGCTCCGAGTTCGGCCCTCAGCTGAACACCGCACTGGAACCTCCAGTGGTTCCGGACTCGCGCAGGCGGCCTCCTTCCAAGAGGGGCGAGGCGCCTGTGCCAGTGACCTCTGTCCATCCAGAGGCACCGGTCAATCTGCTGGGAGCGCTTCGCAGTGCTTCCATCGACGAGGAGCACCGTACTATTATGAGTGCAGTGGTCCAGAAGGTTCAGTCCGCCAAGAGCGGATTGACTGAAGCCTGTGCCAGCCTTCTAACAGGCTTTGAGGTAAGTGTTTAAAATATAGGAAAAATATTACCACATAGACAGTAGCCCCTGATGCTCTGTTTGGTGTTCACAAAGAAAAGCCGAACAGAGGATCAAACAACATTGCAGGAGTCTAATATAAGTATGTCAATATGCATGTGCAGGCTTCGCTGTTGGCATCTGCCGCACTGACTGCGGAGGTCGCCGTACTGAAGCAGGACCTTAAAGTGTCCAAGGAAGAGCTCGGCCTTGCCAAGAGGCAGCTCGAGGAGAACAAAGGTAAGTAATACCTGTTTTATGGATATATATAAAAAGAATGCGATTGCAAAATGACAGGATCATCATGAATTTGCCAGGGGCCACGACCGAAGTGGCGACCCTAAGGCAAGCGCTGTCCAAGGCCGAAGATAAAGCGTCCAAGGAGCGCATCGAGCGGGAAAGGCAAGAGGCTCGGGTGGGCGAGGTGCAGCAAGAGCTCCAGGCTCTCGTGACGAAGCACGAGGCGTTGGCGCTTGACTCGAAGACACGAGAGTCTGAGCTTGCCGCGGCCCTCGAGAGCGCGAAAAGTTCCAAGGCCGAAGCCCAAAAGGCCCTCCAGGAGATTGACGCGACGAAGAAAATAGCGGCGGGTAAGGCATTCTATATGCAAAGCAAGCATGTGAAAGTAAATTACCTATTACTTACCCGAATCCGGAGCTCTCCAGGAGAATTCGTAGATTTGCCCCACAGCGTGTCGGATGCCGCACAGTTTTACCAGGCCAAGGAGGGAAGCTCAACGGAGCAGCTGTTCTAGTCTCAGTATACTGGGACCGAACACCCGGTGCCTATGAGCGACCAGCTGAAGTAGCTGGTCGAGCTACACAAAGCGGCCGAACAGGCCATGAAGGGCTTTATAGTCCGGCTGTGGCCTGGCGACGCCCTTTCGAACAGCTACTTCGGCCTGGTGAGGCGGCTTGAGGACCCCTGCCCACGGCTGGAGGTCGTCAAGCGGTCTGTCTGCATCGAAGGTGCAGGCCGGGCTTTCGCCCGCGTGAAGGTGCAATGGGCCAAGCTAGACGCCGCGAAGCTGATCAAGGAGGGACCGCCGCAGGGCAAGGAGCATCGCACCCCCGAAATTTATTATGAGGGTGTCCTGAAGGGTGCCCGTCTTGTAGCGGACGAATGTCAAAAGATGTAATATTTGAGTAAACTTGCTCGTGTGATCCTGTATGATGAAAACTTGTTTCATATGCGCTATGCAACGCTTGTTTGAATTTAAAATATTACCTTCTGTTTGGCTGTTTATCCAATCTGAGAGATGGCTAGTCCTCGGCTTCTGCCCCCATGCCGTGAGTGCTGGGGTGTTCGGGATAAACCTGAGCACTCTTGTTCCCATTTTTGGGTCCTTCGAGGGAGGTGCGCAGCACAACGAACAAGGCAACCGGACTAATAATGCTTTATCACTCTCACTTAGCCATAGAATTCTATAATTTTAAATTTCAGCGAAGCCCCTGGTATTCAGAAGGCCGAATTCGGGGCGCGATACACGCCTGTAAGCTGGACAGGACTGACTCCTCGCTCTAAGCGGCATAAGTCTTTAGGGACTCGAAACCTCGCCGAACAACGACCAGTCTCTCACCTTATCATGACAATCAGTTTTAGCTTTCTATACTGAGGTGCTTAGCCCAGCAGAACCGGGGCACAATCGCAGTAGTTCTCCTAGCGCTACCTTCGCCAATAGAGCGGAACGTAAGGTACCTAAACATAGGAGCCGGGCAAACCCAACATTTGACCAAAGACATGATTCAGAGCTGATGCATATAATTCTATAAGTTCGGGGTGCCGCACTTGTGGAAGTGTTCGGACTTCTCACACCATATTGTGGAGTACTTAAGCCCCTGGTGTGTTGGTCATACCAAAGTGTACGGTTGTAAGGCGTCATTAATGAACACACACACACATATATATATATATAACAAGAATGCAATAATAGTCGTAATGTTATGCGTTGTTTATTCAAAGAGGTGCGTTAAAGCAGAATGATACAGATAGTGCGATAAGCAAAAAGTGGGACTATGTCCCTTCCAAGGGCAAGCTGAGGAATAGTATTAAAGCAAATATTTCACTCGTTATCGTAATCCACCGGGAGTTCCGTGGTTTGACATAGCTTTCTGCCTCTCTTGGTTGCTGCATCATGTGTTCGGCAATCATGCTGCCGGACAAGGTTTCCAGAGATTGAAGTCCTGAAAGAGAAAAATAACAAAGCGGGAAGCCCCTAGTGCGGTTTAGGCCGCGTCTTGGGGCGTGCCGTAGTCGTGCCCCCCTCCCCACCTGTGCCCATGGTATTTTTAATGCATAATCATGTACGCGTGGCACGAATTTCGCCGTTTGGCTAGGGCCGGGGCGGGGGCCGCGTTGCTACGCGAGCTCAGACCATGCCAGGCGGTCTAGTTGCCGATTACTCCGAGCGCGTTTGAAGGTGTCCGTGTCTTGAAACGCCGAACTGGTGGATTGCCTTGAGAGGCTGCTTTGCGCTTCTGCTGCGAGCGCCGCAGTGTGCTCCTCCATGCGGAGAGCGCGCTCTGTGTTTCCGTTAACTGTGATGACCCCCCGGGGTCCTGGCATCTTGAGCTTGATGTATGCATAATGTAGTACCGCATTGAATCTCGCAAATGCGGTTCGCCCAAGCAGTGCATGATAGCCACTGCGGAACGGGACTATATCGAAGATTAATTCTTCGCTTCGGAAGTTATCCGGGGATCCGAAGACCACTTCCAGTGTAATTGATCCTGTGCAATGGGCCTCTACACCTGGAATGATGCCTTTAAATGTCATTTTTGTGGGTTTGATCCTTGAGGGGTCTATACCCATTTTGAGCACGGTGTCCTGGTAAAGCAGGTTCAGGCTGCTGCCGCCGTCCATGAGGACTCGAGTGAGATGAAATCCATCAATGATTGGGTCTAAGACCAGCGCGGCGAATCCGCCGTGACGGATACTAGTGGGGTGGTCCCTGTGATTGAAGGTGATCGGTCAGGAGGACCATGGGTTGAACTTTGGGGCGACTGGCTCCAACGCATATACGTCCCTGAGCGCACGCATCCGCTCCCTCTTGGGGATGTGGGTTGCGTATATCATGTTCACCGTCCGCACTTGTGGGGGGAACCTCTTCTGTCCTCCGGTGTTCGGCTGCTGGGGCTCCTCTTCGTCATCGATGTGTGACCCCTTATCTTTGTCTTCGGAAATTAACTTGCCGGCCTGCTTGAACACCCAGCATTCCCTGTTGGTGTGGTTGGCTGGCTTGTCAGGGGTACCGTGTATTTGACACGAGCGATCGAGTATGCGGTCCAAACTGGACGGGCCTGGAGTGCTTCTTTTAAATGGCTTTTTCCGCTGACCGGGTTTAGAGCCTTTGAATCTGGCATTGACTGCCGTATCCTCAGTATTATCGCTGTTAATGCGGCGCTTATGTTTGTTGCGACGTGACCTGCCATTGCATCCTTGGTATCCGAAGTACCATGGTTTTTTGATATGTTATTACTGCGAGCCAGCCAGCTGTCTTCTCCCGCACAAAAGCGGGTCATGAGTGTCGTGAGGGCTGTCATAGATTTTGGCTTTTCCTGTCCAAGGTGCCGGGCAAGCCACTCGTCGCAGATGTTATGCTTGAAAGATGCTAGGGCCTCTGCATCCGGATAGTCCATGATTTGATTTTTCTTTGTTAGGAACCGTGTCCAGAATTTCCTGGCCGATTCTTCTGGCTGCTGAATTATGTGGCTCAAGTTATCAGCGTCTGGTGGTCGCACATAAGTGCCCTGAAAGTTGTCGAGGAATGCGGCTTCCAGATCTTCCGAACAGCTAATGGACTCTGCTGGCAAGCTGTTAAGCCAATGCCGCGCTGGTCCTTTGAGCTTTAGTGGGAGGTATTTGATGGCGTGTAAATCATCGCCGCGGGCCATGTGGATGTGGAGGAGGAAATCCTCGATCCATACCGCGGATATGTTGTGCCGTCGTATGATTCAATATTTACGGGTTTGAAGCCCTCTGGGATTCGATGATCCATTACTTCGTCTGTGAAGCATAGGGGGTGTGCGGCGCCTCTGTATTGGGCTATATCGCGATGCAGGTTGAATGGGTCTTGCCCGCTGTGTTCGGCCCGGCCGGATTGACTTTTACTGTATCCGGCGTGATGTTTATCGTCTCACATAGTGGCGTGCCCTCGTGATCCGTAGATCGATCTTGCATGTTTTGCTTTGTCCTCCAATACGTCTCGCAGGTCTGGCGTATTTACCCATGCCTTTTTATTTGAATGGCGTTGGGCTGCAGGATGAGTTTTTGGCTGGAATGCCTCTCTATCACGGCCACGAGGTGGCCGATCAGCCGCATCATACGCTTCTTCCTCCAGTCGGGGTAGCAACCTGCATTTTGGGTAACTCTTGGAGGGGCGCTCGGGTTTATATTCCTCGGCCGCGAGGACTTCAGTCCATCTGTTAGCTAGCAGATCTTGATCAGCTTGAAGCTGCTGCTGCTTTTTCTTAAGGCTATTTGCCGTGGCTATAAGCCGGCGCTTGAAGCGCTCTTGTTCGACGGTATCCTCTGGCACGGCGAATTCGTCATCGCCGAGGCTTGCCTCGTCTTCGAAGCGGGCATGTAATTATCAGCCTCCGCTTCTCCATCTGCCACTCTCTCGGGAGGGCTGGCTCCTCCATCCTCCTGCTCTAAATCTTGCTGGAGGGGATTGTTGTTGTCTTCGGCAGTATCCAGAGTGTTATTATCTCCTGTCCTGGTATCACCACTTTTTCTTTGGCGGGACTTAGAGCGGCACCGCTGACGTCGGCGCTTGGGTTGCTTCTTGGAGGGGTCATCCTCCGCTGTCTGGTCGCCATTTCCTTCTTTGGGTGTGTCCACCATGTATATATCGTATGATGAGGTGGCTGTCCAATGCCCTGTGGGCAGTGGTTCATCTTCGTCTCCCGCATCATCGTCCATACCGTCGATGTCTTTGGAGTCAAAGTCGAGCATGTCGGTTAAGTCATCGATAGTGGCTACTAAGTGGGTGGTGGGCGGGCCGCGAATTTCTTCGTCGTCCGCATCCCAATCCTGCCGGACATAGTTCGGCCAGGATCCTCCTGACAAGGAGAGAGACCTTAAGGAGTTCAGTATGTCGCCAAAGGGCGAGTGCTAAAAAATATCCGCGGAGGTAAACTCCATGATCGGAGCCCAATCGGATTCGCTAGGCACGGGCGCAGGCGGTTCGGAGTCCGTGGCCGGAGAGAGATTCGGCAGTTTGTCAACACGGCTCTCGTGCAGAGTAAGGTCGATGTTCGGCTCGATCGCCGATGAGCGTAAGGCCTCCGTGGCGGGGTCCATCCACCCGTTCATGGACGGTGCAACTGGCTCCGAATTGAGGGTCGGAGCGGCTGCCGGTGTGATCTCCTGAACACTATCTGATGGTAGAGCTAAATCGTACTCATCATGACCGCGTGACGCACAAGGCAGAGGCTCGAATCTGTCGAAGATCAAGTCTCCACGGATATCGGCCGTGTAGTTTAAGCTTCCAAACCTGACCTGATGGCCAGGGGCGTAGCTTTCAATATGCTCCAGGTGGCCAAGTGAATTGGCCTGCAGTGCAGAGCCACCGAATACAAAAATCTGTCCGGGAAAAAAAGTCTCACCCAGGACTACATCGCTATCGATGATCATAGGAGCCATCAAGCCTAAAGACGACAACACAGAGGAACTCTCAATGAAAGAACCAATGTTGGTGTCAAAACCGGCGGATCTCGGGTAGGGGGTCCCGAACTGTGCATCTAGGCGGATGGTAACAGGATGTAGGGGACACAAAGTTTTACCCAGGTTCGGGCCCTCTTGATGGAGGTAAAACCCTACGTCCTGCTTGATTAATATTGATGATATGGGTAGTAGAAGAGTAGATGTACCACGAGATCAGAGAGGCTAAACCCTAGAAGCTAGCCTATGGTATGATTGTGTGTTGTCCTACGGACTAAAACCCTCCGGTTTATATAGACACTGGAGAGGGCTAGGGTTACACAAGGTCGGTTACAAAGGAGGAGATATGCATATCCGTATTGCCTAGCTTGCCTTCCACGCCAAGTAGAGTCCCATCCGGACATGAGACGAAGTCTTCAATCTTGTATCTTCATAGTATAACAGTCCGGCCAAAGAATATAGTCCAGCTGTCCGGAGACCCCCTAATCCAGGACTCCCTCAGCCACCGCTGGCGACGTTCGTGTGGAGACGCACGGCGGTCAGCTTCTCCCATGGTACGCGCATTCTAGACTAAGGCCCCGTTCATGTCGGTGTAGCGCGAAATGTTAGCTGATAGACGCTGTTAATCTCACTGTTTTCTGAAGTAGTTTACTGTCAATATGCTCTGCCTAAGAAGCTTCCTTGCCCTATTCTGCACTCAATCTGCTTAGTTGAGATGGCATGCCAAGGCCGATTAGTTGCAAAAATATCCTGCCATATATTTATTGTGACATAGATTTCCATGGTCTAGTAGCCAATCTGTTAGCTTAAATAGCTCTACACCGTTTTATACTCGATCTTTGTTGCTGCGATGGCCTTCGATAGTTCGATGGCTGTGTGCTCAGCCTCATTGACTGCTGAAACAACCTGCCATAATTTGGCACTCAAATATGTTTGCTGAATTAGCTTTACATATATTTCGTTACTTCGATCTGCTCGTCCAAATATCTTGCCATAGCTTTAGACATCGACCTAGCTATTTTTTTCTGGACATCATAAAAAAGCATATATGTTTTTCCTATAATATCTAGCAGAAGACCTAATTTTTATGTCTAACAGATGGACATGACTTGGATAACTTCTGCTCGAAGATTCTCCGCTGCATATGTCGAGGGGGTTGAAAAATTCATGAACTTTATCAGAGTTGAGTACGGTGGTCCGAAATCAGATGTGCTCTGCCCGTGTAGCAGTTGTATGAATTCAGTTACAAGACCCCAGTCAACTGTGCAAAATCATCTACACTTGTATGGGATGTCGGTCACATATACTAGGTGGGTTCATCATGGTGAAGCTGTGAACATCAATGTTATTGACTATGTGGAAGCAGCAGATTAGCATCTTGATCTGCCTGATGCTCAGGTGGAAATGAGGAGGAGGCGGTGGTGGCGGAGCCAGTGAGTTTGACCAACATTGAAACAATGCTACAAAATGCTCATGCATTCCGTGAACTTTCACCTGCAGAATAAAAACGGTGGGCCCGCATGTTGGAACAATGCAACGTTGCTGTCACCCCTGGAAATAAGCTTTCAGTATTCTCAGCTATGGTCACCTTTCTTCAGGTGAAGACATCTAAGCGGATGACCAACAAATCATTCGATGCGATGTTGGCTGCTTTCCGCAAATCTTTCCCAGATGCGTCTGAGCTGCCACACACCTACAGTAAAATGAAGAATTTCCTTCGTGCAGTTGGAATTGGATATGATATGATCCATGTTTGTAAGAATAATCGTGTTCTACTCCGGAAGGATTATGCCAACTTAAGTGAATGCCCGAAATGCAAATCATAAAGATGGAAAGATGGCGATGCTGTGAAGAGGATTCCTCATAATGTCATGAGACATTTTCCAATTACACCAAGATTGCAGAGGTTGTTTCATGATGCTGAAACAAGAGAGGATGTAATGTAGCATTCTAGGAACCAGGAGTACATAGATCAGAATGTAATGAGCCATCCATCTCATGGTAGTGAGTGGAAAAGCTTCAATGATAAACACAAAGAGTTTGCTGCTGACCCAAGAAACATTAGACCTGGCTTAGCTTCTGATGGATTTAACCCATTTGGCCACCAGAGCGCCACATATAGCATGTGGCCAGTGCTTGTTATCCCTTACAACATGCCTCCAAATGTCTGCACCAAAGAATCAAACTACATGATGGCCTTGCTCATCCCAGGTCCAAAAAGTCCTGGAAAGGATTTTGATTTGTTCATGGAGCCTCTTGTGGAGGAACTTCAAAAGCTATGGAAGGGTGTTCTCACTCGAGACCTATATAGCATCCCACCAGCTGATTTCTTTCTGTGTGCTGTTATCATTTGGTGCATCCATGATTATCCAGCTTTGGGCACTATGTCAGGGCGAATGACACATGGTTACAATGCATGTGTTCGCTGTGACAGGAATCCGCTGTCATACACAATACTTAGCAAGATCTGTTACATTGGACACCGCCTTTTCCTTGCCAAGGACAAGCCGCATCCTAGAAAATACCAAAGACATGTGTTCAATGCAAAGCATGAAAACCGTGATGCGCCAAATAGGCTCACCGCCCATGAGTTGCAAGTGGAATTAGAGAAGGTCAGGCATATTACACCAGGAAACCATCCTGGTAATGGTAGCGAGAAAAGGAAGCGTGGCAGGGTAGAAGAGAGATTATTGTTTACCCGCAGGTCCACTTTGTGGGACTTGGAGTATTGGAAATATTTGGATCTGCGGCATAATCTTGATGTGATGCACATCGAGAAAAATATATGTGACAGCATTATCAGCACACTTCTTAATATTGAAGGCAAGACGAAAGATACCTTAAAATCTAGGATTGATTTGACACACCTGGGTATCAGAAAGGATTTGCAGGTGCAAGATGAAGTTAAACCACGGGATATGGCACCAGCTGTGTACGTCTTGGACAAGGTAAACAGAAAAGAATTCTGCGATGTCCTGTCACGTGTGGGATTCCCACATGGATTTGCATCCAACCCTGAAAGGAGAGTCAGTGCAGATGGAAATAAGGTACAAGGGTTGAAAACTCATGAATGCCACGTCCTACTTCAAAGGGTTTTACCTGTTATCCTTAGAGGATTGGGCCGCCCTGACTTATACAGAGCAGTTGCAGAGTTGGGACAATTCTTCAGGGAACTCTGCAGTAGGAATATCAGGATAGATGCTTTGGAGCGTCTTAGAGACAAGATATCAACTATCCTATGCGACCTTGAGAAGATATATCCTCCAGCCTTCTTTGATGTGATGGTGCATTTGGCTGTTCATCTACCTGATGAGGCACTACTTAGAGGTCCAGTACAGTATGGCTGGATGTACCTTATTGAAAGGAGGCTAGGCACTTTCAAGGGCTATGTTAGGAACAGAGCTAGACCTGAGGGTTCCATTGCAGAGGCCTACATTGCTTCAGAAGTGTTGACATTCTGCTCAAAATACATTGAAACAGCTGATCAGCTTAGCAAAGAGGTGGGTGAAGACAATCCCGGGCTCAATGTTTCCGATTATTCTGTTCGAGTTACAGGGAAGAGTCGACAAGAGGACAAACCTAAAGATTTGGAAAAAAATGGTTTGGTATGTGTTGAATCACTGTCCTGAGATACTACCTTATATCAAGTAAGTGTAGTACTGCAGCTTATACATCGTAATCTACTAAACTTGCAGCACATTCTTGTATATTTAGATGTTTGACGCGATCACTATGTTGTGCAACATCTACAAAGAGGAGTTACTGCCGCAAAATCGAAGAAACATTGACAAACTAGTTAATTTGCGAAATGGTTCAAGAACCATGTAAGATTTTGAAGTGCACTGTCAGTTTTTTTAATATATTGAGTACATAAGATGATCAGCTTGTCTATTTTCTAACCATAGGTTAAGAAGATGCGGGAGGATGGGCAGGCAGTTGATGATGCCCTTTACTCACTAGCAATGGGTCCTGATAGTCGGGTAAGACATTATGAATCTTGTGTTGTTGGAGATGTGCGCTACAACACCCTTGCACGAGACGAAGGAAGGAAGACACAAAACATTGCCATCATGAGCACGGATACGTATGACAAAGAGATAACTGAAATGTATGCTAACATAGCAGACATTATTCAGTTGCAGTATATCTCCAGTTTCGAGGATCATCGGTGTGTGGTTCTGTTGTGCTATCGTTGGTATAACCTGTTTTCCAAGATCGCAAAACCCAGAGTTGATGATTATTTCAAATCCATCAATGTCAAGGCGGCGTACCAGACCAACGAGCCTTTTATTTTGGCAAATCAAGCAACACAAATATTTTTCTTAGAAGACACATTTGCACGTAGCGATGACTGGAGAGTATTTCAAAGGTTTGAGCAGAGGAATTCGTTTAATGAAGTTTCACAACAAGATGATGCTTACACTGCTTCTGATGTACAAGATAACACAGATGTTCCTAATATCTTTGAGAACCATCAATGACGCCGGCGAAAAGATTGCCTGTCGTGCTGTGGACATACAAGAGTTGATCAAGTAGAAGCCAACGTTCGAGGACGTTGAGGACGAAGAAGAAGATGACACCGTGGGGAATTATGATTCAGACTGATACACATGGCGAAGATGTTGACGCTGCTGCTGCGGATGATGATTGCATTGCTTTTTTCGCATTTTCCTATCAGAAGACGTTTTTTATCTACTATGTGAAATTGTGTTTGCTATGACAACTGAAACCTGATGAACATGTTGTTTAGTATTTTGCTGTGAGAACATCACTTGTTATGTATGATGATTTGTGTTTGGTGATTGTTTGACAACTAAAACATGATGACAGTGTTGTTTAATTGTAGTCATATTTGGCTGTGAAACTTGAATTTGATGACATAGTTTGCTGTTGGACTGCAATTTGCTGGACGTCTTCGAATGAGAACAAAGCAGACCCGACAGGGCCTCCGCTATTTATTTATTTATATGAGCAAAAGGGGATACCCCCTGATTACCGTTAATAGAAATCATTAGATGTTCACAACACTACGTCCAGCCTGCTAGACAGGTTTCATTCATTACTAGTTTCAGCAAAGTGCTCATGCCGTAGCCACTGAATACATCATGAGTGCTATATACACTGCAAAGAAAGAGACAACCATCCTACAAAGTACATCGATTTTGCCCATTATCTTCACAAGCTCTTTCATCTCCTCATTGCTGTCAAGGCCCTTCAGCAGCTGTTGCTTGGCCATGATCAGAGGAACTGCATCTTTAACCTTCTGCTCTGCATCTTCCTCTTCTGTCGTTCCTTCAGTTACTTATCCAACATCCCAACCTGTTGGTATTGGGATTCCTCGGCTAACCAAATAATCAGCGTAGTTGCATTCCCCCACATCAGCAACTTCCCAGAAATACAAATCACATGAATCTTCCCTTTTCTGCACGAATCAAATTGGTAGATCATCAACCAAACTATGAAAAAAATCAGCAACTGAAAGCAGCAGAACAACACTTAAACATATTATTACCCCATGATTCGGGCATTTGTAGAAGACTCGGCCAGGGTTGCGGATTGTGGTTGAGACGCGACGGATGACTCTGCGTGATTTGCAACAGTGGCACCACACCAACGGCAGCGGGTTGCGATGAGCACTCGGCTGCGGTGTGCGTGCCAGCGAGGGTGTGATGAGACCCACAGGCGATGGTACGGGTTGCGACTTGGCGCATATCTCGTTGTTGCTTGCTGAAGAGCAGGTGGACGAGCAGCCAGCGGACATGGTTGCTACGGCCAGAGCTTCTGATGGTAGCGAGAGTAAGTAGAGAAGACGAGAAGCGAACGTTGGATATGTCAGTTTCATTACTTGCAGAGTAGCATAGCACCATATATAGTCATAGTCTCGGTTTGGATTCGAACAAGCTATAGGAGCACGTCTTTCTTTTTTCTAAAACTCGGCAACGTCTCGTTACTGGTACACTAGCTTATTCTGTATGCCTTGCTAAGTCTATGATTTTCTTTCCCTTTTTTTGCGAGGAAGGAAGGAGGACAAAATTGAGAGTTCGTGGGACTCGAACCCAAGACCTCTCGGTTGAAAACCAAGGGTGCTAGTCACTTATGTGGCGAACGTTCCCTGTGAGGAGGACGGTTGACGAACACATTTTCCTCACAGTTTTCTTCCTATATATAAAAAAGTATGCTACTTGGTGTCCTCTTAGTCAACAAACGATTGTGCCAACCATGACCATTGGATTGACATTCAACGTCTGACGAGTTTCTTCAGTCTCTTCTTCCTCGAGCCGCCAAAGCCAAGCCAGCGCCGGCGGGACCGCCTGCTCCCGCCTCCCACGGCTGGCTGTGATCTGCCCCGGCTCCTGTCTGTTCCCGTCCAAGGCCTCACCATCGTCCTCCACCTTGGTTCGCTCGCCGCGGTGCCGCCCTCCGGTGTTGTCAACATGGTCAACAACTGAGAGGAATAAGGAGATGACTGTACATGGTGAGGATGACAGTAGGGACCCAGCAGCGCGCGCAGTAATTTTGTTTTTTCGGGATGGAGAAGGGTATCAACTGGGTTGTGCGGGACCCGTGGCCCGTCTAGTCCAAGATTTTATTCCATATGTTTAGCACATGACCAACCCAGTTTGTTTTTTTCCTTTCTGAAAATTGCTAGCCAGCATTCTTGTTTTTTGCAGAATAACCAACGTAAGCCTACTTGCTTTTCTATGCCCTGCTGGGCCGAAAATCTTTCAAGACGAGGAGGGATGCATTTTGCCCAGAAAATGGCCTATAAGTAATAAGAAATGGGCTGTAAAATGAAAAATACAGCAAATAGACAATTAGTTCCAAAATACTATTTTCTTTCGGATTTTGATATTTTAAATTTCATTGTTTTTGTGCGGGTAAAATTTCATTGAATTTAAATTAAGGTATATATAGATTTAAAATTAATTTGAATCTGGCTAGAAATTTCGGGCTGTATGCTGTTTGGGACAGATTTGGAGGCTGATTTGTGGGTCTACTAGGTTGACGTGTACTTTGGCTTTGTCAACTTAGTCCACAAACGATTCTAGCAGCAGTGACCATTGGATGTTAATCCAACGGCCGTGCTGCTTCTTCAATATCTGATCTTCTTGCTCCAGCCGCCCAAACCAGCTCTGGTGGGACTTCCTGCTCCCGCCTCCCGTGGTCGGCTATGCTGCCGCACAGGACGCACCGCCCCAACCTACTTCATTGCTGTCCAGGCCATTCCTCTACTCACCCACACCTCCTGTTATTTTCCGGCAACGGCAGCCGGACCAGTAAACCCTGGTACTCCCCACCGCGTGGGCAACCATTGCCGAGTCTTCCCCGGCTCCGTGTCGTTCCCTTCCTAGGCCCAGCCGTCGTCCACCTCCATGGTGCTCTTAGCGCGGCCTGGTCAACTTGGTCAACGAACGACATCCATCGGCCGTGGATTGTACGCGCAAAATAATGATTCCTCCACCTGACAGCTGGGACCCACCGGAAGGGCCTCTGTATTTTGCCAAAAAAACGTTCCCCCCGCTGACATGTCGGACCCACCAGCTATATCTTCACACACAAGGAAGTGCCTCCTTATTACGCACAAAAAAAAAGAATACCCCCTGCTAGCTGGGACCCACCATAGTGGGAGGATGACTTGTGGGCCAACAAAGTTGACGGGGACGGACGGCTTTGTCAACTTAGTCAATATGAAAGATTCTAGCTCCAGTGACCGTACGATGTCCATCCAACGGCCGTAGTGCTTCTTCAACCTCTGGTCTTCCTGCTCCAGCCGCCCAAAGCAGCGCCGGTCGTGCCGCATGCTCCTGCCTCCCGTGGCCGGCTGTACTGCCGCGGAGGCCTCACCGCCCCCTACTATTCCCACTGCTGGCCAGGCCCTGCGGCGACGGCAGCCTCACACCGCAGCCGAACCAGTGAACCCTCATACTCCTCTCCGCGCGGGATTCCACTGTCGCGTCTTCCCCGGCTCCACGTCTTCCCCTTCCTAGGCCTCGCCGTCGTCCACCGCCATGGTGCTCTCCTCGCGGCGTGGTCAACGTGGTCAAGGAACGACTTCCATCGAAAGAGTACTGTACGTGGAGAGACTGACAGCTGGGTCCACGGCCATAGCCCAGTTTTTTGTGATTTGCCAAGTAAGTCGCTTTGTCAGGCCTGTTGGGCTGCAAATCTTTCAAGACGAGGAGAGCTTTCATTCGGCTGGCCGAGAAAATGGCCCATCAGTAATGAGAAATGGGCTGTACATTTTTAAAACACATCAAATCGGCAATTAGTTTCAAATCTCTTTTTTTCATTTCAAGATTTTAAATTACATTAATTTTTATGCGTGGAGAATTTGTTGGATTTTATATTGATATACATTTATTTTAAAAATCAGTTTGAATGTGAGTCGAAATTTCGGGATTAAAAACATTTCGGACCGCACCGAAATATGCAAAATTTCGTATAATTTTTTAACCGTGGCCACAATTTGGGCTATAATGCTAACAAAAAGAATATGGGCTCCAAAAAAACCTTAAGAATTAGCAAATGGGCTGAAAATTATTAGAAATAATGGCAGATGGCCTGTATGCCGTTTTCCACAGATTTGAGGCTTTCCTAAAAAAAGGTTGACGCACAAGCAGTGACTGTTGGATGTCCATCCAAGAGCCGTAGTGCTTCTTCAATCTCTGCTCTTCCTGCTCCAGCCGCTCAAACAAGCACCGGCGGGACTGCCTGCTCCCTCCTCCCCGCGGCCGGCTATGCTGCCGCACAGGCCTCACCACCCCACCGTACTCCCATCGCTGGCCTAGCCATCCCTCTACTCACCCACACTTGCTGTTATTCTCCAATGACGGCAGACGGACCAGTAAACCCTCGTACGATCGTACTCCCCTCCGCGTGTGAAACAATTGCCGAGTCTTCCCTGCCTCCATGTCGTTCCCTTCCTAGGTCTCGCCGTCGTCCACCGCCCTGCTGCTCTCGGCGCGGCCTGGTCAACGTGGTCAAGGACCGACATGCATCTGAAGTGAACTGTACATGGAGAGGCCGACAGCTGGGTCCACGGCCGCACGCAAGGAAATGCCTCCTTATTATGCATAAAATAATGATTCCTCCACCTGACATCAGGGACCCATCGAAAGGGCCTCTGTATTTCGTGAAAAAATGTTATCACCGTTGACAGCTCGGACCCACCAGCTATATCTTCGCACGCAAGGAAGTGCCTCCTTATTACGCACAAAAAAATGAATACTCCCCCTGTTAGCTGGGACCCAGTGTAGTGGTAGGCTGACTTGTGGGCCTACTAAGTTGACGGGGACGGAGGGCTTTGTCAACTTAGTCAATATGCATGATTCTAGCTCCAGTGACCGTACGATATCCATCCAACGGCCGTAGTGCTTCTTCAACCTCTAGTCTTCTTGCTCCAGCCGCCCAAACCAGCGCCGGTCGTGCCTCGTGCTCCTGCCTCCCGTGGCCGGCTACGATGCCGCGGAGGCCTCACCGCCCCCTACTACTCCCACCGCTGGCCAGGCCATCCCTCTACTCACCCACACCCCGTGTTACTCTGCGCCGATGGCAGCCTCACACCGCAGCGAACCAGTGCCCTCGTACTCCTCTACGCGTGGGCATCCACTGCCGCATCTTCCCCGGCTCCGCGTTGTCCCCTTCCTAGGCCTTGCCGTCGTCCACCGCCCTGGTGCTCTCGGCGCGGCGTGGTCAACGTGGTCAAGGAACGGCTTCCATCGGACATGGACTGTACGTGGAGACGCTGACAGCTGGGTCCACGGCCGCAGCAAGGAAGTGCCTCCTTATTACATGCAAAATAATTATTCCTCCACCTGACAGCAGGGACCCACCGGACGGGCCATCGTATTTCGCCCCCTTGACTGTCGGGACTCACCTGGTCGAAGCGTACATAGTGTTGTCATTCTGGTCGCGAACGTGTACGTACATATATACTGGTCGATGTAGAGGCGCGCACGTGTCGTAGTAGAGGCGCGCACATAGCATGTACACGTACGTACAGCGGCCAGGGTGCAAGAAAGAAAATACGGCCACATGTGTGTACATACGGGCGGGGTCTCGAACGCCTACCCGCGCATACGTACGACCAGGGCTCGTGTACATGGCTGGGTCGGAACGGAGAAACAGCATCGTCGTCGTGTTCATGGGGAGGCAACGGAATGCGTCGTGTTCATGGGGAGGCAACAAAATGCATCGTGTTCATGGGGAGGCAACGGAATGCGTCGTGTTCATCGGGAGGGCTTGGACGGAACAGGCGATGGAGACGAGGCCTGGCGTACCGCACAATGGAGGAAACGGCCTTGTGTTCGATCGGCCATGTTCGAAACAGGATCTTGTTGATCGGGAGGGGTCTGGCATACCGCAAAACGGAGGAAATGGACCTCCTACGGTCGAAACGGGGGTCCTGTTCATTGGGAGGGATGTGGCGTATCGCAAAACGGACGAAACGGACCTCCTACGGTCGAAATGGGGGTCCTGTTCATCGGGAGGGGTGTGGCGTACCGCAAAATGGAGGAAACGGACTTGTGTTGGAGCGCTACGGTCGAAACGGTGGTCCTGTTCATCGGGAGGGGTGTGGCGTACCGCAAAACGGGACTCCACAGGATACTGTTAATCTCCACTGTCGACCCCCTCTAGCCTCCACGAGCTACTGTTCATCCACCATCGACCTCCTCCAGCCTCCACCTGCGACTGTTCATCCACGGGCTCCTGTTCATCCAACCTCCACCGCACGCTACTCCACCGGCTACTGTTCAACCAGCCCTCTCCACGGGCTCCTGTTCAACCACCCCTCCACGGGCTACTGTTCATCCTGCCCTCCACCGTCTACTATTCATCCTGCCCTCCACGGGGTTGTCCTATTCATCCAGCCCTCCACGGGGTCCAGTTCATCCAGCCCCAACCGGCTCGATCGATCGGGGTCCTGTTCATCCAGAGGCAACACTACGGGGTCCTGTTCATCCACCCCCACTGGGAACTGTTCATCCAAACCCCCCCGCAATGCTCACTGTTCATCCAGAGGCAGCATCGATCGGCTTCAGTTAGCAGCAGTAGCGAAGGAATCACTCGATCAGGTTCAGTTAACAGCCATCGATCGATCGCTTGGGTTCAGTAACGCGTAGCCTGCAGTGCAATCGCTCGGGTTCAGTTAGAGCCCAACGCCTCGCTCGGGTTCAGTTAGAGCGCAACGCCTCGCTCGGTTTCAGTTAGAACCAACGCCTCGCACACACGCGCATACGTGTACGAAAGAAATGCGCATCGCTCGGCCCCCGACCTCCCAGCATAACAGGGAACTCCCCGAAATTTTCCTCGCCCTCGCTTCTACCATGGTTTTTTCCATCATGGACAGCCCAAAGAATGTCATGCAGCTGCGTTTCCGGCCCGCCCAGGACGAAAAGCCCATTTTCTGTCATGATTTTTTGTCATAGAAGTAGGAGCCCACCACATCTACGATGATACCGGGTTTTGTCACAATTATCGTCATAGAAGTGTCATATGTATGACAGAAAAAAATTTCGTTCGGCCCAAAATGTCACGGATGTTTCTGTTTTTAGTGCTTCCTCCTATATATACCTACGTACCCCCAAACTACCAGATACGGAGCCAAAACCCTAATTCCACCGCCGTAACTTTCTGTATCCATGAGATCCCATCTTGGGGCCTTTTCCGGAGCTCCGCCGGAGGGGGCATCGATCACGGAGGGCTTCTACATCAACACCATAGCCCCTCCGATGAAGTGTGAGTAATTTACTTCAGACCTATGGGTCCATAGTTATTAGCTAGATGGCTTCTTCTCTCTTTTTGAATATCAATACAAAGTTCTCCCCCTCTCTTGTGGAGATCTATTCGATGTAATCTTCTTTTGCGGTGTGTTTGTTGAGATCGATGAATTGTGGGTTTATGATCAAGTTTATCTATGAACAATATTTGAATCTTCTCTGAATTCTTTTATGTATGATTGGTTATCTTTGCAAGTCTCTTCGAAATCAGTTTGGTTTGGCCTACTAGATTGATCTTTCTTGCAATGGGAGAAGTGCTTAGCTTTGGGTTCAATCTTGCGGTGTCCTTTCCCAGTGATAGTAAGGGAAGAAAGGCACATATTGTATTGTTGCCATCGAGGATAACAAGGTGGGGTTTATATCATATTGCATGAGTTTATCCCTCTACATCATGTCATCTTGCTTAAAGCGTTACTCTGTTCTATTGAACTTAATACTCTAGATGCATGCTGGATAGCGGTCGATGTGTGAAGTAATAGTAGTAGAGGCAGGCAAGAGTCGTTCTACTTGTCTCGAACGTGATGCCTACATACATGATCATACCTAGATATTCTCATAACTATGCTCAATTCTGTCAATTGCTCAACAGTAATTTGTTTACCCACCGTAATACTTATGCTCTCGAGAGAAGCCTCTAGTGAAACCTATGGCCCCCGGGTCTATTTTCCATCATATTAATCTTCCAATACTTAGTTATTTCCTTTGCCATTTATTTTACTTGCATCTTTATTTCTCTTTATCATAATAATACCAAAAATCTTATCTTATCATATCTATCAGATCTCACTCTCGTAGATGACCATGAAGGGATTGACAACCCCTTTATCGCGTTGGTTGCGAGGAGTTTATTTGTTTGTGTAGGTGCGAGGGACTGGTGCATGGCCTCCTACTGGATTGATACCTTGGTTCTCAAAAACTGAGGGAAATACTTACGCTGCTCTGCTGCATCACCCTTTCCTCTTCAAGGGAAAACCAACGCAGTGCTCAAGAGGTAGCAATTACCTAAACAAGAGTGCCACAAATATGTTTCACTATCATTATCAACTTTGCGTCTTTTGGCATCAATATTATGAATATGTGTATCACTACAATCGAGATTCAATAAACCATTCACATTGGGTGTATGACCATAGAAGGTTTTATTCATGTAAACAGAACAACAATTTTGATCATATCTACTATATGATCCACGTTCGACCTTTCGGTCTCCAATTTTCTGAGTCCATGTCTGTACATGCTAGGCTCGTCATGTTTAACCCAAGTATTCCGCATGTGCAAAACTGTCTTGTACCCGTTGTATGTGAACGTAGAGTCTATGACATCCAATCATCACGTGGTGTCTCGAAACGACGAACTATTGCAACGGCACATACTCAGGGAGAACACTTTTACCTTGAAATTTGGTGAAGGGATCATCTTATAATGCTACCGTCATTTTGAGAAAAATTGGATGTAAATAAGATATACATCACATGCAATCAAAATATGTGACATGATATGAACATCGTCATCTTGTGATTTTGATCTCCATCGTCACCCACTCGACACCTTGATCACCATCGTAGCGTTGTGGTCGTCTCGCCAACTATTGCTTCTTAAACTATCGCTAACGCATAGTGATAAAGTAAAGAAATTACATGGTATTTGCATTTCATACAATAAGGAGACAACCATAAGGCTCGTGCCGGTTGCTGATAACTTTTACAAAACATGATCATCTCATACAATAATGTATATCACATCATGTCTTTACCATATCACATCACAACATGCCATGCAAAAACAAGTTAGACGTCCTCTATTTTGTTGTTGCAAGTTTTACGTGGCTTCTATGGGCTTATAGCAAGAAGCGTTCTTACCTACAGATCAAACCACAACGGTGTTTTCCAAGTTTGCGGTTTTAACCTTCTTCAAAGATCGGCAGCAGTCAAATTTGATTCAACGAAAGTAGGAGAAATAGACACCCGCCAGCCACCATTATGCAAAACTAATCGCATGTCTGTCGGATGAATCGGTCTCATGTGCGTGGACATGTAAGGTTGGTCCAGGCCGCTTCATCCCACAATACCGACGAATCAAAATAAGGCATTGGTGGTAAGCAGTATGACTATCACCGCCCACAACTCTCTGTGTTCTACTCGTGCATATCATCTACGCATAGACCTGGCTCATGATGCCACTTTTGGGAAACGTTGCATAGAAAACAAAAAAAATCTATGCACACACAATGATCTATCCATGGAGATGCGTAGCAACGAGGGGGAGAGTATGTCTACGTACCCTCATAGACCGAAAGCGGAAGCTTTTGACAACGCGGTTGGTGTAGTCGAACTTCTTCTAGATCCAACCGATCAAGTACCGAACGTACGGCACCTCCGAGTTCTGCACACATTCAGCTCGGTGACGTCCCTCACCTTCTTGATCTAGCAAGGTGTCGAGGTAGTAGATGAGTTCTGTCAGCACGATGGCATGGCGACGGTGTTGGTGAATTGATTATCGCAAGGCTTCTCCTAAACACCGTGAAAATATGACCCGGGGTGTAAACTGTGGAGGGGGGCTCCACAGACGGCTGACAGTTGATGTTGTGTGTTCTAGGCGCCCCCTTCCCCACATATATATAGGTGGGATGGGAGGAGAGGCAGCCAGGGGGCGCCCCAAGTAGTATCCGAATCCTACTTGGGGTTTCCCCAAGTGGCACCCCTTCCTTATTTTACCGGAGAAGAAAGGGAAGGGGGAAGATAGAAAGGAAGGGGGGTGAACCCCCTTTTTTCCTTCTCCAATTCGGCCACATGACATAGGGGGGGTGCCACCCCTTGTGGGCTAGTGTGCTCCCCTGTCATGGCCCATATATTCCCCCAGGGGTTCTGGTAACCCCTCCGGTACTCCGATAAATTCCCGATACACTCGGGAACACTTCCGGTATCCGAATACTATCGTCCTATATATAAATCTTTACCTCTCGTCCATTTAGCGACTCCCCATCATGTCTGTGATCACATTCGGAATTCCAAACAACATTCGGTCACCAAATCACATAACTCATATAATACAATATCGTCATCGAACGTTAAGCGTGCGGACCCTAAGGGTTCGTGAACTATGTAGACATGACCGAGACACCTCTCCGGTCAATAACCAATAGCAGAACCTAGATGCTCATATTGGCTCCTACATATTCTGTGAAGATCTTTATCGGCTGAACCGTTATGACAACATACATTCGTTATTCCCTTTGTCTATCGGTATGTTACTTGCCCGAGAGTCGATCGTCAGTATCTTCATTCCTAGTTCAATATCATTACCGACAAGTCTCTTTACTCGTTCCGTAATACATCACCTCGTGGACAACTCCTTAGTCGTTTGCTTGCAAGCTTATGATGTGTATTACCGAGAGGGCCTAGAGATACCTCTCCGATACTCGGAGTGACAAATCCTAATCTCGATCTATGCCAACTCAACAAACACCTTTGGAGATACTTGTAGAGCATCTTTATGATCACTCAGTTACATTGTGATGTTTGATAGCACACAAGGCATTCCTCTGATATTCGGGAGTTGCATAATCTCATAGTCAAAGGAATATGTATTTGACATGAAGAAATCAATAGCAATAAAACTAAACAATCATTATGCTAAGCTAATAGATGGGTCTTGTCCATCACATCATTGTCCTAATGATGTGATCCCATTATCAAATGACTAGTCATGTCAATGGTTAGGAAACCTTAACCATCTTTGATCAACGAGCTAGTCTAGTAGAGGCTCACTAGGAATTCATTGTTCATTTATGTATTCACACATGTATTAAGGTTTCCGATCAATATAATTCTAGCATGAATAATAAACCTTTAATTATCATGAATAAGGAAATATAAAATAACAACTTTATTATTGCCTCTAGGGCATATTTCCTTCAATTGTGATCCCCTATACTTGTGGGTCAAGAAGACTATTTTCTGGCGCCATTGCCGGGGATCATAGCTCTAATTGTTAAGTTCAATTGGGAGTTAAATATCTGATGCAACTTATATTCATTGTGAAGAATCTGAGAAATGCTAAGACGAAGATCATGACCTCTACAATGAGGGGAGGTAAGGAACTGCCATCTCGGTCCACACTTGTTCACCTTCTATTTTAAGTCAGCTTGCGACACCACGACCTGCTATTCAATCTGATATGTCGCAAGTAACTCGTAATACTTCTGCTAGTGGTCATACTCACGATGATACTTCAACCTTGCTTAATAAAACTTTCCACTAGGTGAATTACTTGATGCTCATATTGCTTAAGCTAAAGAATCTGAAATTACAAAAAAATTATAAATCACCTACTACACCTAGTACGCCTACTAGAACTAAATTGTTTGATGTACCTGATGGTTACACTATTGATGAGGAGATAGCTAGAGGATTGCTTGCTTGTGAAATTATGGAGGATCTTGCCGATTTAATCACTAAGCTTAAAGAAAAAAGGTATGAACCAAATGATGAAATATGACCCAAAGTTTGCCACCTCTCATATTTTTGTTACTGATAAGGATTACAAATTCTCTATTGATCCTAAAATTATCACTTTGGCAAAATCTGATCCTTTTCATGGCTATGAATCTGGAACTGTTATTGCACATCTTACCAAGTTAAATGATATTGCCACCCTATTTGCTCAAAAGGAAAAGATATGCTACTATTACATTCGTAAGCTATTTCCTTTCTCATGAAAGGCTGATGCAAAAACTTAGTTTAATAATCTTGCTCCTGGTTGTGTGTGTAGTCCCCAAGATATGATTTATTACTTCTTTGAAAAAAATTCTTGCCCATAAGAAACAAGCTACCTTAAAGGAAATATTTAACTTTGTGCAACTTGAGGAAGAATGTCTCCCTAAAGCTTGGGAGAGGCTTCAACAACTAGTAAATGCTCTGCCTGACCATCCTCTTAAGAAAAATGAAATAATTGATATCTTCTATAATGGACTAACTGATGCTTCTAGGGACTGCCTAAATAGTTGTGATGGTTATGTTTTCGGGGAAAGATAGTTGAACAAGCTCCTGAATTATTGAAGACTTATTAAGAAATACCGATGATTGTACACTTCCCGAACCACCCCTGTCGGTACTATAACCGGCAGACCTTGGGGTAGGAGGTCCCGAGCTGTGGATCTTGGATCAATGGGTAATAGGGGACGAAGGAGAAAATATTTACCAAGGTTCGGAACCTCTCGAAGAGGTAATACCCTACGTCATGCTTTGATTGTATTGATGATTACGTATCGAGTACAAGCTTGATCTACCTCGAGATAGTAAGTAGTGTTCTAACCCTAGGGCTAGGTCTATGTGGTTATGATTCTGCCCTGTAGGCTAAAACCCTGCCTTATATACACACCAGGGGGTATGATGACCCACAAGTATAGGGTATCAATCGTAGTCCTTTTGATAAGTAAGAGTATCGAACCCAACGAGGAGTAGAAGGAAATGACAAGTGATTTTCAACAAGGCAATTTCTGCAAGCACTGAAATTGTCGGTAATGAGTAGTTTGATAGTAAGATAATTTGTAACGAGCAAGTAACGGTTACGGTAACAAAAGTGCAGCAAGGTAGCCCAATCCTTTTTGTAGCAAAGGACATGCCAAAATAATCTTATAATAAGCAAAGCATTCTTGAGGACACACGGGAATTTCATCTAGTCACTTTCATCATGTTGGTTTGATTCGCGTTCTCTACTTTGATAATTTGATATGTGGGTGGACCGGTGGGTGGGTGTTGTTCTTACTTGAACAAACCTCCCACTTATGATTAACCACTTCACTAGCATCCGCAACTACGAAAGAAGAATTAAGATAACAATCTGAATATAGCATTAAACATATGGATCCAAATCGCCCCTTATAGAATAGCGCATAAACTAGAGTTTAAGCTTCTATCACTCTAGCAACCCATCATCTAATAAATTCTCCACAATGCATTCCCTTAGGCTCAAAGATGGTGAAGTGTCATGTAGTCGATGTTCAGATAACAACACTGAGGGAATCACAACACACATATTATCAAAATATCGAAGGAATATCAAATTCACATGATTACTTGCAACATGACTTCTCCCATGGCCTTAAGAACAAGGACAACTACTCACAAATAATATTCATGCTCAAGATCATAGGGATATTAAATAGCATAATGGATCTGAACATATAATCTTCCACCAAATAAACCATATAGCATCAACTACAATATGTAATCAACACTACTAGGCACCCACATGTACCAATATGAGGTTCCAATACAAAGATTGAACACAAGAGATTAACTAGGGTTGGAGATGAGATGGTTCTATTGAATATGTTGATGAAGATTGGCCTCCCAAAGATGAGAGGGTTGTTGGTGATGATGATGGCTTCGACTTCCCCCTTCGGGAGGTGATATGTCTCCAACGTATCTATAATTTTTGATTGTTCCATGCTATTATATTATCCATCTTGGATGTTTTATATGCATTTATATGCTATTTTATATGATTTTTGGGACTAACCTCTTAACCTAGAGCCTAGTGCCAGTTTATGTTTTTTCCTTGCTTTTGAGTTTTACAGAAAAGGAATATTGAACGGAGTCCAAATGACCTGAAAATTTACGGTGATTTTTTAGGGACCAGAAGAAGCCCCTGAAGCAAAAGAGTTGTGCCAGAAGAGCCACAAGGCCTCCACAAGGGTGGAGGGCGCGCCCTCCTACCTTGTGGTTAAATCGTGGACCCTCCTGACTTGTTCTCGACGCGAAAACTTCCTATAAATATAGAAACCCCTAGAAATAAACCTAGATCAGGAGTTCTGCTGCCGCAAGCCTCTATAGCCATGAGAAACCAATCGAGAGCCCATTCCGACACCCTGCCGGAGGGGGGAATCATCAACGGTGGCCATCTTCATCATCCCGCCACTCTCCATGACGAGGAGGGTGTAGTCACCCTTGGGGATGAGGGTATGTACTAGTAGCTATGTGTTTGATCTCTCTCTCTCTCTCTCTCGTGTTCGTGATTTGGCACGATCTTGATGTACCGCGAGCTTTTCTATTATAGTTGGATCTTATGATGTTTCTCCCCCTCTACCTTCTTGTAATGGATTGAGTTTTCCCTTTGAAGTTATTTTATCGGATTGAGTCTTTAAGGATTTGAGAAAAATTGATGTATGTCTTGCATGTGCTTATCTATGGTGACAATGGGATATTCATGTGATCTACTTGATGTATGTTTTGGTGGTCAACTTGCGGGTTCTGTGACCTTGTGAACTTATGCATAGGGGTTGGCACACATTTTCGTCTTGACTCTCTGGTAGAAACTTTGGGGAACTCTTTGAAGTTATTTGTGTTGGTTTAATAGATGAATCTGAGATTGTGTGATGCATATCGTATAATCAAACCCATGGATACTTGTGGTGAGATTGAAGTATCTAGGTGACACTAGGGTTTTGGTTGATGTGTGTCTTAAGGTGTTATTTTAGTACGAACTCTAGGGTATTTGTGACACATATAGGAATGGCCCAATAGATCGACCGGAAAGAATAACTTTTAGGTGGTTTCGTACCCTACAATAATCTCTTTGTTTGTTCTCCGCCATTAGTGACTTTGGAGTGACTCTTTGTTGCACATTGAGGGATTGTTAAATGATTCAATTATGTTATCATTGTTGAGAGAACTTGCACTAGTGAAAGTATGAACCCGAGGCCTTATTTCCTAGCATTGCAATACTGTTTTCGTTCACTTTTACTGTTAGTTACCTTGCTGTTTTTATATTTTCAGATTACAAAAACCTATATCTACCTTCCATATTGCACTTGTATCACCATCTCTTCGGCGAACTAGTGACCCTATACAATTTACCATTGTATTGGGTGTGTTGGGGACACAAGAGACTCTTTGTTATTTGTTTGCAGGGTTGCTTGAGAGAGACCATGTCCATCCTACGCCTCCCACGGATTGATAAACCTTAGGTCATCCACTTGAGGGAGATTTGCTACTGTCCTACAATCCTCTGCACTTGGAGGCCCAGAAACTTCTACAAGAAGAAGGTTGCGTAGTAGACATCAAGCTCTTTTCTAGCGTCGTTGCTGGGGAGGTTAGCGCTTGAAGGTATATCGTTAGATCTTGCAATCGAATCTTTTAGTTTCTTGTTTTATCACTAGTTTAGTCTATAAAAGAAACTACAAAAAAATGGAATTGAGGTTTCCTCATATGCTTCATCTTTTTAATGTCTTTCGTGAAAATAAGGATTCTGATAATTGTGCCAAAGTGTTAGAAGAAAAATGCATTAAAATGTTTGGCACTAGATCTTTGAATGATGAGCATGATTGCAATGTTGTTAGTATGAATTCCTTGAATATCCAGGACGCTAATGATATGCAAAGCCACAAGCTTGGGGACGCTATGTTTGATGAAGATGATATTTTTAGTCCCTCAAGTTTTGATGTACAAATTTATTATGATGGAAGCATGCCTCCTATCTATGATGATTATTTGTGATGACATGTATTCTACAAAGAATAATGATAACCATGACACATGTCATCATGATTTTAGTTTTCAATTGGATTATGCCTCCCATGATAGTTATTTTATTGAATTTGCTCCCACTATTATGAACGAGAAGAATTTTGCTTATGTGGAGAGTAGTAAAATTTCTATGCTTATGAATCATGAAGAGAATACTTTATGTGAAGGTTATATTGTTGAATTCATTCATGATGCTACTGAAAATTATTATGAGGGAGGAATATATGCTTGTAGGAGTTGCAATAATATCAAGGTTCCTCTCTACATGTTGAAAATCTTGAAATTTTGTTTGCTTCACCTTCCTATGCAAGTTGATTCTTGTTCCCATAAGTTATTTTCTCACAAAATCCCTATGTATAGGAAATGGGTAAGACTTAAATGTGCTTGTCAGATGCTTCATGATGCTCCTGTTATGTTTCAATTCCTATCTTTTATGTGAGCACCATTGAAATCATCATGCCTAGCTAGAAAGATTTTAAAGAAATGCGCTTGTTGCGAGACAACCCAACATTTATACCTATTGTTTTTGTGTGTTCACATGATTATGTTACTGTATTAGTCATCTTTTATATTTTTTGTTTCAATAAAGTGCCAAGTAAGACCTTTGGGATGATCTATGGTGATAGGTGATTTGATCTTGCTAAAAAACAGAAAATTTTGCGCTCAGGAAAACAACTCGCATTTCTAACAGAAGCGTGATAAAATACCGATTCTATTTGCAGAAGATTAATAAACAAATATCTCGGGTTATCCTAATTTTTCAGAGTTTTTGGAGTTACAGAAGTATTCGGGAGTTACAGATTACTAAACAATGTCCTGTTTTTGACAGGTTCTGTTTTTGATGCATAGTTTGCTTGTTTTATAGTTTCTATGGCTTATATTGCTTAATATAAATTGTAGAAATGATAGGGTACAGTAGGCATCATGTGATAAAAATTAGGAATCTTGTCTTGACAGTACCTAAGTGGTGATTTGCTTTCTTATACTGACGGAGCTTACGACTTTCTGTTGAGTTTTGTGTTGTGAAGTTTTCATGTTTTCATGTTTTGGGATGGGAGTCACAAGAGCCTAAGCTTGGGGATGCCCAAGGCACCCCAAGGTAATATTCAA
Source organism: Triticum urartu (assembly GCF_003073215.2). Lineage (NCBI taxonomy): Eukaryota > Viridiplantae > Streptophyta > Magnoliopsida > Poales > Poaceae > Triticum > Triticum urartu. The sequence goes on from NC_053024.1 coordinate 155,527,455, forward strand.
GGACAACCAAGAAACTAAGCTTGGGGATGCCTCGGATGGCATCCCCTCTTTCGTCTTCGTTCATCGGTAACCTTACTTGGAGCTATATTTTTATTCACCACATGATATGTGTTTTTTCTTGGAGCGTCATTTTCTTTTATTAGTATTTTATTTATGTTATTTAGAGTAATGTTTGGCATCTTTTAGTTCAATAAAAAGGTCAAGTATAGCCTTTACCATGCTTATTTCTGAAGTCTATATGTTGCTGTTTTAAAAACAAAAAGTTTGTTGTTATGTTTTGAATATTTGTGAATAGTCAGAACATGATAAATATTGAAAATTTTACACAATGAGTAACAACAAATATCTATAATGTGGTAATTTTTCATAATTTTTGGGGTTAAATAAGTATGATTCCTCGTGCATTCTTTACAGACTATCGTGTTTAGACAGATTGCTATTATGATTGCATTGTTTGCATATGTTTGCTTGCTTAATGATTCTATTTGATGATAGGAATAGTAAATATGTAGAGGCATTTAGTATGAAATGTTAAATTATTGTCGGTGTTCTGGGAACGGGGGTCCCCAGACTTGACTGCCTGCGGCCCACGGTGTGGCTTTGCGAGCGGGCCCGTACGGCCCATCTTTACCAACAAGCATTCAAGACCCTCATGAGGCGGATGACAAAAGACCTCCTCGGGAGCGGCCTCACCAGGATGGCTCGCGAGGGGCGGAGAAATCAAGGCAAGGAAAACCTCGCGAGGTTCCAATGACGTGAGCAATGACGATCGAGACCAGGCAGGCGCCAGGCGGGCGCCAGCGCGCACAGTGTCCTTGTTTCCTCTTTGGTGCTAAGGAGGCAAGCGCAGACGAAGAGTACTGAGGCGTCAACAAAAGGTCTCCATATCGGTGCAACAAGACCAAGACCAGCAGGACGGCAAGATGGAGGTCACCATGGAGCCCAAGGCGGCGTTACCACCAGAGCCACTGGCAGGCGAGGACTGCTTTTGTCAGCATAACTTATACTAGCTGTCCCCTTTCAAATTGGCCGTTGTTGGCTCCCTTCCTGCTCAATATTTGGGGAGAGGATCAGGGCCTCTATAAATAGGGCTAGCCACAACAATAGGGAGGCATCCAATTCCGATCCCCATCCTCACACCCACGAAGCACAAGAACACCTCGCCTCAGGAGGCTGTTCTTCCCCTTGTAATGTTCGTCCTCAGCCCTAGAGGCAATCCACCACACCACACTGGAGTAGGGTATTACACCACAACGGTGGCCCGAACCAGTATAAATCTTCTGTCTCTTGTGTTGCGAGTTCGTCAAGCCTACCTTTGAGATTGTGGCAAGGTTGTGGGCGTGAGTTGGTAGGGGGAGATCTTCGTGCGCACCCCAGTGTTCGAACCTTAAGGGTTTTGCCTGAACCCGGAATCCGACATTCGGCGTGCCAGGTAGGGGTGCGCCGAAGCCTTATTCTTCGTCGACCCACGCTTCGTCACTCCACCAAGCTCGTGGCGGACTCTCGTCGAGCTCGTGCTAAGCGCCGGGCCACCCTCGCCGCCCGCGTTGCTTAGACGGCTCCCGTCGGCGGGCCTCCCCGTCATTCTCCGTCACCTACCGCCAACACCGTCACCGGTCCGGCGGCAAACGAGCAGCAAACCTCTTTGCTGCATCCCTTTGTGCCGTGAAGGCCACACCGCCACCCCGTCGCTGACTCCAGTCGGCTCGTCATCTCACGCTCGTCGCGCTGCCACGGATGCGTAGGACGCGCTGCTCATGGCACGTGAGCTCCTGCGCTACCGTCCAGTCGACGACCTCTACGAGGACTGGATGGACCACATCGCCGAGCTCGTTAGCACCCCGGGAGGCTCTCCTGCACCGTCCCTCTCACTGCCTCGCCCACCCCCAGCTGCAGGCGACGTGGCTCATGGAGCGCCTCCGCCTCCTCTGCAACAAGATGGCACCCTTGCAATGAGGCATGCGGCTCAAGGAGCACCTCAGCCTCCCTCACGTCAAGACAGCGTCCTCGCTCCAAGATGCGGGGCCCAGCGGCGCGACCCACCGCGCCACGTGCCAGCGCATGAAGAAATAAGCTGCCAAGAGATTCCCCGTCCACAAGGAAACGCTCCACCATTCCGAGCTTCGCTACGCCAGGATTGCTTGCTGCAACAGGGCCATGCGTTGTGTGCCGCGGCGACGCAGGGGCAACACGACCAAGCTCTGCCTCCATGACGACCCGTGGTGGCCACGGCGGCCTGTCGTGCTTTCACCCCCGAGCTGCGTAGCGTCGCTTGACTAGGCAAGTTCAACCAGACCTGCCTTCGCGCTACGACGACACCCCAGACCCCGCGGAGTTCCTTCAGCTCTACGAGCTGAGCATCGAGGTGGCCAACGGTGGTGAGAAAGTCATGGCGAACTGGTTTCCCATGGCTCTCAAGGATGGCGCACACTCCTGGCTCCTGAACCTGCCTCCGGGCTCGATCTCTTCTTGGGAAGAGATGCGAGACCGTTTTGTCACCAACTTTCAGGGCACTCGCGACCGCCCACTGGCCGTGGGTGACCTGTGCCGCGTCAAGCAGCAACTAGGGGAGACTCTCCAGAAGTACATCCAGCGCTTCAACAACGTTCGTCTCAAGATCCCCAAGGTGACGGACGCGGCCATCATCTCTGTGTTCTCCAATGGCATCCGCGACGTCAAGATGAAGGAGGATATCGCCATCCACGAGGAGCTATGCACATCCCTGGAGCTGTTCAACCTAGCGACCAAATGCGCGAGGGCTGAGGAAGGGCGCCTTTCCCTTTTCAAGCTCCCAGCTGCCGACCTAGAGGAGAAGAAAGCCAAGGCCAAGGATGTGAAGCGCAAGGGAGTGGTCATACTCACGGCAGAGCTAGACACGAAGCGCGGCAGGGGCCAGCCTGAGTCATCCAAGAGCAGCCGACCATTCTGCGCCTTCCACAACATGTACAACCACAACACCAACGATTGTCAAGGGCTCAGGTCCATTCGCGGCGGACGCTTCGATCAACGCCCGGAGCACAACGACCGAGGCTACGCCCGAGGAGGAGGACGTGGCGGAGCACGCTGGGACGACCGGGGCCCACGCCAGGAGTGGCACGACCGGCCTCGTGAGGACCGCTGGCAGGATCAGCCTCGCGAGGGCGCCTGGAGGGATCAGCCTCACGAGGACCGTCCTCACGAAAATGCTGGGCTTCCTCCGCTGCCGCCACCACCAAGAAGAGGGGGCTGGGGGCTTCCAGGAGACGCGTGCTATCGCCTGCATCTTGGGCGGAGGTCAAGCCCCAGCCTCATAGTGCATCCTCAAGCAGTTTGCTCGCGAGGTGAACGCAGTCCTTCCCAAGCTCGAAGCTACACACTCGCTCAGGTGGTCCAAGTGTGCTATTACCTTCAGCTCAGCAAACCAGCTCAAGTGCGCGGCCATCGCTGGCGCTCTCCCGATGCTCTGTTCACCCGTCATCAGCAATGTGCAAGTCACCAAGACTCTCATCGACGGCAGCGCAGGGCTTAATGTCTGATCCGTCGAGACGTTCGACAACCTTCAAGTGGCCTACGACCAGCTTCAGCCTATGAAGCCTTTCTGAGGAGTGACCGACGGCTCCACCACCCCGACAGGTCAGGTCCCCCTCCCAGTCACCTTTGGACAGCGCGACAACCACCGCACCGAGCTAATCGACTTCGACGTCGCCCACATCCGTCTGCCGTACAATGCCATCCTCGGGTATCCAGCCCTGGCTAAGTTCATGGCGGTGACCCACCATGGTTACAACGTCCTCAAGATGCCAGGAAGCGGGGGGATCATCACAGTCCCCTGCGAAGAAAGAGACGCGGTGTGCTCCATCGAGTGTGCCTTCGAAGCTGCAGCAATCGACGACCCTGACAGCAAGGGCGAGCACCCTCCGGAGGCCATCCCCAAGAATAAGAAGCAGTTGCTCTGTGTTGGGCCTTAGGAGAACAGCGCCGCAAATGGCACCTCGTCAGGATCAGCGCCCGCACCCGGGGCGCCTCCCTCTGTTGCATAGGAAGGCGCGCCTAACGCCCTCCTCGGTCAGGGCTCGGGGGCCCTCTTCTAGACGGCCTCAGACCTAGCCAGCATTACGAGGGAGGCGCTCACGCACCACGTGTAGGCGTGCTTCGCCTCACGTTTCCCTCAGGAGGGCGCCAGGCGAAGAGCACCTGGCACTCAGGAGTTCATCAACGAGGCCGATCAGGAGCTTCAGGAGGCAAGAGCAATTCGCGGCGACCGCCACCCACCTAGCGCTGCTCCCCACCCCGGCGAGGGTGGTGCGCTGCGCGTCTGCATCGACATCCCAGGGCTCAACCGGGCCGCATCACAGGAGCGCTTCTGGCCTTCCTGTGTTGGACGCCGCGAGGGTCCACCTCACAGCTACGTTCGCATGCCATTCGGCCTGCCGAGTGTAGCTGCTGCCTTCGAGCGCAACCTGCGGAGCGTCATGGCAGGTAAGGAGGCCAGGCATCACGCAGTCCTGGTGGAAATGGCGATGGTCCTCAAGGAACCGCCTGGACCCCCAGAACCTCCCGAGGTTCAGGGCCCCAGCGGCTCGTGAGGAGCAACCTCTTTGCTACGCGTCTTCAGCTAACCCCAACACTTCTTCGGCAACCAAACTAGGTGACATCTCTCCAAGTTTATCTAGCTGGGAGTGCCCTCAGGGCTGCATCATTCCTAGGCCGCGTGGGTCCATCCCTGTGGCATGTATCCCTTCTTGTTTATGTCTTTAGCTTACCTTGCTGGGGACGCCTATGCTGCATCACCCCCAAGCCGCTCGGGCCTGACCCGGTGGCATGTTTGCTTTCCATGCTTAACCTATCTATGACTATCACCTGCTTGATTGTCACCTACCACGGGAGCCGCGCGCCGACCGTCTTTCTTCAGGACCCTTCACGTGAGAAGGTTAGGCACGGCGTCTGTGCTCGGGCCCGTCCCTACAGCGTCAATAAATCCAATGACTGAGCACTGTCTAGCGGGCCGGCCCCGTTCACATCACCTCCTGGGGCCATTGGTGCTTGGCCTTCTCGTGTGATAACCTCAGGAGATTCGTCCGGCGCAAGTTGTCTAACCACCTCGCAGGACCACCACAGCGAACAAGAATCAAGACTAGGCGCAACCCGCCTTGACGTAGGGCCTCGTGAGTCCCGCGCTGGCTCACGAGTACCCAAACACACCTCATCTAGCCCTGTCGTGCAAGCCACGTGTCAGGGTGGGGCTGTACATGCACCGGGGGCTCTCCGCAGTAGGGAGTCTCCTCCCACGTACCAATGGAAGCACCATGCTCCGCGCTAGCAGTCGAGACTGCCAAGGAGCGGCTATGCCCGTGCAAGTGCGGAAGCGCCATGGTCCGTCCTGGTGATAAACAACTGAGGGCAGCCTCATGGCCGTATCAACCTTAGGGAGCCTCCGGGCTCGGTGTCCGGCCTCATCGCAACGCCTCTCGGGAGAGCTACGTGAGGGGGCCAGGCACGGGGGCTGCGCTCGGGTCACGCCCAAGCATACGCCACCCTGCCAGGTCCCGCGAACCAGGTTGTTGCGCGCCCTCCCAAGCAAAGCCAAGGTATAAAGGTCGTTTGAACGTCAAGGGGGACTCTTGAGCATCGCAACTCAGGGAGCCTAACTGACCACGTAGCCCATCACTCCTTGGTCCGTCCTGGTGATCCGGTTGGCCCAATGGCGGCTGAGGTATGCGCGGGGTTGGGCTCTGCCGACGTAGAACACTAGACCTGCCCTCACATTTCCTTTCCACAAGTTGTTTGCGCGTCAAGGGGGACACCTAAGCATCGCGACTCAGGAGCCTAACTGACCATGTAGCCCCTCACTCCTTGGTCCATCCTGGTGATCCGGTCGGCCCAACGGCGGCTGAGGTATGCGTGGGGTCAGGCTCTGCCGGCATAGAATGTAAAGCAAATGGGGAGGAAATCACAAAATCTCAGAGAAAATATTACAAGGCATATTGTTCTCTGAATATCAAACACAAGTTTAAACGCCTTCATGAGGCACGCTACATGCTGCAGGAGTTTCAACAGGAAAGGAGCCGCAAGCTAGTCATCCGTAGATACCGCCGGCACCCGCAAGAGGCGCCCCCTCCCGGGTGGCGTCGCCTTCACCTGCACCACCGGTCAAAGGCGCGGGGACAAAGGTGTCGAACCTCTACATCAGGGCCTCCACCTGACCCCTCACGGCTGCGGCGGCAGCTGCGTAGCGCTCGTCGTCCACAGGCTCTAGCAGCTCGTCAAGGCGGGCGGCAGGATCACGAAGATGGAGGTGGCTGAAGATGCGCGTCAGCGCGGCTGAAGAAAGGACGCGAGCCTCTTCCTCTACCATGGGGCCGATGCCGCTCACGACTTCCTCAAGCGCCTCGACCAAATAGGGAAGCAACTGGGCGGGGCCGTCCTCATTAGTGGCCAGTGGCTTCTCCAAGCCCTTCTCATAGAGTGTCTTCAGAGCCTCGCAAGACCGCTTCTCGAGAAGCGCAAAGGCCGCGCAGTCCTCGGCCAGAACCTTCGTCTTGGCGTCAAGTTAGGCTTTCTCCGCCTGCACCGTTCGCTCCAGCTCCTCTAGCCGGCTGCGCTCAGTGTCCTGTGCCTATGCCAGCTGCTCCAGCTCGGCGTCGCGACAATTGACGGCGTCCTCCCGGGCCTTCATCCTCTCTTCCTCTGCCTTACGGCCACGGGCATCTACGGCATGCTCTTCACATAGGATCTTCAGCTCGGCCTCCAGCACCCGGCACCGACCTTGGGCGGCCTCAGCGTCCTACAGCGCCACTTCGCGAGCAACTGCTGCCTGCGCTGCGGCTCGCTTCTCCCCCTCGGAGGTCGCAGCGGCCCGGCTCAGCGCCGCCCAAACGGACACGTCAGAATGAAGCCAACCAGAGACTAGCTCCAGGCGCCCAGCCGCCAGGAGGGGTTCGGCGCTCTAGAGATCTTCTCGCAGCCGGGCCATCTCAGAAAGGGCCCGCTCCAGGACGTCGGGAGAAGCGGAGGAACCTGGGGCCAACAAGACGGCAGAAGGAGGAGGAAGAGGCGTCGTCATCACCATGGCCTGGAAGGCTGGAGGCTCCTGAGCCTCTTGGACCTCAGCACCCGAGCCAGACTGTGGCACCTCCCGAGTCAGCGGGGCCTCGGGGGCTGACTTCTCCCGAGGATGCTCCACCCAGCCTCGCGAGGATGATCGGGCTAGAGAAGCACGAGCACCGTCCCCACCTTTGCTCATGGAGAGGGGCGCAGACGCAGGAGGCGACCTGGGCTCAAGCAGCAGCACCTCGCCCTCCCTTCTCCTCTTTGCCGCAGTCCTAGTTGCACAACGAAGAAGAAGAGTCGGAAGCAAGCATCATAAGCAAGAACGAGGCGGGACGAGAACACTTACTGGTCCACAGCGGCAGTCCTCCGCGTCGGGAGCTTGAAGCTGAAGAGCTTCGCGACCTGAGGCGCGGGCACGCCATCTCCGGGAGCAGAAGCAGGGGCAGCAGCTGGGCCGGAAGCAGCCCCAGGCAGCGCTAGAACAGAAGTGGCATCCCGGAAGATCAACATCGATCGGCTCCTCGTCGGGATTACAGGCGGCTCTCCCTGCTCCTGGCGGGCGTCAGCCTCGTCGTCGTCAGGAAGGGTGCGGAGGATGTCAGCTTTGCCCAAGGGGGAGGTCTCCCCCATCCCTTTAGGGGTCACCTCCGAGTCTTCTTCTTCCTCCTCCTCTTCTTCCCCACGGGACTCACCAGAAGACAGCACCACCGGCGTCGGCACCGTAGGGGCCCCGGTGGGCGCCGGCGGCACCATCCCGCGCCCGTCAAAGGTCGGCCTGGCGGCCACGACCTGCGCCTCGTCCTTGCGGCGAAACAAGAGAGTGAAGAGACTCGGCGGGTACTCCTGGTCGTCCTTGACCAGGAGGCGGAGAACCATAGCCAGCTCACCGTCGGACAAGGCTGTCGGGCTCAGGCGAACCTTGTCCTCTTCATCCCCAAGTTCCCACAAGGGGTGCGTACGGGCCTGGAGCGCTGATACATGTAGCATCAGGAATTCCCTCAAGAGCACGGCCCCTGTCACCTTTGCCGCCTTCGCGTTGCCCGGCTTCAGATCGGTGTTCATCTACTCCAGCACCAACGTCGCCAGCTCATCAGTGAGCTTCGCGCAAGACCACCCCTTGTCGGGCTGGGGCATCTCCGTTGGCAGCATCAAGCGTGGGTGGACGCACTTAGCGTCCACCATGGCCCACTTGCTCCTGAAGCCGCCAACCTTCTTTCTAGTCTTTGAGATTGAGTTGGCCTTGCTGGTCACGATGAAATTGCACACCCGGAGGTATGACCCTCGTTGATGCGGTGGAAGAAGTGGCGCAGCAGAGCCACGGACGGCATCACGCCGAGGTGCGCCTCGCAGTAGTAGGCAAATATCGACAAGAGAAGGATAGAGCTGGGATGAAGATGCAGTGCCTGCAGCCCGTAGTGGCCAAGGACCTCATAGAAGAAGTCAGAGAAGGGGGAACCAGCCCTGCGACGATGTTGCTCGTGAATAAGGGGAAGAAGGTGCTTCCCTCGGGATCCGGCACATCGGAGCCGGCCCAGAGCTCAGCCTTCCCCCTCTCGTTGCTTTCCCCCGCCATCAGCAAGCGTGTGGCGGCGAGGTTCTTCTCTGAGACGTTGGGAGCGTCGAGAGGTGGCTCGTACCAAGCTGGCGACGAGGTAGGCTTGACCTTCCGGGGCGCCATTTGTCACTGACGTGGAAGGGGATGGGAGTAGATATGGAGATTTCGGAAGCATGGAGCGAGAAAGGGGATCTGGAGCAAGGCGAAAGGAAGCGATGAAGGCAAGCGCTGTCTACGCCAGCCTTTTGACAGTCGGGCAGTTACCAGGCAGCATGGGGAAGTGGAGACGCCCACGTCCAATCAATCACCATGCGTCGACCAAGGACGCACGCTATTGGGGCCCGTGGTGCTCCGCACTTGCCCTTTGACTTCGCCTCGAAGCCAAGCCTGAGCGCGCCTTGGGCCCGGGGGCTACTATCGGTGTTCTGGGAATGGGGGTCCCTAGAATTGCCTGCCTGCGGCCCACGGGGTGGCTCTGCGAGCGGGCCCGTATGGCCCATCTTCACCAACAAGCATTCAAGACCCTGACAAGGAGCCAAGCCTCGCGAGGCGGACGACACAAGACCTCCTCGCGAGCGGCCTCACCAGGCTGACTCGCGAGGGGCGGAGGCAAAACTCACGAGGTTCCAATGACGTGAGCCATGACAATCGAGACCAGGCGAGCGCCAGTGCGCATAGTGTCCTTGTTTCCTCTTTGGTGCTAAGGAGGCAAGCGTAGACGAAGAGTACCGAGGCATCAAGCAAAGGTTTCCATATTGGTGCAACGAGACCAAGACCAGCAGGACGGCAAGACAGAGGTCACCATCGAGCCGAAGGCGGCGTCACCACCAGAGCCTTTGGTAGGCGAGGACTGCTTTTGTCAGGATAACTTGTACTAGCAGTCTCCTTATAAATTGGCCGTTGTTGGCTCCCTTCCTGCTCAATATTTGGGGAGAGGACCAGTGCCTCTATAAATAGGGCTAGCCACCACTATAGGGAGGCATCCGATCCCCATCCTCACACCCACCAAGCACAAGAACACCTCGCCTCAGGAGGCTGTTCTTCCCCTTGTACTGTTCGTCCTCAGCCCGAGAGGCAATCCACCACACCACACTAGAGTAGGGTATTACACTACAATGGTGGCCCGAATTAGTATAAATCTTGTGTCTCTTGTGTTGTGAGTTCGTCGAGGCTGCCTTTGAGATCGTGGCAAGGTTGAGGGCGTGAGTTGGTAGGGGGAGATCTTCGCGCGCACCCCAGTGTTCGAACCTTAAGGGTTTTGCTGGAACCCGAAATCCGACAATTATAATTTTAGTGATTTGCTACAGTAGAGAATGATAACGTTTATGGGTTGATTTATACTAACTTATCTCACGAGTTCTTGTTGAGTTTTGTGTGGATGAAGTTTTTAAGATTTAGAGAAACCGCGATATGAAAGGAATTAAGGAGACACAAAAGCTCAAGCTTGGGGATGCCCAAGGCATCCCTAATTAATATTTCAAGAAGTCTTAAGAAGCTAAGCTTGGGGATGCCCCAGTAGGCATCCCACCTTTCTTCTTGAACAACTAACGGTCAGTTTTGGTTGGGCTTAAGTTTTTGCTTCTTCACATGATATGTGCTATCCTTGAAATGTCATTTTATTTTGTTTTGCTTGCTATTCGAATAAAGTACCTAAGATCTGAATTTATTTATAAGAAGGACTGTCGGCGTTCTAGAAACGGGGGTCCCCAGACTTGCCTGCCTGCGGCCTGCGGCGTGGCTCAAGCGGGGGCCCAGCGCAGCCCATCTTCATCAGCTCAAGCTCAAGACCCTCGTGAGGGGCCAAGCCTCGCGGGGCGGACCACAGGAAGCTTCCTCAGAGGCAGCCTCATCAGGTAGGCTCGCGAGGAGGCGGAGAGATCAAGGCAGGGGTACCTCGCGAGGAACCCGTGACGCAAGCCATGATGATCGAGACCAGGCGGGCGCCGGCCTGCTCAGTGTCCTTGTTTCCCCTTTGGTGCAAAGGGGCAAGCATAGGCCAAGGCATCATGCAAAGGTTACCATTCCGGTGCAATGAGACCAAGACCAGCCAGACGGCAGGACGGAGGTCACCGTGGAGCCCAAGACGGCGTCATCGCCGGTGCTTTTGACAGCCGAAGACCACCTTTGGTCAGGATAACTTGTACTAGATGTTCCCCTTCGAAATGGCCAATTGTTGGCGCCCTTCCCGCTCATTATTTGGGGAGAGGCCCAGGGCCTCTATAAATAGAGCTAGCCACCACAGAGTAGAGATAGCTAGACACCCCAAGAACATCGAGAAATCTGGTAGAACCATAGCAGAGAGAGGCGACTGAACTCACCCTAGCAGTTCATCGCACCAGCTCAAGAACGCCTCTCATGAGGCCATTCTTCCCTTGTATTGTGCATCATCAGCCCCAGAGGCAATCCACCACACCACACACTGGAGTAGGGTATTACACCAGAACGGTGGCCCGAACCAGTATAAACCTCATGTCTCTTGTGTTGTTCACCATTTTCATATTAGTTCGCACGAGAGGATCAGACGTAGATCGTTAGGGGAGAGATCTCCGCGCGCACCCCAGTGTTCGAACCTCAAAGGTCTGCCGGAACCCGAAACCCGACATTTGGCGCGCCAGGTAGGGGTGCGCCGGAATCTTCCTTCCGCTGTTCGCGTGTGATCTTCCGTCGTGTCCATGGCTGACGCTCGTCGGGCTCGCGCCGAGCGCCGGGCTGCTCACGCCGCTCGCGTTGCCCAGACGGAGCCCGTCGGCGGCCCCCCTCGTCGTTCCCCGTCGCCTGCCGCCAATGCCGCCACCGGCCCGACGGGGAATGAGCAGCAGGCCTCGTCCCAGCACCCCTCGGTGCGGCGGGATGGGCCGCACCGCCACCACGTCCCTGACTCCAGGTGGCTCGTCGTCCCACGCCCGTCGCGCACCCATGGATGCGCACGCCTCACTTCTCTTGGCGCAGGAGTTCCTGCACTATCACCCCGTCGACGACCTCTACGAGGACTGGCTCGCCCGCATCACCGAGCTCGTCAGTGCCGCAGGGGGCTCCCCCTTGCGGTCCCTCTCGCTGCCTCGCCCTCCGTCTCGTGCAGGGGGCGAGGATCAGGAGGCGCCTCCGCCACCTCCTCCCCAAGAAGGTGCCTTGGCTCCAAGGCGCGCAGCCCCAGGGCGAGACCCTCCATGCCCGGCGCCTGCGCAGCAAGAAGGGAGCTGCCAAGAGATCCCACGTCCCCGGGAAGGTGCTCGCGCGCTCCCAGCGCCGGCGCGCCAAGATCGCTCCCCAGCGCCTCCACGACAAAACCCCGCGCTGCTCCTAGTGGCGGCGCATGGTGACCCGCAAGAACGAGTCCAGCACCAGCAAAGGGCGCCGGTGGCTACGGCGGGCTGCCTCGCCTTCATCCCCGAGCTACGCGGCGTCACAAGGCCAGGCAAGTTCAAGCCTGACCTCCCTCCCTGCTATGATGGCACAGCGGACCCCGCGGAGTTCCTGCAGCTCTACAAGCTGGGCATCGTTGCCGCCAACGGAGACGAGAAGGTCATGGCGAATTGGTTCCCCATGGCACTCAAGGACGGCACCCACACCTAGCTCCTGAACCGGGCTCCCGGCACGATCTCCTCCTGGAGCGAGATGAGCACCCGCTTCATTGCCAACTTCCAGGGCACTCGCGACCGGCCCCCGGCCGTGAGCGACCTGCGCTGCATCAAGCAACAGCCAGGAGAAACCCTGCAGAAGTACATCCAGCGCTTCAACCACGCTCGCCTCAAGATCCCCAAGGTGACTGAAGAAGCCATCATCTCAGCCTTCTCCGATGGCGTGCACGACGTCAAGATGAAGGAAGAGACAACAATCCATGAAGAACTGTGCACATCCCTGGAGTTGTTCAACTTGGCGACCAAGTGCACCAGGGCTGAGGAAGGGCGTCTCTCCCTCCTCGAGATCCCGGCAGCCGACCCAGAAGAAAAGAAGCTCAAGGCCAAGGACGTGAATCGCAAGGGGGCTGTCGTGCTAGCAGCGGAACCGGACACCAAGCGAGGCAGGGATCAGCCTGAGTCATCCAAGGGCGGACGGTACTGCGTGTACCACGACCTCCACACCCACAACACCAACGAATGTCAAGAGCTTAGAGCTATGCGAGATGGGCGAATCGGCCGACGCCCAGAGTGCAACAACAGGGGGTATGGCCGAGGTGGAGGAACGAAGACCAACACCAAGACAATGGGGCTGGGGGCTTCCAAGAGCCGCGTGCAATTGCTTGCATCTTGGGCGGCGCCCAGGCCCCAGCCTCACAGCGCATCTTCAAGCAGTTTGCTCACGAGGTGAATGCAGTCCTTCCCAAGATTGAGGCCACGCGCCCTCTTAGGTGGTCTTCGTGCGTGATCACATTCAGTTCCGCAGACCAGCTCAAGTGTGCGGCAATGGCCGGAGTCCTCCCGATGCTTTGCTCCACAGTCATCAGCAACGTGCAGGATACCAGGACCCTCATCGATAGCGGGGCAGGACTCAATGTCCTATCCGTCGAGACATTCGACAATCTCCAAGTGCCATATGACCAACTTCAGCCGATCAAGCCTTTCTCAGGAGTCACCGATGGTTCCACTGTTCCAATTGGGCAGGTTCGCCTTCCGGTCACCTTCGGGCAACGCAACAACTACCGCACCGAGCTCATCGACTTCGACGTCGCTCACATCCGCTTGCCATACAACACCATCCTCAGGTACCCAGCCCTAGCCAAGTTTATGGCAGTGACTCACCATGGTTAAAATGTCCTCAAGATGCCAGGAAGCGGTGGAGTCATCACCGTACCCTATGAAGAAAGGGGCGCAGTGTGCTCGCTCGAGCATGCGTTCCAAGCCGCAGCAATCGAAGACCCAGATCATAGGAGCAGGAGGCCTCCCGAGGTGACCCTCAAGAAGAAGAAGACCTCACCTGGCGAGAGCCACAAGGAAGCAGGCACCTCCGGAGGTATTGTGTCAAGATTCGCGCCCGATCAGGGAGCGCCGCCCTCTCGCGCATAGGAAGGCGCGCCCGGCACCCTCCTCGGGCAGGGCTTGGGGGCTCTCTCTTGGAGAGCCACCGACCTTGCCAATGTCGCGGGGGAGGCGCTCGGGCACCACTTGGAGGGGTGCTTTCAGGCACGCTTCCCTCAGAAAGGTACAAGTCAAAGGAGACAAAACCCTCAGGAGATCATCGCAAGGAACACCCAAGAGCTACAAGAGTCCAGAGTCATGCGCGGCAGCCGCCGCTTACCTGCCGTGGCCCCACATCCAGGCGAGGATGGAGGACTGCGCGTCTGCATCGACGTACCAGGGCTCAACCGAGCTGCGTCCCAGGTGCGCCTATGGCCTTCGGCCGTAGGGCGCTGCGTGGGACCACCCCAGAGCTATGTTCGCATGCCCTTCGTCCTGCCGAGCGCGGTCGCCGCACATCAGTGCCTGTTGAGGAGCATTCTGGAGGCTCGGGAGGTCAGGCATCGTGCGGTCCTGGCAGAGGTGGCGACGGTCCCCAAAGACCTGCATGTACCATCGGAGCCTCCTGAGGCCCCTGGGCCTGGGGGCTCATGAGGGCCAACGTCTTCACCGTGCATTGCTCACTTCCTCAGCATCGCTTCATCTTCAACAGCACGAGGTGACATCTTTCCGAGTTCTACTTTCAGCTGGGTGCGCCCACATGGCGGCACCATTCCCAGGCCGCGTGGGTCCGTCCCTGCGGCATGTATCCATTTTGGTTATGGTCTTTACTTACCCTGTTGGGGGCGCCCCTCGGGCTGCATCATCCCCACGCCGCTCGGGGCCGACCCAGCGGCGGTTGCTTTTACCTGCGCTTGCTTGAAATTGGATTTCCTCCTATGTGCTTAACATACCTAACCTAATCACCTGCTCGATCGACGCCTATTTGAAGAGCCGCTCGCTCTGGCACGGCGCGTGCGCATGGGTCTGTCCCTGCAGCGTTGATAAACCTGAGTGGTCGAGCACTGGCCGCGGCAGCCCCGCACGGCGCCACCTCACCAGGCCCTCAGTGCCCTGACCGCTCCGTCGGAGTGACCATTGGTTGGCCGGCGACCGTAATGACGTGCCTTGTTTCTCCTCATGATTGGTGTGCAGGACCTACTCCAGGAGCAACGTTGGGGGCATCATGAGCTCTCTCTCCCTCTCTTCGGCACGGACCGCTTGCACGTTAAAAGGGGGTTACCTGAGCATCGCGACTCATGGGCTCCTACTGGCCCTCCAGCCCTCACCCCCTAGCCTTGACCCACGGCATCGCGACCTGTCATACCAGCGGCGGCAGAGCTCGCTCGAGGGCTGGGACCTGAGGACGTAGAGCGTTAAGGAAAGTGCGAGGGAGTGGGAAGAAGCTCGCGAGGGCCTAACCTAGCAGTACCTCGACCAACGCCTCTCGGGCCAGGCGCCTCTCCGAGGAACTACGTCAGACACACAAGATAAGTCGCGCCGTCGCAAAAGCTAGATCAACGCAACGCTAAATCCCCGCCCAGTGATACTCTGTCACGGCGACGCTACCTTCCTTTCTCGCCCAGCAAGGATTGCTTGAGCGCTAAAGGGGACCTCCCGAGCATCGCGACTCAGGGGCTCTTATCGGACCTCGGGCCGCTCACCTCCTGGCCTTGACCACGGCATCGCGACCTGGCATACCAGCGACGGCTGAAGCTTGCCTGGGGACTAGGACCTGTCAGTGTAGAGCGCCAAGTCCTCGTGAGGATAGAAAGGGGGAGCTTAGCGGGAACAAAACGAACACCTCATGCTAATTCATATTGAGGATATAGTAATAACAAAAGCACGACAGACGCCTTAAGGAACGCTACTTGCTAGCACCTCCCCAGTCAACGCCATCATGAACAGTGGGCTGCCCAACACCGGCGCCAACCCCATCCAGATCAATGGTGTCGGCGGCCCGAGGCAGGTGCCTCACTCCGAGCGCGGCACGAGCTCGGAGGCTCGTAGCTGTCGTCGCTCGTCTCCGGGGTCGCGAGGAGTTCGGGGGAGCCGCTGAAGCCCGCAGTCCCTCCGCTGGTGCCTGAGGAGGTGCAGGACGACCAACGGGTGGGGCTGGTCCTCGCCAGTTCGTCACCACTGCCGCTTCCCTTAGGGCAGCATTCCAACCGGCGTCCTTCTGCATCAAATACCTTGAAGAACATCAAGGAGGCGCCGTCGTATTCAAGATGGATCACCAAGGTGCCGTCCGCGCGACAGACCCGGGCAATCTCACCCCAGCCCCGGGTCACGAAGACCTTGCCCAGAGCGACAACCGCGACCTCCGCTCCGGTTGCAGGGGTGACACAGTCGGCGTGCTGCAGCCAGAGCTCTAGGGCCCCGCTCGGCGGCATCTCGAAGGTGAAGGAGGAAGGCGGATCCACGAAGTTGGAGGCATGGCGGCATGAAGCACAAGTTCACGAGACGAGCGCTCCGCGTGGACTCCAGGGGGGACGACGTGCACCACTGTGACTCGCCGGCGTCGGCGGCGACGCTGTCGGTGTTGCTCGGCGCCCTCCCCCCTGGGGCCTACGACGCGGGCGTGCAAGGGCAGCGGAAACCCAGGCGGCGGCCGCTCGTACCGCGGCCTCGACACCACCTGCCAGGCGCCTTCGTCCCGATGACAAAGGATTGGCCACTTCTTCGACGGGAGGGGGTCAGGACCCTCTCTAGGGGCCTTTCCCTTCTCCTCAGCTGAAAACCAGCGGATCGGTGCCATTGGCGCAAGAGGAAGCAAGGATGAGGAAGAAGAAGAGGAGGAGTGACGGAAAGGGGTGAACCAGCGGAGCTCACGCGGCCCCGTACTTATAGCCGGGGAAGGCCAACCGCCGGACATCATGACCTCAGGTAATCGTGACCCATATCTTTGCATGCAGGGACCTGTCAAGTCGTGCAGTTGCCGAGGCATCATGGGAAGTGCAGACGCCCACGCCAACGCCCAATCAACCGCCATGCGGCGCCCAAGGCCGCAGGCTGTTAGGGCCCGCGGTGCTTCGCGCTTGCCCCTTCGCATCTCTGCTAAGCCAAGCCCCCGTGCGCCTTGGGCCCGGGGGCTATTGTCGGCGTTCTAGGAATGGGGGTCCCCAGACTTGCCTGCCTGCGGCCTGCGGCGTGGCTCAAGCGGGGGCCCAACGTGGCCCATCTTCATCAGCTCAAGTTCAAGAACCTCGCGAGGGGACAAGCCTCGCGGGGCGGATGATAGGAAGCTTCCTTAGAGGCAGCCTCATCATGCAGGCTCGCGAGGAGGCAAAGAGATCAAGGCAGGGGTACCTCGCGAGGAACCCATGACGCAAGCCATGACGATCAAGACCAGGCGGGTGCCAGGCGAGCGCCGGCCTGCGCAGTGTCCTTGTTTCCCCTTTGGTGCAAAGGGGAAAAGCACAGGCCAAGGCATCAGGCAAAGGTTACCATTCGGGTGCAACGAGACCAAGACCAGCAGGACAGCGGGACAGAGGTCACCATGGAGCCCAAGACGGCATCATTGCCAGTGCTTTTGACAGCCGAAGACCACCTTTGGTCAGGATAACTTGTACTAGATGTTCCCCTTCGAAATGGCCAATTGTTGGCGCCCTTCCTGCTCATTATTTGGGGAGAGGCCCAGGGCCTCTATAAATAGAGCTAGCCACCACAGAGCAGAGATAGCTAGACACCCCAAGAACATCGAGAAATCTGGTAGAACCATAGCAGAGAGAGGCGACTGAACTCACCCTAGCAGTTCATCGCACCAGCTCAAGAACACCTCTCACGAGGCTGTTCCTCCCTTGTATTGTCCATCATCAGCCCCAGAGGCAATCCACCACACCACACACCGGAGTAAGGTATTACACCACAACGGTGGCCCGGACCAGTATAAACCTCGTGTCTCTTGTGTTGTTCATCATTTTCATCTTAGTTCGCACGAGAGGATCAGACGTAGATCGGTAGGGGAGAGATCTCCGTGCGCACCCCAGTGTTCGAACCTCAAGGGTCTGCCGGAACCCGAAACCCGACAAGGACTCTTCACATACTTACATAATTATTCAACTACTCATTGATCTTTGCTTATATCTTTTGGAGTAGTTTGTCATTTGCTCTAGTGCTTCACTTATATCTTTTTAGAGCACGGCGGTGGTTTTATTTTGAAGAAATTGTTGAACTCTCATGCTTGACTTATATCATTTTGAGAGTCTCTAAACAGCATGGTAATTTTCTTAGGTTATGAATTTAGTCCGAATATGATGGGCATCCAAGCGGGATATAATAAAACTTTCATATAAAGTCCATTGAATACTATGAGAAGTTTGATCCCTTATGATTATTTTGAGATATAAAGATGGTGAATATATTAGAGTCATGCTAGTGAGTAGTTGTGAATTTGAGAAACACTTGTGTCAAAGTTTGTGATTCCCATAGCATGCACGTATGGTGAACCGTTATGTGATGAAGTCGGAGCATGATTTATTTAGTGATAGTCTTCCCTATGAGTGGCGGTCGGGGATGACCGATGGTCTTTTCGTACCAATCTATCCCCCCATGAGCATGCGTGTAGTACTTCGATTCAATGACTAATAGATTTTTGCAATAAGTATGTGAGTTCTTTATGACTAATGTTGAGTCCATGGATTATACGCACTCTCACCTTTCCATCATTGCTAGCCTCTCTTGTACGGTGCAATTTTCGCAGGTACCATACACCCACCATGTACCTTCCTCAAAATAGCCACCATACCTACCTATTATGGCATTTCCATAGCCATTCCGAGATATATTGCCATGCAACTTTCCACCATGCCGTTTGTTATGACATGCTCCATCATTGTCATATTGCTATGCATGATCATGTAGTTGACATCGTATTTGTGGCAAAGCCACCACTCATAATTCTTTCATACATATCACTCTTGATTCATTGCACATCCGGTACACCTCCAGAGGCATTCATATAGAGTCATATTTTGTTCTAGTATCGAGTTGTAATCCTTGAGTTGTAAGTAAAGAAAAGTGTGATGATCATCATTATTAGAGCATTATCCCATGTGAGGAAAGGATGATGGAGATTATGATACCCCCACAAGTCGGGATGAGACTCCTGACGAAAAATAAAAATAAATAAATAAAGAGGCCAAAAAAAGAGACGGCCCAAAAAACAAAACAAAAAAGAGAGAGAAAAGAGAGAAGGGGCAATGCTACTATCCTTCTTTCACAATTGTGCTTCAAAGTAGCACCATGATCTTAACGATAGAGAGTCTCCTATGTTGTAACCTTAATATACTAGTGGGAATTTTTCATTATAGAACTTTGCTTGTATATTCCAATGATGGGCTTCCTCAAATTGCCCTAGGTCTTCATGAGAAAGCAAGTTGGATGCACACCCACTTAGTTTTCTTTTTGAGATTTCACACACTTATAGCTCTAGTGCATCTGTTGCATGGCAATCCCTACTCACTCACATTGATATATATTGATGGGCATCTCCATAGCCCATTGATACGCCTAGTTGATGTGAGACTATCTCCTTCTTTTTGTCTTCTCCACAACCACCGTCTATTCCACCTATAGTGCTATGTCCATGGCTCATGCTCATGTATTGCGTGAAAGTTGAAAAGGTTTAAGAACATCAAAAGTATGAAACAATTTCTTGGCTTTTCATTGGGGTTGTGCATGATTTGAATATTTTTCGTGATGAAGATGGAGCATAGCCAGACTATATGATTTTGTAGGGATAACTTTCTTTGGCCATGTTATTTTGAGAAGACATGATTGCTTTATTAGTATGCTTGAAGTATTATTGGTTTTATGTCAATATTAAACTTTTGTTTTGAATCATAGGGATCAAAATATTCTTACCACAATAAATAAAATCACATGGACAAATATGTTAGGTAGCATTCCACATCAAAAATTCCGTTTTTATCATTTACCTACTCGAGGACGAGCAGGAATTAAGCTCAGGGATGCTTGATACTCTCCAATGTATCTATAATTTTTTATTGTTCCATGCTATTATATTATCCATCCTGGATGTTTTATATGCATTTATGTGCTATTTTATATGATTTTTGGGACTAACCTATTAACTTAGAGCCCAGTGCCAGTTTCTGTTTTTTTCCTTGATTTTGAGTTATGCAGAAAAGGAATATCGAACGGAGTCCAAATGACCTGAAAATTTACGGCAATTTTTTATGGACCAGAAGAAGCCCCCAAAGCAAAAGAGTTGGGCCAGAACAGCCACGAGGCCTCCACAAGGGTGGAAGGCACGGCCTCCGACCTTGTGGTTGACTCGTGGACCCCCTGACTTGTTCTCGACGCCAAAAATTCCTATAAATATAGAAACCCCTAGAAATAAACCTAGATCGGATGTTCCGCCGCCGCAAGCCACTGTAGCCATGAAAAACCAATCGCGAGCCTGTTCCGGCACCCTGACGGAGGGGGGAATCATCACCGGTGGCCATCTTCATCATCCCGGCGCTCTCCATGACGAGGAGGGAGTATTTCACCCTCGGGGCTGAGGGTATGTACCAGTAGCTATGTGTTTGATCTCTCTCTCTCTCTCATGTTCTCGATTTGGCACGATCTTGATGTACTGCGAGCTTTGCTATTATACATAGATCTTGTGATGTTTATCCCCTCTACCTTCTTGTAATGGATTGAGTTTTTACCTTTAAAGTTATCTTATCGGATTGAGTCTCTAAAGATTTGAGAACACTTGATGTATGTCTTTCTTGTGCTTATCTGTGGTGACAATGGGATATTCACGTGATCTACTTGATGTATGTTTTGGTGATCAACTTGCAGGTTCTATGACCTTGTGAACTTATGCATAGGGGTTGGCACATGTTTTCGTCTTGACTCTCTGATAGAAACTTTGGGGCACTCTCTGAAGTTCTTTGTGTTGGTTTGAATAGATGAATCTGAGATAGTGTGATGCATATCGTATAATCAACCCCGTGGATACTTGTGGTGACATTGGAGTATCTAGGTGACATTAGGATTTTGGTTGATGTGTGTCTTAAGGTGTTATTTTAGTACGAACTCTAGGGATATTTGTGACACTTATAGGAATGGCCCAATAGATCGATCAGAAAAAATAACTTTGAGGTGGTTTCGTACCCTACAATAATCTCTTTGTTTGTTCTCCAATATTAGTGACTTTGGAGTTACTCTTTGTTGCACGTTGAGGGATTGTTATATGATTCAATTACATTATCATTGTTGAGAAAACTTGCAATAGTGAAAGTATGAACCCTAGGCCTTATTTCCTAGCCTGGCAATACCATTTTCGCTCACTTTTACAGTTAGTTACCTTTGTTGTCTTTATATTTTCAGATTACAAAAACCTATATCTACCATCCATATTTTACCTGTATCACCATCTCTTCGCCAGACTAGTGCACCTATACAATTTACCATTGTACTGGGTGTGTTGGGGACACAAGAGACTCTTTGTTATTTGGTTGCAGGGTTTCTTGAGAGAGACCATCTTCATCCTACGCCTCCCACAGATTGATAAACCTTTGGTCATCCACTCGAGGGAAATTTGCTACTGTCCTACAAACCTCTGCACTTGGAGGCCCAACAACGTCTGCAAGAAGAAGGTTGCGTAGTAGACATCAGGAGGGAAGTTCCCCCGGCAGAATCGCTCTGCCGGAGGGCAAAAGTGCTCTTGCCCAAGTTCCGCCTTGAGACGGCGGTGCTCTGTCCCGAAAGTACTCTCTCTTTTTTTCTAGGTCAAAAGACCTTATATACCAGAAGATGGGCACCAGAGATTGGCTAGGGTGCCCACCACCCACTAGGGTCACTGGAGGGGGCGGCGCGCCCTGGTGTCTTGTGGGCACCCGGCAGCCCCCCTCTGGTAGTTCTGTTATCCATTTTTTATTTATTCCGAAATAATTCTCCGTAAAATTTCAGCTCATTTGGAGATGTGCAGAATAGGTATCTCTGATATAGCTTTTTCAGGTCCAGTATTCCATCTGCCGGCATTTCCCTCTTTGGGTAAACCTTGCATATTATGAAATAAAAGGCACTAGAATTACTCCATAAAGTGTTATAAAGCATAAAAACACTATAAATAACAGTAGGAAAACATGGTGCAAAATGGACGTATCAATTCCCCCAAGCTTAGACCTTGCTTGGTCTCAAGCAAAAACCGATATCGAAAATCATGACCACATGTTTTGAGAGAGAGGTCTCGATAAAAAACAAAATACAGACATAGTAGAAAAATGCTTATTATTATAATAAGAACAAACTTTATCATATAACTTCTCATGAACAAGAGTAACAATTCATCACAACATCGAAGTAAAAAAGCATAAACTTTATTGAAAACCAAAAAACTATGTTCTTAGTCAACTTTGCAACTACAATTCATCATATTTTCAGGAAGGGTATCGTATCGGAGCCTCTTGGCAAGTCCACATACTCAACGATCATTTAATATTCTATGATTGCTAACACACACAACATATATATGAGCAAAAAGTTTCAACCGAACACATAGAAAGATAGGGGCTTACAATTTCGCCTCCCAATGTATTCACCTCAAGGGTGATGTCAACAATAATAACTCATGCTCACTCATATCCAACTGGATATATGTGCCTAGATCTTTCCCCACCACATGATGCTTACCAAAGAGAAAAATAAAAAGGAATAGAGAAGAATACTTTGACTATTTCATAAGAATTAAATACATAAAAGTAAAAGATAGTCCCTTCACGGAGGAAAGCACATGCTGTCATGCGCTTTTTTGGTTTTGTATGCACAATCCCTTAATGCAAAAGAATGTCACGTTATATTGCCCCTTATGGTAGCAACCTTTATTATGCAGTCCATCGCTTTTATTACTTGGCCATCACAAGTTCGTACAACGCTTAATTTCCCTTAACTAAAGGATCAAACACATTTAGAAGCAATTTTTGTTGCCTTTTTGCACCGATGAAAACTTACTTGAAGGATCTTACTCAATCCATAGGTAGGTATGGTGGACTCTCAGACATGCATGAGTTTGGGTTTAGGGGTTTTTGGATGCACAAGTAGTATCTCTACTTAGTGCGGATTTTTGCCTAGCAAAGATATTGAGCAAGCACCACATGTTGAAGGATCTATGACAAAATAACTTCTATGTGAATATGAACAAACATAACTTATTACGCTATCTTCCTTGTCCAACGTCAATAGTTTGGCATAAGATATTTAGTGGGGGCTCACAATCATAAACTATGTCCAAGATAGTGTATTTGCATGTGAATCTTCTCTTCCCTTAATAATTCTTTAATGAATTGCATTATTGACCAATGCTATGTTTGCCAACTTCCAACAAATTTTACCACTTATAGTTTTCCTTATGTGATGTCATTACTTACCATAAGATTAGCATATGATCTTTTTTATTATTTCCTTTTATCTTGATTGAAACATAAAGGTAAGAAAGCAAAAACTCAAACTAAACTTTTTTATATAACTCTCACTCGATTACATAGATAGATAGATCATGAAACTAACACTCAAGAATATATCATACTAGGCTTTTATTCAACTAAATCACAAAATAATTAAAGATCAAATTAAAAATAGGTAGAGGTAATAAAAGTTGTGGTGATATAATATCGGGGCACCTCCCCCAAGCTTGTCACAAGCCAAGGGGAGTGCCCATACCATGTACTCAAGTATCCTTTGGTGATGAAGAAGAGGGTGGTGGCGTTGAAGTAGTAGAGAGCTTATCCTCCGGCTTCCATGGAAGCGGCTCACCATCATAAGAGGATGCATGAGTCTCCCGAGTCCTACAACTGGCAGCTAAACTCATACCTTTAAATCTTGCCTCATACTCAAAGACTTGATTTTGAAGATCGTAGATTTGGCTTTGCAGAAAATTGATTTGCTCTTTGAAGGTGAAGACGGTGTCCTTAATAGACCGGCTATCCACCTTGTGATCGCGGGTAAATTCCATAATCATGAGGTGATTGGCACTGAGTCCACGCTCCACCATCCCTTGGCACTTGAAGACCTCCTGATCCACCGCCTGGAGCCTGGCCTCCATGGTTCTCGTCTTCTTGGGGACTTGAAACTCCCGGATGTGGAGCACCCCCTCACGCATCTCATGGCTTGAGGGTGCTTCATCAGCCCCCAAGTAGGGATTGATTACCCTCTCAAAGAAATTGTCCTTGGAGAAGCTTGATGCGATCATGGCGATATAGATCAGTCTAGAAAACAACACGAAACAAGAACAGAAGATTTCTCCGGGATACGGTGGTCAAATTGTTCGGGGGTATATATAAAGATTTTTTATCTTCAGAAACAAGCATATGGAAGGAAAACGGAGTTGAGAAGGTGCCCAATGGGCTCACAGCGCCCTGGTGTATCATGGTCACCTCGGTTTCCTTCCTGGTTGTTTCTTATTTTCCTATTTTCTCTAATATTCCAAAACTGATAGAAAATATATTTGCGGATTTTTCGAAGTCCGTGTACTTACCATATCACGTACCTCTTCCTTTTCAGGGTTCTGGAGTGTTCTATAAGGTTTCTTTTATGTGCTCCTCTGGTGTCATGGTTCGAATAATATTGGTTTCAACATTAATAGGCATACTTGAGACATCATGCTTAATTCTTTGTCCATTGACCACCTTTGGGTTAGTACCTTCGACATTATTGATCTTAATAGCTCCAGAGCGATAAAGTTATTTGATGATATATGGTCCTTCCAATTTGGAAAGAAGTTTTCCTGCAAAGAATCTAAAACGAGTGTTGTACAAAAGAACATATTCTCCAAATTTGAATTCCCTCTTTGTATTCTTTTTTCATGCCATCTTTTAAGTTTTTCTTTAAATAGTTTGGCATTTTCATAAGCTTGGGTTCTCCATTCATCTAGTGAGCTAATATCAAATAACCTCTTTACACCGTCAAGTTGAAGTCATAATTGAGTTCTTTGATTGCCCAATATGATTTACGTTCTAACTCAAGAGGCAAATGTGCCGGGGGTTTCTGATCCACGGACACCTATGGGACCGGCGGACCGGGTCCCTTTTGGTTCGGCGGGGGCGGAGGTTGCGCAAAGAGCAGATCGAGGCGAAGGCGCGCGAGTGGTTGGTCGTGCAAAGAGTAAATCGAGGCGAAGCACGCGGGCGATTTACCCAGGTTCGGGCTGCACGGATGCGTAAAACCCTACTCCTGCTTTGTGGTTTGGTATTGATTTCTAGCTCGGGAACGCGGAGTGCTACAGTACACGCCGGCGGCTCGCAAGACTGAGCGCGGGTGTCTGAAAGTGGCTTCCTCCCGAAGGCTCTCAAAATGGCCGACCCCCCCCTACGTTGCACACGGGCCTCCTTTTATACTCAAGGGCTTACCGACATAGAGCAACGGGGGCCAAGGGCAAAAATGGAAAGGGTGCCGTGGATAGGCACAGCTAGGTGCTGTAGTAGGCGCAGCTACCCGCTACAGTGTTATCATACCTAACCCTGATGGCAGGGGACAAGGGCATTAAATGCCCGTCTGTGTCGCCTAAACAGTACCGAAAGGGGCTTGCTAGAGACGGCACCGTTTACCACGATGGTGATCTTGTCAGCGCCTGCTCGCCACCACGCACCCCTAGCTGCACGGCCTCCCGCCACGTGTGCTCGGGAGAGCGACACGTGGGCGGGCGTGCTGGAGCGCGGGCTCGGAGAGGCGGTTCGTCGCGGCAAGCGCCTTGCCGCGGTTGTTGTCCTGTCGCGCCCGGGAGCTTGTCGCTCACCGGGTCTTGCCGGGGCGCGTAGCGCGTTGCGGCAAGTTTTCTTGGTATGCCTTGGTTGGCCTTCCCGGAAAGCTCCTCTCGCCGGAGTCTTGTTTCCTTCCCGGCAAGCTCCTCTTGCCGGGGTCTTGTCTTGAGTATTTTGTTCTTGAATGGTCTTCAAAGTAGCCGCGGAGGGTCTTGGCGGTCACCCGGCAAGCCTTGCCGCGGGGATGCTGCGACTGTCCGTGCACGAGTTCGGGGTACTAGGGTACCCCTACTCTAGTACACCGACAAAATGACAAGCCTTTATAAACCATTTTATATGGAGACATACCCATAGGATTTTTATAAGCTATTCAGTAGGAGAAACATACATCATCTAATTTCTTAGACCAATTCTTTCGAGACCTATTGACAGTTTGTTGTAATATTAATTTTATTTCTCCATTGCTAAGTTCAACTTGACCACTAGATTGAGGATGATAGGGTGATGGAATTCTTTGGTTAACATCATATTTAGCATGCATTTTTCAGAAAGCACCATGAATAAAGTGTGAACCGCCATTATTCATTACATATCTAGGGACTCCAAACCTTGGGAAAATAACCTCTTTACGCATTTTAATGGAGGTGTTATGATCAGCACTACTAGTTGGAATAGCTTCTACCCACTTAGTGACATAATCAGCAACAACCAAAATATGTGCATGTCCATTAGAGGAAGGAAAAAAGGTCCCATATAATCAAAACCCCAAACATCAAATTGTTCAACAACAAGTGAATAATTCATAGGCATTTTCTGATGTTTACCGATATTACCTATTCTTTGCATTCATCACAATACTAGACAAACTTAAGGGCATCTTTGAAAAGAGTAGGCCAATAAAACCAGATTATAATTCCTTGTGAGCAGTTCTGTCTTCTGCATGATGTCCTCTAGAGGCTTCGGAGTGACATTACCGTAGGATTTGTTCCTGTTCATGGTCAGGTAAACAATGTCTAATAATACCGTCTACTCCTTCTTCATAAAGGTGTGGGTCATCCCAAAAGTAGTGTCTTAAATCATAGAAGAATTTTTTCTTTTGTTGGTATGTGAAACTAGGTGGTATAAATTTAGCAACAATGTAATTGGCATAGTCAGCATACCAAGGAGTATTATGAGAATCATTTATTATAGATAGTTGTTCATTTGGAAAGCTATCATCAATAGGTAGTGGGTCATCAAAAATATTTTCTAACCTAGAGAAGTTATCAGCTACGGGGTTCTTAGCTCCCTTCATATCAGTGATATGTAAGTAAAATTCTTGTAGCAAGAGAACCCACCTAATGAGTCTAGGTTTAACATCTTTCTTTCCCATAAGATATTTTATAGCAGCATGATCGTTGTGAACAGTTACTTTGGAATCAACGTTGTAAGATCTGAATTTATCACAAGCCAACACAACTGTTAAAAATTATTTCTCAGTAGTAGCATAGTTTCTTTTGGCACTGTCTAGAGGTTTACGCATAATGGATAGCATTTAATTTCTTACCAACTCTTCGTCCTAGAATAGTACCAATAACATAATCACTAGCATCACACATAATTTCAATAGGCAAGTTCCAATCAGGTGGTTGTACTATAGGTGCAGAGATTAAGGCTTTCTTAAGTATTCCAAAGGCTTCTAAACAATCACCATAAAAAACAAATGGAACATCCTTTTGTAAAAGATTAGTAAGAAGCCTAGAAATTTTAGAGAAGTCTTTCATAAACCTCCTATATAAACCAACATGACCAAGGAAACTACGAATACCTTTGATATCCTTAGGACATGGCATTTTCTCAATTGCATCTGTAGCTTTATCCACCTCAATACCTCGTTCAGAAATTTTATGCCCCAAGACAATGCTTTCATTAACCATAAAATGGCACTTCTCCCAATTCAAGACAAGATTAGTTTGCTGACATCTCTGCAAAACTCGATCAAGGTTGCTTAAGAAATCATCAAAAGAAGTTCCGTAAACGGAGAAATCATCCATGAAAACCTCAATGATCTTTTCACAAAAATCAGAGAATATAGCAGTC
The DNA here is from genome assembly GCF_003073215.2 of Triticum urartu. Lineage (NCBI taxonomy): Eukaryota > Viridiplantae > Streptophyta > Magnoliopsida > Poales > Poaceae > Triticum > Triticum urartu. Next base: position 155,554,763 of record NC_053024.1, read on the forward strand.
ATACATCTTTGAAAAGTAGCAGGTGCATTGCATAAACCAAAAGACATACGTCTATAAGCATATGTTCCAAAAGGGCAAGTAAAAGTGGTTTTCTCTTGATCAGGTTGTGAAACAGGTATTTGAGAAAAACCAGAATATCCATCAAGGAAACAAAAGTGTTTGTGCTTAGATAATCTTTCTAGCATTTGATCAATAAAAGGCACAGGATAATGATCTTTTCTAGTAGCTTTATTTAATTTTCTAAAGTCAATTACCATTATATAGCCAGTAATTAACAATTTTTTGTGGAATAAGGTCATTTTTATCATTAGGAACAACAGTAATACCTCCCTTCTTAGGGAAAACTTAAATAGGACTTACCCATCTACTATCAGCTATGGAATAGATTATACCTGCCTCCAGAAGTTTTAGTATTTTAGTTCTCACCACTTATTTCATCTCAGGATTCAATCGTCATTGGTGATCAATAATGGGTTTGGCATCTTGTTCCATATTAATATTGTGCTGAGAGTGAGTGGGACTATTTCCCTTAAGATCATCAAGAGTATATCCAATAGCAGCACGGTGCTTCGTCAGCATTTTTTATAATCTTTCTTCTTCATGTTCTGAAAGGTTAGCACTAATAATAATATGATATATCTTTTTCTCATCAAGATACGCATATTTCAAAGTGTCATGCAATTGTTTTAATTCAAACATAGGATCACCTTTAGGTGGAGGAGGACCTCCTAGTGTTTCAATACGCAAATTGTGTTTAGGGAAAGGTTCTTCATAGAATATTTTATCTATTTCATTTCTCTCACGCAAGTGCATATCATTTTCATGGTCTAGCAAATATTGTTCTAGTGGATCAGTAGGAGGCATGGCAATAGAAGTAAGACCAATTATTTCATCCTTACTAGGTAATTCTTTATTACGAGGTTGTCTATGATACTTAGAGAAATCAAACTCATGAGACTCATCAACAACGGGTTTAGCTAGCAAAGATATTGATAAAGCACCACATGTTGAAGGATCTATGACAATAAAACTTCTATGTGAATATGAACAAACATAAATCATTAAGTTGTCTTCCTTGTCCAATGTCAATAGTTTGGCATAAGATATTTATTGGGGGCTCACAATCATAAAAGATGTCCAAGATAGTATATTTGCATGTGAATATTATCTTCCCTTATTATTTATTTCATAAATTGCATTATTGACTAATGTTATGTGTCAGGGGAATGAACCCCAGGCAGGCAACGGAACCCGGATCCTTTTCAAAAACATCGGGGCCAGCAACGCCCCTCGATCCGGCTCACGCTTGGCCGGGTTGCTCAACCCGGCCAAGCCCCTCGACCCGGCCAAACTCCTCAATCCGTCCGGACTTCTCAACTCAGCCCCAACAACCAGCTCAAGACAGCTGAACCCGACACATGAAGACTTCTCCAACCAGCCAGCTCCACCCTTGGCGCGTTCCTCAACCCGGCCACGGGTCAGCTCCCGTCCCATCCCAGCCGTATGATGGGATGAGTCTCCAATTATCGATGACCGAGGCAACAGTGCCGCACCCATGCCTCTGGTCAGCCGGGGCATGGCAACAGTGCCCCACCTACGCGCTGGCCAGGGCCCGCGTGGCAACAGTGCAACCATCGTCACCAATGACGCTAACAAGCGGCGACCTGACAGAGCGCCACTATAGCCGACTCAACCCGGCCACTCCTTGACGATCGACAAGCGGCCAACAGTGCCCCCGTACCCAGCGGGCCCCTTGCCCGGAGAACCCGGCGAGCCCTAACCCCCGGCGGGTCCCAGCGCCGGCTTCCCGGACAATGACAATCCGGCCCCACGGCCTTGTAACATTACCATTATACCCCTAGGGGGTTGAGCTATAAAACTCCTCAGGAGCCCTCATGCATACGGAGACGTGATAACTCACCCACTCACACACACATAGCGAGCCACACCCAAGGAGAGTGAGCAGCCTAAGCCTTGGCCTGCCTTCCTTCTTCCTCCGTACAGCTCTACGAGCAACTCTGTATTGATACACACCAACTACAATCGGCAGGACTAGGGGTATTATCTCTCCGAAGAGCCCCGAAGCTGGGTATGTCTTGCGTCCCGCGCTCGCTCATGCCAACCTCACCTCTGGAGCCCACTAGTGCCCTCGAACCTCCTCCTATCTTTAGCCATCCCTTGGCATCTACCGTGCGCCCACCATGATAGTTGGATCCCACCGTGGGGTAGCTCGAGGTCCTGGCCAGGATCATACTTCAGACGGGGCTCCTCTCCGACTCCGACGAGCCCGTCACGCTGGCGGACGATGTCCTCGACGCACTCGCCGCCTCCTTCGCCGCGCTGTGCATCTCCGATGCGCCTGCGGCCGACGAGTACCCCAGCGAGGTACTAGACTTTCCAACTCCCCCCTTTCCCTCGGCGGCAAATGCTCCCGCCGGGGCAATGGACCTCGGCGTGGAGGTGTTCGTCACCGACACCGGCACCTCTTCCTTGTCGAGTGCAGCGAGGAAGGCCGCCGAAGACAAGGCTACAGCGGAGCGGGCCAGCTCACCCAACCTGTTGCGTGCCATGATGCAGAACCTTCACTTCCCCATCGGCACTGACATCAACACCTCCAACATGGCCGACGCCCAGACTCAGCTTCAGGAGGACCGCCAACGCATGTTGGACCTCACCGAGACGCTCGCTGCCACACAACATCGCCTAGACTCCGCTTAGCTGGAGCGCAACGGCGTGAACGGCTTCACGTCGGATGCGCCTGAGCCAAGACGGGTCACCGATGTGTGGGCCCGGGGCAGCGCGATCGGACGCGCCTTCGGCGCCCTCCCGCCCGTCTACGAGACTCCCGTGAAGAACATGCGTCCCGCCCAGGCGGCTGTGGTCGGCCTAGATCATCTCGTGGGCGAGGAGCTGAAGGATCGCCTCAAGCGGGTGAATGACCTCCTCGATGCGGCCAACGCACAGTAGGACCGCCTCAACCAACTCGCCAAGCCGGCAGGATCCGTCTCCCTCCGTGACAACGGACCTGGCGATCATCACAACACGGCGTCTTCGCCACCCGGCGAGGTGCACTCTGGTCGCACCCGGACCCGGCACAACCCCGCCCCAATGACCGTCAGTGCCTTGGGAGACGTGCCAGCCTTGGAAGACCGACGCCGGCTTGATCCCCCTCTCCAACCCAGCCGACATCCAACTATGGTCGACCCGGCCGCCCGGAGAGCGGTGGCTAGCCGGCTGGGCCCCCGCGCCATTGACGACACTGACGCCCGACATTGCCTCGACCAACTCGCCCTCTCCCAGGAGCTGGAGGAGAGTGGCCCTGTCGGCCCGGCGTGCTTCGGTACATGCATCTAGGATGAGCCCTTCACCAAAGGGTTCATGCTCCCCCGCAGCAGCACCAAGTACAACGACACCGTGAAGCCAGAAGACTGGCTCACCGACTACACCACCACCATCGGTATCGCCAGCGGCAACCACCGCCTCATCGTGCGCTACGCGCCGCTCATGCTCCAGGGATCGGCCCGCACGTGGTTGAACAGCCTGCCAGTGGGCAGCATCAATGCGCGGGTCGACTTTGACCAAGCTTTCATGCGTAACTTCACCGGCACCTACAAACGACCCGGCCGCCCCAGTCAGCTCACCATGTGCGTGCAGGGACCAGCAGAAACGGCCGCGAGTACCTCGCACGCTGGACCGAGCTCCGGAACAGCTGAGAGGGCATCCTCAATGTCCAAGCGATCCAATACTTCGTCAACGGGTGCCGGGATGGCACCCTCCTCAAGCACAAGCTCCTACGCTCCGAGCCGACCACCATGGCCGCGCTCATGGTGACGGCGGACAAGTACGCCAGTGCCGAGTTCGCCATGAAGATCCAGGTGGCACTGGATGAAGCCGGCAAAGCAAAGCCGGATCCCCCTCCGAAGCCGGTCGGCGAAGGAAGCCGACAACAGCACAACTAGTAGAACAACAAGCGCAAGGTCGATCAGCCGGCAAAGCTACGACAACTGGCTTGTCGCGGCCACCGAACAGGCGCCCGCGACCGACCCGGCTGCCAAGCGCTGGCAGACCGGCAAGATGACGTGGCAACCCGCCATGAGCTTCAAGGAGATGCTCGACGCCCCTTGCAAGAACCACAGCGAAGCATGGCCGTCCACACACACGCTTCGGTAGTGCGCCAACACCAAGCGCCTCATCAGGGGCGACATCCTGCCTCCTACGGCCCCGGCTCCGGGAGCGGGGCAGCCGCCTCTGCCTCCGCCACCTCCCTGGCCGGCGGCATGATGCGCGACGACACCTACCCGGCCCAGAACGCGACGTACGTTTTCTTCACTAGCCTCGGCGATGACAAGCGCAGCGAGCGCCTCCTTTGGCAGGAAGTGAACACCGTCAACCCGGCCCAACCAGAATACATGCACTGGTCGGAGCGTCCGGTCACACAGACCCGGGAAGACCACCCGGCTGTCATGCCAAGTCCGGGTGGTTACGCCCTCGTCCTCAACCCCACCATCGTCGCGCCTCGACGCACCTGCAAGTTCTCCCGAGTCCTCATCGACGGCGGCAGAAGCATCAACATCCTCTACCGTGACACCATGACCAAGCTCGGCCTCGAGGCCAAAGACCTGGAGGCAACCCGGACGATCTTCCACGGCATCGTCCCCAGCATCTCCTGCTCTCCAATCGGCAGGATCCGGTTCGACGTACTATTCGGCGACAGTGACCATTTCCTACGCGAGTCGCTCTGGTTTGAGGTGGTGGACCTGACCAGCGCATACCATGCACTGCTGGGCCGAACCACGCTCGCCAAATTCATGGCGGTCCCCCACTACGCCAACCTGAAGATGAAGTTGCCGGGTCTGAAAGGCCTCATCACCATCACTGGCGACTACTTCAAGTCCATAGAGTGTGCCCGAGATGGCGCCAAGCTGGCCGAGTCGCTGGTCGTAGCCGAGGAGCGGCGCCAACTCGACCGGATCGTCGCCCTGGCCGACGAGACACCGGCCGCGCCGATCCTGGTCGAGGAGCCGGTTGACGAGGCCTCATTCAAGCCCTCCAAGGAGACCAAGAAAGTGAAGCTGAACCCGGAAGACCCTAGCTGCAGCAAGTACGTTGTCATGGGCACCCGCCTCGACAGCAAATAGGAAGGCGAGCTCGTCGACTTCCTCCATGAGAATCGAGATATTTTTTCATGGACCCCAAAGGACATGCCAGGTATCCTGAGGAAGTACACCGAGCACAAACTCCACGTCTGCAAGGACACCAAGCCTGTCCGTCAACCCCTGCGACGTTTTTTCGAAGAGAAGAACCATCGGTGAAGAGGTCGCCAAGCTTTTGGCGCCCGGCTACATCATGGAAGTGTTTCCTCCCGAGTGGTTGGCCAACCCAGTCCTCATCTTGAAGAAGAACAAGACCTAGTGCATGTGTATCGATTACACCAGCCTGAACAAGGCCTGCCCCAAGGACCCGTTTGCCCTCCCGCAGATCAACCAAGTCATCGACTCCACTGCCGAGTGTGAGATCCTGTCCTTCCTAGATGCTTACTCCGACTATCATTAGATCGAGTTGGACCCGGCCGATGCCCTGAAGACGTCCTTCATCACGCCCTTTGGGGCATATTGCTACATCACCATGTCATTCGTCCTAAAGACTGCCGGCGCCACCTTCTAGCGCTGCATGCAGAAATGCCTGCTGCCGCAACTCGGTCGCAACATCCACGTCTATGTGGATGACATTGTGGTGAAGACCAAGGAGCACCTCATGCTCCTCGACGACCTGAAGGAAACCTTCACCAACTTGCGAGAATACAAGGTCAAGCTCAACCCAGAGAAATGTGTTTTCGGTGTCCCAGCTGGGAAGCTACTTGGCTTCCTCGTCTCGGAGCGCTGCATTCAGGAAAACCCAGAGAAGATCAAGGCCATCGAGTGCATGTGCAAGCCGGCTCGGCCGCGCTATGTCCAGAAATTCACCGGCTGCTTGGCCTCGGTCAGCCGGTTTCTCATCCGGCTGGGTGAGAGGGCCTTGCCCCTATATCAGCTGATGAAGAAGAATACACCGTTCGAATGGAACGACCGGGCAGACGAGTCTTTCCGGGACCTCAAGCGCATGCTCTCCACTGCACCCGTCCTGGCCGCATCGGCCGAGAAGGAGCCGTTGTTGCTCTACATCACTGCAACCTCGCGGTCGGTCAGCACGGTGATGGTGGTCGAGCGACCAGAGAAGGGCAAGATCCAAGCCATCCACCATCCCGTCTACTACCTGAGCGAGGTGCTCTTCGCCTCCAAGCAGAACTACCCGCACTAACAGAAGATGTGTTACCGCATGTACTTCACCGCCAAGAAATTGAAGCACTACTTCCAAGAGCACGTCGTCACCGTGGGGCCCCCTCGGCGAGATCATTGGGTGCTGAGACGCCTCTGGCTGAGTGGCCAAATGGGTGCTTGAGCTAGCCGGCCACACCATGCTCTACGGGCCTCGCACTATGATCAAGTCCCAAGCCCTGGCCGACTTCCTCGTCAACTGTACCGAGACCCAGTACCTGTCGCCGTTGCCGGACTCAACGCACTGGCGCATGCACTTCGACGGCTCGAAGATGCATCTCGGCCTAGGGGCTAGCATCGTGCAGTCCTCCCCGAAGGGCGGCCGGCTCAAATAGGCGCTCCCGATCCACTTCACCGCCTCCAACAACGTTGCCGAGTACGAGGCCCTTGTGCATGGCCTCCGGCATGCCAAGGAACTCGGCATATGGTGCATCCTATGCTATGGCGACTCGGATCTAGTGGTGGAGCAGTGCTCCGGTGAATGGGACGCATGCGACCCCAACATGGGGAACTACCGCTTCCTCGTTCAGAAGCTGTTCGGATTCTTCGCGGGCTACGAGTTCCTCCACTCCCCGCATACGGAAAATGAGGCGGCCGACACGCTCACCAAGATCGCCTTGTCCCGGCAATCCATCCCGTACGGTGTCTCCCTCGAGCACCTGCACAAGCCGTCCGTCAAGCCGTCTCCGGACTCTGAGTCCATCTATGTCCCGGACGCCCCGGCCACGCCTCAACCCGGCCCGGGGACTGCCCAACCCAGCCCGGGGGCTGCAACCGTCGACCTGGCCACTGCCGTTCCCAACCCGGGGGCTGCTGAACCCGGCTCCGGGGCTACCCTCCCAAAACCGCCATGCTGGCCGTCTTTGTTGTGGTGACGGCGCCATCATGGGCCCTGCCCATCTCAGAGTTTCTGGAGAACGGGTTCCTCCCCATGGACGAGACTGAAGCCCGGCAAGTGTAGCATCGGGCGTCCGCCTACAGCATCATCAACAACGAGCTCGTCAAACATAGCTCCACCGGCGTGTTCCAGTGCTGCGTCCAGCAAGACAAGGGCATTGAGATCCTCCTCGACATACACCAGGGCGAGTGCGGGCACCACGCCGGCTCGTGGTCCCTGGTGGCCAAGGCTTTCCACCATGGTTTCTACTGGCCCACGGCCCTCGAAGACGGTGACTTGCTCGTCCTCAAGTGTGAGGGATGCCAGCGCTGCAGCAAGCGCAGCCACCAGCCGGCACCGGCACTCCGGACCATCCCAATCGCCCGGCCCTTCGCGGTCCGGAGACTCGACATGGTGGGGCCCTTCAAGACCGATCGATGAGGCATGATGCATTTGCTGGTGGTGGTGGACAAGTTCACCAAATGGATCAAAGCTAGGCCAATCAAGAAACTGGACGGGCCAACGGCCGTCCGATTCGTCAAGAAATATCATTTGGATTGTCAGGTGTGTCTACAACAGGTTCACTAGGAGCATGCAAAGTCCTATCATTTTTCTTTTTCTTCTTATTAGAAGAACTAGGTGTATCAACATTAGTTCTGTAAGAATCTTGCTCAATTCTCTTAGGGTGGCCCTCAGGATACAAAGGCTCCCGAGTCATTTTACCCCCTCTAGTCACAACTCTAACAACATTGTCATTTTTCTTATTATTTAATTCATTGAGCAAATCATTCTGAGACTTAAGTACTTGTTCTACTTGAGCGGTACCCATAGAAGCATGTTTACTAATAATTTTAAGTTCACCTTTAACTCTAGACATATAATCACTCAAGTGTTCAATCATATAAGAATTACGTTTCAATTGTCTACCAACATAAGCATTGAAGTTTTCTTGTTTAACAATAAAATTATCAAACTCATCTAAGCACTGGCTAGCAGATTTATTACGAGGAATATCACCTTCATCCAATCTATAGAGAGAATTTACCTTTACTACCTATGTTGGGTTATCAAGACCATGTATTTCTTCATAGGTGGTAAATTCTTAACATCTTCAGCTTTACTACCTTTTTCTTTCATAGATTTCTTTGCCTCTTGCATATCTTCAGGACTAAGAAATAGAATACCCTTTTCTTCGGAGTTCGCTTAGGAAGTGTCCAATCATTTTCATTACTCAACATATTATTCAATAGCAATTCAGCTTGATCAATAGTTCTTTCCTTGAAAACACAACCAACACAACTATCCAGGTGGTCTCTGGAAGCATCGGTTAGTCCATTATAAAAGATATCAAGTATTTCATTTTTCTTGAGAGGATGATCAGGCAAAGCATTAAGTAATCAGAGAAGCCTCCCCCAAGCTTGTGGGAGACTCTCTTCTTCAATTTGCACAAAATTATATATTTCCCTGAAAGTGGCTTGTTTCTTATGAGCGGGGAAATATTTAGCAGAGAAGTAGTAAATCATATCCCGGGGACTACGCACACAACCAGGATCAAGAGAATTAAACCATATTTTAGCATCACCCTTTAATGAGAATGGAAATAACTTAAGGATAAAGTAATAGCGAGTTTTCTCATCAGTAGTGAACAGGGTGACTATATCATTTAATTTAGTAATATGTGCCATAACAGTTTCAAATTCATAGCCATAAAAAGGATCAGATTCAACCAAAGTAATTAACTCAGAGTCGACAGAGAAATCATTATCCTTATCAAAAATAAAGATAGGTGAAGTAGCAAAAGCAGGGTCATATTTCATTCTAGAATTCAATGAATTTTGTTTAAGCTTAACTAATAATTTCTTGAGATCATATCTATCACTGCAATCTAGGAAGTCTCTTGCAGTTTCTTCATCCATAACATAACCCTCAGGAACAACAGGGAATTCATATCTAGGGGGAGAATCTTCATCATCACTTTCATCAATATTATCACTTTCAATAATCTCATTCTCTCTAGCCCTAGCAAGTTGTTCATCAAGAAATTCACCTAATCGCACAGTATTATCAAGCATAGAAGTATTTTCATCATAAGTATCATGCAAAGTAGAAGTGGCATCATCAATAATATGCGACATATCAGAATGAATGGCGGGAGTAGGTGTCGCAAGTTTACTCAAAACAGAAGGTGAATCAAGTGCAGAGCTAGATGGCAGTTCCTTACCTCCCCTCGTAGTTGTGGGAAAAACCTTGGTTCTTTTATCTTCCAAGTTCTTCATAGTGATCAGTAGATATAAATCCCAAGTGACTCAAAGAATAGAGCTATGCTTCCCGGCAACGGCGCCAGAAAATAGTCTTGATAACCCACAAGTATAGGGGATCGCAACAGTTTTCGAGGGTAGAGTATTCAACCCAAATTTATTGATTCGACGCAAGGGGAGCCAAAGAATATTCTCAAGTATTAGCAGCTGAGTTGTCAATTCAACCACACCTGGAAAACATAATATCTGCAGCAAAGTATTTAGTAGCAAAGTAATATGATAGTAGTGGTAACGGTAGCAAAAGTAATAGTTTTGGTTTTGTAGTGATTGTAACAATAGCAACGGAAAAGTAAATAAGCGAAGATCAATATATGAAAAGCTCGTAGGCATTGGATCAGTGATGGATAATTATGTTGGATGCGATTCCTCATATAGGCATGTATTCCGAATATAGTCATACGTGCTTATGGAAAACAACTTGCATGACATCTTTTGTCCTACCCACCCGTGCCAGCGGGGTCCTATTGGAAACTAAGGGATATTAAGGCCTCCTTTTAATAGAGTACCGGACCAAAGCATTAACACTTAGTGAATACATGAACTTCTCAAACTACGGTCATCACCAGTAAGTATCCCGATTATTGTCACTTCGGGGTTAACGAATCATAACACATAATAGGTGACTATAAACTTGCAAGATAGGATCAAGAACTCACATATATTCATGGAAATATAATAGGTCCAGATCTTAAATCATGGCACTCGGGCCCTAGTGACAAGCATTAAGCGTAGGAAAGTCATAGCAACATCAATCTCAAAACATAGTGGATACTAGGGATCAAACCCTAACAAAACTAACTCGATTACATGATAAATCTCATCCAACCCATCACCGTCCAGCAAGCCTACGACGTAATTACTCACGCACGGCGGTGAGCATCATGATATTGGTGATGGAGGATGGTTGATGATGACGATGGCGATGGATTCCCCTCTCCGGAGCCCCGAACGGACTCCAGATCAGCCCTCCCGAGAGAGATTAGGGCTTTACGACGGCTCTGTATCGTGAAACGCGATGAATCCTTCTCTTTCATTTTTTTCTCCCCGGACGTGAATATATAGAGTTGGAGTTGAGGTCGGTGGAGCACCAGGGGGCCCACGAGGCAGGGGGGTGCGCCCAGGGGGGTAGGCGCGCCCCCACCCTTGTGGACAGGGTGTGGGCCCCTGGCCTTGATTCTTTCGCCAGTATTTTTTACATATTCCAAAAATATTCTCCGTTGATTTTTAGGTCATTTCGAGAACATTTATTTCTACACAAAAATAACACCATGGCAATTCTACTGAAAACAGCGTCAGTCCGGGTTAGTTCCATTCAAATCATGCAAGTTAGATTCCAAAACAAGGGAAAAATGTTTGGAAAAGTAGATACGATGGAGACGTATCAGACCGCATGTCAAACAAGCGCAAGAGGGACACCACTGAGGAAGTCCTGGACTAAGGGGTCCTCGGGCGTCCGGCCTGTTAGACATGGGCCGGACTAATGGGCTACGAAGATACAAGACAGAAGACTCTCACTCGTGTCCGGATGGGACTCTCCTTGGCGTGGATGGCAAGCTTGACGTTCGGATATGAAGATTCCTTTCTCTGTAACCGACTTTGTTCAACCCTAGTCCCCTCCTGTGTCTATATAAACAGGAGGGTTTAGTCCATAGGGACAATCATAATCACATAGGCTAGACTACTAGAGTTTTAGCCATTATGATCTCGTGGTAGATCAACTCTTGTAACCCCTATACTCATCGATATTAATCAAGCAGGATGTAGGGTTTTAACTCCATCAAGAGGGCCCGAACCTGGGTAAACATCGTGTCCCCTGTCTCCTATTACCATCAACCTTAGACGCACAGTTTGGGACCCCCTACCCGAGATCCGCTGGTTTTGACACCAACATTGGTGCTTTCATTGAGAGTTCCGTTGTGCCGTCACCAGAAGGTTCGATGGCCCCATCCATCATCTACAACAACGCTGCCAGGGGGACGTCTTTCTCCCTGGCCAGATCTCCGTATTCGGTGGCTTCGCACTGCGGGCCAACTCGCTTGGCCATCTAGAGCAAATTGACAGCTACTCCCCTGGCCGTCAGGTCAGGTTTGGAAGCTTGAACTACATCGCCGATATCCGTGGAGACTTGATTTTTGACGGATTTGAGCCCATGGTAGCTGCTCCCTGCCACCATGATGAACATGACTTAAATCTGTCATCGGACCATGCATAGGAGATTGCGCCTGTAAGCCCTCTGTAGGATCGAAAGTATGTCTAGAGGGGGGTGATTAGACTACTTGACCAAATAAAAACTTAACCTTTTCCCAATTTTAGTTCTTGGCAGATTTTAGCTATTGTAGGACAAGTCAAGCAATCATCACACAATTCAAGCAAGCATGCAAAGAGTATATTGGCAGCGGAAAGTAAAGCATGCAACTTGCAAGAATGTAAAGGGAAGGGTTTGGAGAATTCAAACGCAATTGGAGACACGGATGTTTTTCCCGTGGTTCGGATAGGTGGTGCTATCCTACATCCACGTTGATGGAGACTTCAACCCACGAAGGGTAACGGTCGCGCGAGTCCATGGAGGGCTCCACCCACGAAGGGTCCACGAAGTAGCAACCTTGTCTATCCCACCATGGCCATCGCCCACGAAGGACTTGCCTCACTAGCGGTAGATCTTCACGAAGTAGGCGATCTCCTTGCCCTTACAAACTCCTTGGTTCAACTCCACAATCTTGTCGGAGGCTCCCAAGTGCCACCTAGCCAATCCAGGAGACACCACTCTCCAAGAAGTAACAAATGGTGTGTTGATGATGAACTCCTTGCTCTTGTGCTTCAAATGATAGTCTCCCCAACACTCAACTCTCTCTCATAGGATTTGGATTTTGTGGAAAGAAGATTTGAGTGGAAAGCAACTTGGGGAAGGCTAGAGATCAAGATTCATATGGTAGGAATGGAATATCTTGGTCTCAACACATGAGTAGGTGGTTCTCTCTCAGAACATATGAGTTGGAATTGTGTATGTGTTCTGATGGCTCTCTCCACGAATGAAGAGGAGGTGGAGGGGTATATATAGCCTCCACACAAAATCCAACCGTTACACACAGTTTTCCAATCTCGGTGGGACCGAATCAACAAACTCGGTCGGACCGAAAAGGTAAACCTAGTGACCGTTAGAGATTTTCGGTGGGACTGACATGCAACTCGGTAGGACCGATATGGTTAGGGTTTGGGCATAACGTTATCTCGGTGAGACCGATTACACAAACTCGGTGAGACCGAGTTTGGTAATAAGCTAACCAGAGAGTTGGTCAGGCAAACTCGGTGGGACCGATTTGCTCTTTCGGTGAGACCGAAAAGTTACAAAAGGGAAACATAGAGTTTACATTGCAATCTCGGTGGGACCGATTCGCTCTTTCGGTGAGACCGAAAAGTTACAAAAGGGAAACAGAGAGTTTGCAATCCCATCTCGGTGAGACCGAGATCCCTATCGGTAGAACCGAATTGCTAGGGTTTGGCAGTGGCTTATGACAAGTGAAACTCGGTGGCGCCGGATAGAAAGAATCGGTAGGACCGAGTTTGGCTTAGGGTTTAGGTCATATGTGGATATGGGAAAGTAGTTGAGGGTTTTGGAGCATATCACTAAGCACATGAAGCAAGAGGCTCATTAAGCAACACCTCATCCCTCCTTGATAGTATTGGCTTTTCCTAAAGACTCAATGTGATCTTGGATCACTAAAATATAAAATGAAGAGTCTTGAGCTTTTGAGCTTGAGCCAATCCTTTGTCCTTAGCATTTTGAGGGTTCCACTTTCACATCCATGCCATGCCAATCATTGAGCTTTCCTGAAATAGTCATCTTGGAATAGCGTTAGATCAATGAGCTATATGTTGTTATGAATTACCAAAACCATGTAGGGATAGTTGCACTTTCAATCTCCCCCTTTTTGGTAATTGATGACAACATATAGATCAAAGCTTCAACAAATGATAATAAGCATGAAATATATCGTCGCTTTGAGAAGTATGTGACAAGTAAGAGCTCCCCCTAAATTTGTGCATATTTAAAATTTGCTTTGGACTGCAAATGCACAAAGAGTTAGAGTCATGGGTTACTCTTCCATGTCACATACATCTTGGTGGAGCGCTTAAAATGATAAGAATGAAATACATGCACTCATCACAAAGAATAGTGAATGATCACATAAGATAGATAAGATGATAATATTAAGCAAACATTAAGTGTAGCTTATGATCAAACACATGATCATCAATGTCTCACGAGCAATGACATAGTATCTCACACAAAAGCAAGCAAAGTTCGAAAAACCACCAAATAAAACAAGAGAGAATAAAAGCAACACCAAAAGCAACACTCTCTCTCGAAGCCTATAATCTATACATTTTCTCCCCCTTTGGCAACAAGTTACCAAAAAGTTCCTAGAGAATGCATAGTGCTAAGTCAACACTCAGGCTTGATCTTCAGGTGGTGGTGGAGTCCGGAGCACTCCAAGGTAGTACTCTTCGTTGTCCTTGATGTATTGCCAATCAACCCATCTCATATCACAGACAATTGGCTTGTCTAGCAGCACTGTCTCATAAAAGTCTTGCTGCTCCTTGGTGTGAAACCTGTAGTCAACTGCAGTCCTTCTCCTTGAAGCATACGGGTCTGCTTCTCTCCACTTCCGGAGCCCTGAATCTCTCCTGAGTTTCATATCCTCAGCCACAGGATGAGCATCGTTGTGGTCTGGGATCTTGGGCTTGAGCTTTCTAAGAACATTCTCTTCTTCTTCTTCTGCAGCTTCAGGCACTGGGGCCTTGTTCTTCTCAGTAGCTGGGATGCTTCTTGTGTTCCTCTTTGGCTTTGGCTTTGGAGCTGGCTTGGCCTTGGAAGCAGCTGCCCCTGTTCTTATGGCATCACCCATCAGCTTGGGTGCCTTAGGTGCTGGTGCAGCTACCTCTTCTTCTTCCTCCTCATCTTCCATGATGGAAGCCTTGCCAAGCACTCTGGCTACATATTTCTTCACCCTTTCTTTCCTCTTCTTGCCTTCAGCAGCAACTGGCTCAATGTGAGTGGGCTTCTCAGTTGAAGCTCTGGCCTTTGACTTAGGCTGCCTGCCTGCTGGCCTTTTGATCTTCATCCCTGGTTTTATGCCCTGTGCTGGCTCAACTCTCTTGGAAGTTGCTTCCTCTTTTGCCACATAATCCTCATCTTCTGAGTCTGAGGTTCTCTTCTTTCTCTGTCTTGTGGCAGCTTTAGGCAGATTGCTAGGGGTGCTCCTGCTGCCATCATCTGAGGAACTTGAGGGACTAGTGCCCTCACTCATCTGCACTTGCTGCTCTGACAAGTTCTGGCTATCACTTTGGTCTGACATGATGCAAACTCTGACTACTGACCCTGTGAATAGGTTATAGATGAGATAGAGTGGATAAGCATCACAAAATGCAGAGATTTTTGCAAAAGAATAATTCAAAAACTTAGTTTTAGTTTCCCACTGAAAGCATCTCGGATCTATCGATTTCTAAACTCGGTGATACCGAAGCAGTTTTGGCACCTAAACTAGTGAACTCGGTCAGACCGAGTCACAGTTCGGCGGCACCGAGACTGCTAGGGTTTCACAGAGTTCCAGAATCGGTCGCACCGATAAGTAATTCTCTGTCAGACCGAGTCTCACTTGTGCAATGGCATAAGCCAAATCGGTGGGACCGAGTTTTTCAACTCGGTGGGTCCGAGATGGTTTCGGCGGAAACCTAACCCTAAAATTTTCAAATTAAACCTAATCTACGATTTCATTGACTGGATAGAAGTTTAACAAACATGGCAAGAATCATGATGATCACAATGTGCTAAGAATCGGATTGGGGAATAGCACAAAGATCGAGTCCATACCCTAGTTCGGCGGAGACTCGCTACGGCGGCAACGGCGTGGTTGAATTTCCGTTGACGGCGACGGAGACCAGTGACTGGAGGCGGCTGGCGGCGAGGAGACGATCTGGAGACCAAGTTGGCAGAGCAGGCTATCGCGCGGGCGAAGGGGTTTGGAGAAATTTCCAAATTTTTGCCCGTGACTATATATAGCCCGACCCTGTTGGTGTGACCGAGTGGAACAACTCGGTGGCACCGAGATGCAAAACTGTATACAGTTGTTGCAACTCGGTGTGACCGAATGGTTCAAATCGGTTGCACCGAGATCGAAAACCTAGATCAACTTAATGATCTCGGTAGGACCGAAAGTAGGGTATCGGTCAGACCGAGAATCATAAAGAGGTTTTGGAAGTTTAAGTCTATGACGAATCGGGGACTCCGAGCGCTCCTCACACAGAGTGGTTCGAATCTGACTTGATCAAATTTTGTGATGTAGCATGAATAGAGTTTGAGACGAGAAAAGCATAGATAGCTAGAGGAGGTTCTTAGGAATTCTTGTCCATCCACTTGGCAAAAGGAAATAAAACCAAACAATCAAAACAACAAGTGGATGTCCTCGAATGAGTAAAATATGCAACCAGCATGCTCACACAATAAGATGGCAAATGAAATATGTGACAAGGCATGCACAACCAATTCTAGCATCTATCAAGCAATTTGCGATGACAAGGTCATCTATATATGAGTATATTGACTTAGGAGTCAAGTGAGAACACTTGATCATAGGTCATACTCATCGTTTAAGCTCAAGTGGGGTTACCACTTTTACATAAAGCGTTGTTGTGTTCACATCTTTAGAGTTGCTTTAGCTCAAGTCTTAGAGTAAAGCTCCCACTAGATGTGATATCCCCCCTTATAGGGATGAACTAACCTCGGGTTTTCTCGATGATGACTTCATGTAGATGTTGAAGATGTGGATGCTCAATGTTGATGTAGATCACTTGGAGCTATCCATTTGAGTGAATTGCACTTTCAATACCTACATGGGTTAGTCCCACAAGGAACAAACAAGGATATCCATAGACATAGAGTGATGCACAAACAAGATGATGTCCATGAAAACTTTTAGGTTACCTTGTTCCTTGTCTTACCAACAAGAGGGTTTGTGACTCCTTGAACTAGTGCAAGATGTGGAAGTTGATTGCACTTTTTCTTGCCAAAATGATAAGAGTGAAGTATGTTGGCGGAGTCACACTCAAGAACTCTCTAGTTCTTCTTCTTTTGGATCCACACCATCTTGATGGGAATCCTTGGAGTTGTAGTCGTACTTGATGAAGTGGAACATGAAGTAGTCTTGGGAATCCACTTGACTAAGGTCTTAGGAGCTTCTTCAAATGCATCAATTTCCTCTTGAAGCTTGTCCTTGCCTTTTTGCTTGTAGTCTTGTGGTGGAAGGTCATCTTGAGCTTGTGTCCCCTTGAAAGAAGTATCATACTTCTCTTGTTGAGGAACAAACTTTGTCTTGGGGTATTGATCTTCTCCCCACTCAACTCCATTGGCATTGAATTTTCGTTCAAAACCAACACCTTGATTCTTCCGGTGCATTCCTTGCTTGCGCACAATTTCCTCGAATTGCTTACTCCCGGCAAGGCTTTTGTACACTCCTTTCTCTATAATTCCCTTCAATAAGCTATTTTCTTGATCAAGTGTAACTTGGCTAAGAGAATCATTAGTGGAATCAAGAGAACTACTAGAAGCAACAATATTGGATTTAGCATGATCATTGTTACTGCTAGAGGAAGAATCTTTCTTGTTCTTGTTACTAGACTTGACTTGAGGCATGTAAGTGGATAAGAGTAAACGCTTGGCAATGTAAGAAGAACTTTTCTTGCGGAGATCATCATTGATGGCTTTTAAGAACTCATGCTCTTTCTCAAGATTGAGCTTTTCAAAGCGTAATTTCTCATGAGCTCTTAAAAGTTCTCGATGATCTTCGAAGATAGTTTCATGAGCTAACTTAAGAGTGTTTAGTTCTTTAGTTAGAGCCTCAATCTTCTCCTTATCATTGTCATTTGTTTTATCTTGATTAGCATGATTAATTGACGTTTCATCTTAGTATTCATCACTAGAGTTGTCAACAAGCAAATCATCACCTAACAAGTCATCTTCATCACTATTGAAATCAACATACTCGGGGTGTGTTACCTTAGGACCTTTGGCCATGAAGCATCTTCCAATTCCTTCATTTGGTGAGTCAAATATGTCGTAGGAGTTGGTTGACACAAGTGCTAGACCGGCAACACCTTCATCTTGAGTATCTTCGGAGTCGGAGTGATAACTTCTCTCGGAGTGGCTGTCGGAGTCGGAGCCGGATACGCATTCACCAACATGAGCTTGATGTCTTCGTTTTGTGTAGCTCCTTGATGATTTTTCCTTCCTTTCCGAATCCTTTCTTCTCCATGAGTATCTTTGTTCATAACGATCATCTCTACTCCTTCTCTCTCTTGGTGGTGATTCTTTGCTCTTCTTTTTGGAGAATCTTCTCTTCTCTTGTAGGGAGCCGTACACTCATTGGAATAGTGTCCGGGTCTTCCACAACTGTAGCAGTTTCGCTCTCGACTAGAAGATCTTTTGTCATTGTAGGACCTTGACTTGAAGCTTCTATCTTTGCTTCTACTCTTGTAGAACTTGTTGAAGTTCATCACCATTAAGCTCAATTCTTCATTGAAGTTTTGTTTCTCACTTGATGATGTAGGGGCTTCACATGAGGCTTTGTAGGCACCACTTGATTTGTTGTGAAGTTCCTCTTTATCCTGAAGTGACATCTCATGAGCAACAATTCTTCCAATCACCTCCGTTGGCTTGAGATCTTTGTAATTGGGCATCATTTGGATCAATGTGCACACGGTATCATATTTTCCATCCAAGGCTCTTAGAATCTTCTTGATGATGAATCTATCGGTCATCTCTTCACTTCCTAAGACGGCAATCTCATTTGTGATGAGAGCAAGCCTAGAGTACATTTCAGCGACACCTTCACCATCCTTCATTTTGAACTTGTCAAGTTGACTTTGAAGCACATCCAACTTGGATTCCTTGACGGAGTCGGTACCTTCGTGCATATCAATCAAAGTGTCCCAAATTTCCTTTGCATTCTCAAGACGGCTGATTTTATTGATTTCTTCGGGGCACAATCCGTTGAAGAGAATACCACAAGATTGACCATTGTATTGCAACATCTTCAACTCATCCGCGATAGCTTCACGGTTTGGTTCTTTCCCATCAAAGAAGTCACCTTGCAAACCAACACACACAATAGCCCAAACGGCGGGGTTATGTCCAAGAATATGCATTTTCATTTTATGCTTCCAGCTAGCAAAATTAGTACCATCAAAGTAAGGACCTCTACGGTGATAATTTCCCTCGCTAGACGCCATACTCTCCTAGGTTGTGAAACCAAGGCTATGACCACCAAAAGCTATGGAGATCAAAGCAAATGGAGACCAAAGCTCGGATACCACTTGTAGCATCGAAAGTATGTCTAGAGGTGGGGGTGATTAGACTACTTGACCAAATAAAAACTTAACCTTTTCCCAATTTTAGTTCTTGGCAGATTTTAGCTATTGTAGGACAAGTCAAGCAATCATCACACAATTCAAGCAAGCATGCAAAGAGTATATTGGCAGCGGAAAGTAAAGCATGCAACTTGCAAGAATGTAAAGGGAAGGGTTTGGAGAATTCAAACGCAATTGGAGACACGGATGTTTTTCCCGTGGTTCGGATAGGTGGTGCTATCCTACATCCACGTTGATGGAGACTTCAACCCACGAAGGGTAACGGTCGCGCGAGTCCAGGGAGGGCTCCACCCACGAAGGGTCCACGAAGTAGCAACCTTGTCTATCCCACCATGGCCATCGCCCACGAAGGACTTGCCTCACTAGCGGTAGATCTTCACGAAGTAGGCGATCTCCTTGCCCTTACAAACTCCTTGGTTCAACTCCACAATCTTGTCGGAGGCTCCCAAGTGACACCTAGCCAATCTAGGAGACACCACTCTCCAAAAAGTAACAAATGGTGTGTTGATGATGAACTCCTTGCTCTTGTGCTTCAAATGATAGTCTCCCCAACACTCAACTCTCTCTCATAGGATTTGGATTTTGTGGAAAGAAGATTTGAGTGGAAAGCAACTTGGGGAAGGCTAGAGATCAAGATTCATATGGTAGGAATGGAATATCTTGGTCTCAACACATGAGTAGGTGGTTCTCTCTCAGAACATATGACTTGGAATTGTGTATGTGTTCTGATGGCTCTCTCCATGAATGAAGAGGAGGTGGATGGGTATATATAGCCTCCACACAAAATCCAACTATTACACACAGTTTTCCAATCTCGGTAGGACCGAATCAACAAACTCGGTCGGACCAAAAAGGTAAACCTAGTGACCGTTAGAGATTTTAGGTGGGATTGACATGCAACTCGGTAGGACCGATATGGTTAGGGTTTGGGCATAACGTAATCTCGGTGAGACCGATTACACAAACTCGGTGAGACCGAGTTTGGTAATAAGCTAACCAGAGAGTTGGTCAGGCAAACTCGGTGGGACCGATTTGCTCTTTCGGTGAGACCGAAAAGTTACAAAAGGGAAACATAGAGTTTACATTGCAATCTCGGTGGGATCGATTCGCTCTTTCGGTGAGACCGAAAAGTTACGAAAGGGAAACAGAGAGTTTGCAATCCCATCTCGGTGAGACCGAGATCCCTATCGGTAGAACCGAATTGCTAGGGTTTGGCAGTGGCTTATGACAAGTGAAACTCGGTGGCGCCAGATAGAAAGAATCGGTAGGACCGAGTTTGGCTTAGGGTTTAGGTCATATGTGGATATGGGAAAGTAGTTGAGGGTTTTGGAGCATATCACTAAGCACATGAAGCAAGAGGCTCATTAAGAAACACCTCATCCCTCCTTGATAGTATTGGCTTTTCCTAAAGACTCAATGTGATCTTGGATCACTAAAATATAAAATGAAGAGTCTTGATCTTTTGAGCTTGAGCCAATCCTTTGTCCTTAGCATTTTGAGGGTTCCACTTTCACATCCATGCCATGCCAATCATTGAGCTTTCCTGAAATAGTCATCTTGGAATAGCATTAGCTCAATGAGCTATATGTTGTTATGAATTACCAAAACCACCTAGGGATAGTTGCACTTTCACCCTCCGGCCCTGGATTCGGAGAGCTTGCACCATCCGAAGACGGGAAGCTTAACCCCATCATGGAAGCCGCACACTCATTGGCATTGGAGCCGCACACAGACCCTACTTTGAGCGAGGTCTGCATCACCGGACCCCCTGAGTCATCTCTGGTCACTGGTCCCAAACTTCATGCATCCGTGTCCAAGGAGCCTTACCAGGCGCCGGTCATCGAATTCAGTTTCGCAGATATCTTCCGGTACTCACCTTTAGGCGATGGTCTAAACTCATTAAAAACCCTCTCTTTGGCAGGGGACTCATAGCCGAATTATATCCGGTTTGAACTGGGGGCTGATGACGGAGAATTTCGCTTCCCACCCACCTCCCACTTAATAGCCACTATCGAAGATCTAACAGACATGCTCGACTACGACTCCGGAGACATCGACGGTATGGACGACGATGCCAAAGAGGAGCAAGACCAAAACCTGCCATTTACTGGACGCTGGACGACCCCTCCGCCTACGACGTGTACATGGTGGACACACCCAAAGAAATCAACATCGACGACAAAGAAGACCCAGTGGAAAACAAACCTCCTGAGATACAGCCAAAGCGCCAACGACAGCAGCGCCGCTCTAAATCACGCCGTCAAAAAGACAATAACACTGGCACAGGAGAAAACAATACTCTAGACGATGCCGGACACAATGAAGACCCCGTTCAGCCAACTTCCGAATAGGACGAACGGGAAGATGGACGAGTCGGCCCTGATGAACAGGACGTACACAAAGACTCAGAGGACAGTAATTACCTTCCACTTTCTGAGGATGAGGTGAGCCTCGGTGTCGGTGTCAAAACCGGTGGATCTCGGGTAGGGGGTCCCGAACTGTGCGTATAGGCGGATGGTAACATGAGGCAGGGGACACAATGTTTTACCCAGGTTCGGGGCCTCTTGATGGAGGTAAAACCCTACGTCCTGCATGATTAATATTGATGATATGGGTAGTACAAGAGTAGATCTACCGCGAGACCAGAGAGGCTGAACCCTAGAAGCTAGCCTATGGTATGATTGTTGTTCGTCCTACGGACTAAAACCCTCCGATTTATATAGACACCGGAGAGGGCTAGGGTTACACAGAGTCGGTTACAATGGTAGAAGATCTACATATCCGTATCGCCAAGCTTGCCTTCCACGCCAAGGAAAGTCCCTTCCGGACACGGGACGAAGTCTTCAATCTTGTATCTTCATAGTCCAGGAGTCCGGCCGAAGGTATAGTCCGGCTATCCGGACACCCCCTAATCTAGGACTCCCTCAGTAGCCCCTCAACCAGGCTTCAATGACAATGAGTCCGGCGCGCATATTGCTTCGGCATTGCAAGGAGGGTTCCTCCTCCAAGTAATTCATAGAAGGTTTTGAACACAAAGGTAGTGTCCGGCTCTGCAAAATAAGTTTCCACATATTGCCATAGAGAGAATAATATTTACACAAATCTAATCTACTTACGTATTCCGTAGCGTGACATAACACCACGGCCAAGTCTTTATTCGAATCGTTTTACTGTCCCACCGCAGCACGTTTAGCGAGGCGGTTTCCTTGGCACGTCTTGTCAAAGCAGAGATCGTGTCCCCTTATTCTGAGATTCTCATTAATACGAGCGTGGGTAACCCAACCGTACCCGTTGGCATGTTTTCTCGATCAAAGGCGAGTCGCAAACGGTCACGGTGTAACACCCCGAGACCGTTGCGCCAGGTGTCTTCCGGTGTTTTGTTGTTGTTGCCTTGTCTTTTGCTTGCGTGTTGCATCTTGCCATGTCATCATGTGCATTGCATCATGTCATCATGCAACCCGTTTTTGAAACTCAACTAAATAAATTGCATGGATCTTTGATCCATTTAAACCGAGGGAATTCACGTGGTGATTTCTCTTTATAACATATCCTCCCAATATTAGGGGGCTATAATAAATATTCCATCCCTTGGAAATTACCGCAACACACTTGCAAAATATTTCCATGCTTTTCTTACTATATTCCTCGTCTCCAAACTTTGCCCTAAATTCTTTCTTCACTTTCCGGAGTTCCACCAAAAGCCTCAACATTTTTGGATACTTCTATAACCAAGCCCTAGTTCAAACCCATTTGAATTAAATTCGAATGAGTTTGAATAACATCTTCCAATCTTGCCTCTCCTATTTTTCATGGACCATGCACACTTTTACGAGTCCGTGGAAATAATCCCTCTTCTTCTTTTTTCTTCTCTCTATTTTTTCTTTCTTTCTTTCTTGTCTCCCTCTTTTCTTCTAAGGAGTGTAGGTGAGAGAGAGAGAGAGCACCAGGCCCAGCCGGGGTCGGCAGCCCAGCCAGGTCGACCGGCCTCCCAGGCCCATATGCCTCTCCTAAGCCCACTCCCTCCTGAACCCTAGGCCTCGATCCCATCTCCCTCATCTCCCCTCGCGCCGCTAGGACCATTCGCTCGATCCCCTCGCGCACCTCCGTCCTCTCGATCCCCATCTCCTTCCCTCCAGCGCCCGACCCCCTCTACCCTCTTCCTCTCGCTCCTTCCTCCTAGCGCCACCGCAAGAGAGGAGAAGCGCCCCACGCGCCTCCCCCATCTCCATTGATCCCCACTCCTCCTTTCCTCCACCTCATGCCCCGGAGGAACCCCTCTGCCTCGCCCTTGCTCCTCCACGCACCGACGAGCAGTGACCAGACGAACAGGACCACGTCGCGGTCATGGAGGATTCCAACACCGGTGCTGCCCTGCTGCTTCGTCCCTGCACCACCAGGCCCCCCCGCTGGCGACCTCGACCTTCTCCCTCGCCCTTGGCTCGCCCCACTGCCAGGAGTGCCGCCGCCTCTCTTCATCGCCAGCCTCCAGGAGCTACCTGCCGCATCCTTGATCCGGCGATCTCCGCTGCCGGATTGCACTGCCGACCGCGTTCGCCACCGTCTCCTCTGCTTTGACCGTCACCTGCTCCGCCTCCATCGCCGGCGACCATGACCAGCCGCCGCCTGCCGTTGTTCCCAGTGCCTCCAGCCGCGCGCCCCTACCTTTATTGTCGTTGACCCGAGCTCCGCTGTGACCTCAAGGCCAGGGGCGCCCTGCCTCCTTGTCCACAGTGTGCTCCGTCGCCCACGGCTGAGCACCTCAAGTCTGAGCCCTTTTTTTCGTTGATGCGAACGGATATATGAACATGACCCAGATTTGAAACGCAAGACGATGCCTCCGTTGCACCCATGCCGAGCAGGAGTATTTTGGATTCGTCAAGTACGACTACATATCCGGGATGCGTCAAGTACCCCACCGTCAAGACCGAGACTGCCCGGAGACCAAGAATCTATGAGGTTCCACTACCGTCGCCGTGGATCCGATAAGTTCGCGAGTACCACTACCTCCCACGACGACCTTGTACAACTACCGTCGCAAGAACCGAGGCCGGCAAGTTCCTTGTTGACCCCAAACACCTACGGAGTGTGAACATGTACGAAGCGAGAACGACTACTTCCACTACCGCTGTCGCGAGAACGCCTACTTCCCTCTACGAACGAGAACCGTCCCCTTTGCACGCTCCAAAGGTATAACCCCAAGACAACGCCCATGAACATATGCTTGCGATGTTTGAGATGCTCGTGTTTGCACCGTGTCCAAAGTGTCACTCGTTTTCCTTGTCGCCAACTCGTGGGGCACCCGGAATCCGGGAGCGCTCCACCATGTTTTGCACGCATCCGCACACTTCCCCTTTGCATCGGTATCTCAATCAAGTACCGGAACCGTTATTGTTATCGTTGCCGTGGCACCCCTTTTCGTTTCCGCCACGATGACAAAATGCTTCATAATGCTCTTATCAACTTTTAATAAAATTTGCATAAACTTGCACATGTCCTCCGCATCATGTTAACAACATTAAGATGGTTTGACCCCCCCCCTTGGGAGTCGCACATCCCGAGGGTCATCTTTATTTTAACCCCCCCCCCCGGGCGGGCCAGTGCTTGTCTAAGTGCTGGTCCAAACTAGAGCCACTTGCGGCGCCACCTCAGGGAAACTTGAGTGCTGGTTTTAGCTGTATGTAGTGTTCATCCGGTGTTGCCCTGAGAACGAGATATGTGCAGCTCCTATCAGGATGTCGGCGCATCGGGCGGTCTTGCTGGACTTGTTTTACCATTGTCGAGGATGTCTTGTAGAACCGGGATACCGAGTCTGATCGGAATGTCTCGGGAGGAGGTCTATTCCTTCGTTGACCGTGAGAGCTTGTCATGGGCTAAGTTGGGACACCCCTGCAGGGATTTGAACTTTCGAAAGCCGTGCCCGCGGTTATGGGCAGATGGGAATTTGTTAATGTCCGGTTGTAGAAAACCTGAAGTTGATCTTAATTAAAATACAACCGCGTGTGTAACCGTGATGGTCTCTTTCCGGCGGAGTCCGGGAAGTGAACACGGTGTTGGAGTTATGCTTGACGTAGGTTGTTCTAGGATCACTTCTTGATCATAGTTGTTCGACCGTGCTTTTGCCTTCTCTTCTCGCTCTCATTTGCGTATGTTAGCCACCATATATGCTAGTCGCTTGCTGCAGCTCCACCTCATACCTTTACCTTATCCATAAGCTTAAATAGTCTTGATCGCGAGGGTGTGAGATTGCTGAGTCCCCGTGACTCACAGATACTTCCAAAACCAGCTTGCAGGTGCCGTGAACCGTGCAGATGACGCAACCAAGCTCAGGAGGAGCTCGATGAAGATCTTGTCCTTTGTGTTGTTTCGTTCTAGTTGATCAGTAGTGGAGCCCAGTTGGGGTCGATCGGGGACCTTGTCGCATTTGGGGTTCTTCTTTTATTTTGGTTCCGTAGTCGGACCTTGTTGATTGTATTTGGATGTTGTAATGCTTTATTCATGTAATTGTGTGAAGTGGCGATTGTAAGCCAACTATGTATCTCTTTCCCTTATGTATTACATGGGTTGTGTGAAGATTACCTCACTTGCGACATTGCTTTCAATGCGGTTATGCCTCTAAGTCGTGCCTCGACACGTGGGAGATATAGCCGCATCGAGGGTGTTACAAGTTGGTAATCAGAGCCTTCCCCGACCATAGGAGCCCCATTGATTGATCATTTTTAGCAGCCGAGTTGTGTCTAGAAAAATGTTTTGAGTCATTTAGGAATTATATATCGGATAGTTTAGGAATTCTTTTTACTTCCCAGTCTCCTCATCGCTCTGGTAAGGCATCCTGACGTAGAGTTTTGACTCTTCTCTTCTCAAATTTCACTAAATTTTTTTTAGGATCACGCGGGTATCTTGGAATCGTTCCAATGGTTTTGTGACGAGAACATTGTTCTTGGTGCCTCCTGTCATTTAGGGGTTGTGGCAGTGTCCCGGGGAGTTGAGCTCCGAGGTGTTGTCGTCACAATTTTATCGTTGCAGTTCTGGAATACCTGAGTTTAGTTCGCCGACATCGAAAATCTCTTTTATGCAGTTCGTTGGTGAGATAACCTCGACGCCACCTAGTACTGGGGCGGGAGTTCGGGAGTATTGCCATAACTTATAGAACGGATGCTTTTCGAAGGTTGAGGTAGACGATTTCTGAAGGTTTCTTGGTTATGTGTTGAAGGATGGATACAGCTGGATGTAGGATTTGCTAGTTTTGGGTGAGATATTATGCTTCCCCTGTATCCCCAACACCTGATTGCATAACCGGAAAGTTTCAGGAGTTTATAAGTGGGAATTCAAGTAGTTCTTAGGATATCTTTCTGATAGTTGTATGATATGAAATTGGGGTTCGACGTCTAGTGGTCCGCCTATCCACGGTTGGTTTTACAGTGGTTTCGTTGTGTCTTAAAGAGTCCTTGGCTATGCCGACTCGGGGACGCTTCGTATTTCATGTGCACTGCCTTGTACATGATGGTGCTGTACGATCGAGCCTGTGTAGGCCCCACCACGAAAACTTCGGACTAAATCTCTATCATATGTTTGTTCCGGCTTATTCTGCAAGCCAACCCTTTGTTTTTGTTTTGAGTTGTGGTATTCGAGTTGCTTCAATGTCAAGTGTTGATTCCATACCTTTCCTAAATGGTGTTCTCATACTCCTATGTGAATACTAATCCTTCTTGTTCATTGAGATTGTCATGTCAATCCTTTTTAACCGGTGTGTTTCACTTCAAGTGGATCCAATCTTTGTCAACATTCGCAAGATCAACTCAAGTCCTCTCAACGGTGTTCATTTCATTCGTCCCAAGCTGCCTTTGTTTTCCCGCCCTCCCTCCCTTGTTTTTCTTCGAGGACTCATATATCTCAATCAAGTATCATTTTATTGATGTGAAGTCTCTTCTTCCTTTCCTGTCAATATTGTTATCCGGTGATTCTCATGAAGAGTATAACGGAGCCTCAAGTTCGTCATTCTTCATTCCTTTCATCTATGGTGGATTAAATTCAAGTTTTCTGTGTTGATCATATTCTTTTCCCTGTTTCAAATGCCTTCTCATGCCGGTGCACCTTATATTCAGTCATTTATCGCTATTCAATTGTTCCGGAGTGCTCAAGATATCTCGAAGACTCGTGTTTCCACTCTGCATTCGTTCGAGATCTTTCGAGGATGTTCTCTCTTTCAAGCCATTTAAGTCAACCGGTGTAATCTCTCCTTTCAAGCAATCATTTCAACGGTGTTTCTTTTCAGTGGGCCCTAACCCACAGGTCTTTTCCCAAGATCTTACCTGACTCTTCTAATCTTTCCGGAGCTATTCTCAAATTCATTTGAAAGTTTGACCTAAGAATGATTCTTCATCAGTCAAATGCCTTCTCCAAGATCTTTCACACTATTTTCATCATTGGCTCAACCTCTTTGCTTTTGATTCTTCCGGAGTATCTCAACTATTCATGGTGGCGTTTCTCGTTGTCACTCTCAACATTTGTAGACCAAAGAAGAGTTTTACCTCCATATCTTATCCGTTCTCTCAGAGATTCGTGGTTCTAGTTCAAGGCCATCGTCTCATAATTGTTTTTGATTGTGAGAATTCTTTTCTCCTATCCGGAGAAATTCAAGATTCCTTTCAATTTGATTATCCGGAGCCCATCATTTCAGAAGATTTATTCATTCTCATCTCTTAACTATTGTTCTCCAAATTTTACTGGTGCTTCATTCAAGTTTTATCTAAGCAGTTCTTGATCTCTTCGTCCACTTGTATCTAAATACCCTCAAGTATCTTCATTCATTCTTCATATTCTTCCTGGTGAATTGTGCCTTTGCTTCATTCATTTCACAATTCTTACCGGTGATTCATCCTTTTACTTCATTCGTTGTTCAATTCTTACGGTGGTTCGTTCAATATTTCTCTTCTTTATCAATTCATTCGTGTTTTAAATTCAACTGGTGTTTCGTTGAAGGCATTCTCAAGTTGACGCCATATCTATCTAAATCCTTTCTACAAGAATAAGTCGTATGTGATCAATTGCTTCTCATCAATCTAAATTGGTGTAGGATACGCATAACGTAATTCTTATTCTTGTTTTCATCGAGTAAATTTAATTCCTTATTCCGGAGGTTCATTAAAAATTCTTGATCTCAATTATTCATCTTTTCTTTTACCGGAGTTCCAAGCCCTCTCAACTATATCGTCACGAAGATCCATCTAAGCATTGCAAGGCTTCACCTTGTGTTCTCTACTTATCTTTCCTTTCGTTTGATCATTCTTTTGTTTACCGGAGTTCTTCATGAAGGTTCTACATGATGGTTCATCAAGGATTTAATTCCTTCTCGACGTTTTTCATCGAGATTCGTTTCTAAGGAGCTCAAACATTCTTCATCTTGCTAGCCGGAGTGCAATTCTTTCTTCCGTACCATTGGAGGTGGTATTATGTCATTCTTGATAATTTTCCTTCGTGCTTCATGTTTCTCAAGCTATCAAGAATGAGGTATTTTAAATTTATCAGCCTCTTCATTGGAATTATCTTGGGTTATGTTTCACCTAAAGCCTTCCCTAAGGATTGTTACTATTTATGGTGCTTATAAATGATCCAAGTTATTCATCTATCCTCCCGGTGAAATAAGTTTCTCATCTCCTTGTTGTTATCAATCCAATCTATCGTTTTCCATTAGTGGCAGATTTTCACCTCTTGGTTTTGAGATGTTTTCCATAAGCCCACTTCAAGCCTATATTTTCGTTGTTGGGTCTCCAACAACTCCGTTCGACCCTTCTCCTAAAGATGCCTTTTCAAGCTCTTTTGTGGCAGAAGTTGGCATTTTCTTCTCCATTCTCCTATTTCAATTATCTATCTTCTATTCTTTTGTTTCGAAGGTATTGTGATGTTGCTCTCTTCACTCATCATCTCGTTTTGTCAAAGATAATGTTCTTTTCATGCTTATCCTATTTAACCGGAGTGTTGTGTCCTTTTGCTCAAGCTCTTTCATTTTATCAAGTCTTCCATTCTCTTTTTCAACTGAAGTGCTACAAAAACCGGTTCTTTCTTTTCCTCTTTCTTAACGGAGTGCTTTCAACTTCGTTCATCTCCGTTGTATTCTTTTCTCGAAATGGCTTAACCTTTTCAAGGTTCTTTGGATTCACTCGTTTGTCAAAGAAGCAACTTAGCTTTACCTCTTCTCTTTCCCTTCCGTTTTTTCCCTCCGGTGCCATTCTAGATCTCGGGACGAGATCCTCTCGTAGTGGTGGAGTGTTGTAACACCCCGAGACCGTTGCGCCAGGTGTCTTCCGGTGTTTCGTTGTTGTTGCCTTGTCTTTTGCTTGCGTGTTGCATCTTGCCATGTCATCATGTGCATTGCATCATGTCATCATGCAACCCGTTTTTTAAACACAACTAAATAAATTGCATGGATCTTTGATCCATTTAAACCGAGGGAATTCACGTGGTGATTTCTCTTTATAACATATCCACCCAATATTAGGGGGCTATAATAAATATTCCATCCCTTGGAAATTACCGCAACACACTTGCAAAATATTTCCATGCTTTTCTTACTATATTCCTCGTCTCCAAACTTTGCCCTAAATTCTTTCTTCACTTTCCGGAGTTACACCAAAAACCACAACATTTTTGGATACTTCTATAACCAAGCCCTAGTTCAAACCCATTTGAATTAAATTCAAATGAGTTTGAATGACATCTTCCAATCTAGCCTCTCCTATTTTTCGTGGACCGTGCACACTTTTACGAGTCCGTGAAAATAATCCCTCTTCTTCTTTTTTTCTTCTCTCTATTTTCTCTTTCTTTCTTTCTTTCTTTCTTGTCTCCCTCTTTTCTTCTAAGGAGTGTAGGTGAGAGAGAGAGAGCATTAGGCCCAGCCGGGGTCGGCAGCCCAGCCAGGTCGACCGGCCTCCCATGCCCATATGCCTCTCCTAAGCCCACTCCCTCCTGAACCCTAGGCCTCGATCCCATCTCCCTCATCACCCCTCGCGCCGCCAGGACCATTCGCTCGATCCCCTCGCGCTCCTCCCTCCTCTCGATCCCCATCTCCTTCCCTCTAGCGCCCGACCCCCTCTACCCTCTTCCTCTCGCTCCTTCCTCCTAGCGCCACCGCAAGAGAGGAGCAGCGCCCCACGCGCCTCCCCCATCTCCATCGATCCCCACTCCTCCTTTCCTCCACCTCACGCCCCGGAGGAACCCCTCTGCCTCGCCCTGGCTCCTCCACGCACCAACGAGCAGCGACCAGACGAACAGGACCACGTCATGGTCATGGAGGATTCCAGCACCGGTGCTGCCCTGCTGCTTCGTCCCTGCACCACCAGGCCCCCCCCGCTGGCGACCTCGACCTTCTCCCTCGCCCTTGGCTCGCCCCACTGCCAGGAGTGCCGCTGCCTCTCTTCGTTGCCGGCCTCCAGGAGCTCCCTGCCGCGTCCTTGATCCGGCGAGCTCCGCTGCCGGATTGCACTACCGACCGCGTTCGCCACCGTCTCCTCTGCTTTGACCGTCGCCTGCTCCGCCTCCATCGTCGGCGACCATGACCAGCCGCCGCCTGCCGTTGTTCCCATTGCCTCCAGCCGCGCGCCCCTACCTTTATTGTCGTTGACCCGAGCTCTGCTGTGACCTCAAGGCCAGGGGCGCCCTGCCTCCTTGTCCACAGTGTGCTCCGTCGCCCACGGCCGAGCACCTCAAGTCCGAGCCCTTTTTTTTCGTTGATGCGAACTGATATATGAACATGACCCAGATTTGAAACGCAAGACGATGCCTCCGTTACACCCATGCAGAGCAGGAGTATTTTGGATTCGTCAAGTACGACTACATATCCGGGATGCGTCAAGTACCCCATCATCAAGACCCAGACCGCCCGGAGACCACGAATCCGTGAGGTTCCACTACAGTCGCCGTGGATCCGACAAGTTCTCGAGTACCACTACCTCCCACGACGACCTTGTACAACTACCGTCGCAAGAACCGAGGCCGGCAAGTTCCTTGTTGACCCCGAACACCTACGGAGTGTGAACATGTACGAAGCGAGAACGACTACTTCCACTACCGCCGTCGCGAGAACGCCTACTTCCCTCTACGAACGAGAACCGTCCCCTTTGCACGCTCCGAAGGTATAACCCCAAGACGACGCCCGTGAACGTATGCTTGCGATGTTTGAGATGCTCGTGTTTGCACCGTGTCCAAAGTGTCACTCGTTTTCCTTGTCGCCAACTCGTGTGGCACCCGGAATCCGGGAGCGCCCCACCATCTTTTGCACGCATCCGCACACTTCCCCTTTGCATCGGTATCTCAATCAAGTACCGGAACCGTTATTGTTATCGTTGCCGTGGCACCCCTTTTCGTTTCCGCCACGATGACAAAATGCTTCATAATGCTCTTATCAACTTTTAATAAAATTTGCATAAACTTGCACATGTCCTCCGCATCATGTTAACAACATTAAGATGGTTTAAATTGTTGTTTGCATTAATTTACTAAGGCATATGGGGATTTACCGGATTCGTTGTTTGTTATATCCGGCCCCATTTAAATTGTTTAGATGGTATAGTTTTGTTATGCTTCACGTCTTGCCATGTTAACCAACATATAAATTTGTTGAGTACCTAACCGGGAGAGAACTAAATAATTGATGTAGTGTTTCGTCAATATGCAACCCGTTGCATATTGAGCTCCACTTAATTTGTAGTTTTGTTTGTTGCACTTTGCCATGCCATGCTTCATTAAACCGGACATGGCATCATACTTGGTTGTGCATCATGCCATGCTTATGTGGTGGTTGTTTACCATGTTGTCTGCTTTCTTTCCGGTGTTGCTTCTTCGGGTTGGTTCCGATAACGTCGTGTTGTGAGGATTTGTTCGACTACGTCCGTTTGTCTTCTTCATGGACTCGTTCTTCTTCCTTGCGGGATTTCAGGCAAGATGACCATACCCTCGAAATCACTTCTATATTTGCTTGCTAGTTGCTCGCTCTTTTGCTATGCCTATGCTGCGATACCGACCACTTGCTTATCATGCCTCCCATATTGTTAAACCAAGCCTCTAACCCACCTTGTCCTAGGAAACCGTTGTTTGGCTATGTTACCGCTTTGCTCAGCCCCTCTTATAGCGTTGTTAGTTGCAGGTGAAGATTGAAGTTTGTTCCTTGTTGGAACATGGAGATGTTGTTCCTAGTTGGAACATGTTTAGTTGTTGGGATATCACAATATCTCTTATTTAATTAATGCATCTATATACTTGGTAAAGGGTGGAAGGCTCGGCCTAATGCCTGGTGTTTTGTTCCACTCTTGCCGCCCTAGTTTCCGTCATATCGGTGTTATGTTCCCGGATTTTGCGTTGCTTATGCGGTTGGGTTATAATGGGAACCCCTTGACAGTTCGCCTTGAATAAAACTCCTCCAGCAAGGCCCAACCTTGGTTTTACCATTCGCCACCTAGCCTTTTTCCCTTGGGAGTCACACATCCCGAGGATCATATTTATTTTAACCCCCCCCCAGGCCAGTGCTTGTCTAAGTGCTGGTCCAAACTAGAGCCACTTGCGGCTCCACCTCGGGGAAACTTGAGGGCTGGTTTAGCTGTACGTAGTGTTCATCTGGTGTTGCCGTGAGAATGAGATATGTGCAGCTCCTATCAGGATGTCGGCGCATCGGGCGGTCTTGCTGGACTTGTTTTACCATTGTCGAGGATGTCTTGTAGAACCGGGATACCGAGTCTGATCGGAATGTCTCGGGAGGAGGTCTATTCCTTCGTTGACCGTGAGAGCTTGTCATGGGCTAAGTTGGGACACCCCTGCAGGGATTTGAACTTTCGAAAGCCATGCCCGCGGTTATGGGCAGATGGGAATTTGTTAACGTCCGGTTGTAGAAAACCTGAAGTTGATCTTAATTAAAATGCACCAACCGCGTGTGTTACCGTGATGGTCTCTTTCCGGCGGAGTCTGGGAAGTGAACACGGTGTTGGAGTTATGTTTGACGTAGGTTGTTCCAGGATCACTTCTTGATCATAGTTGTTCGACCGTGCTTTTGCCTTCTCTTCTCGCTCTCATTTGCATATGTTAGCCACCATATATGCTAGTCGCTTGCTGCAGCTCCACCTCATACCTTTACCTTATCCATAAGCTTAAATAGTCTTGATCGCGAGGGTGTGAGATTGCTGAGTCCCCGTGACTCACAGATACTTCCAAAACCAGCTTGCAGGTGCCGTTGAACCGTGCTGGTGACGCAACCAAGCTCAGGAGGAGCTCGATGAAGACCTTGTCCTTTATGTTGTTTCGTTCTAGTCGATCAGTAGTGGAGCCCAGTTGGGGTCGATCGGGGACCTTGTCGCATTTGGGGTTCTTCTTTTATTTTGGTTCCGTAGTCGGACCTTGATTGTATTTGGATGTTGTAATGCTTTATTCATGTAATTGTGTGAAGTGGCGATTGTAAGCCAACTATGTATCTCTTTCCCTTATGTATTACATGGGTTGTGTGAAGATTACCTCACTTGCGACATTGCTTTCAATGCGGTTATGCCTCTAAGTCGTGCCACGACACGTGGGAGATATAGCCACATCGAGGGTGTTACACACGGGGAGGGCCCTTGGTATTCAACCTCTTATAAAGAGACCAAGGCCTTACTCCTTTCTTTCAATCTCAAATGAGTTCGCCCTTCGCCTTGAGTTCCAACACCAAAGGCTCCAGATTTCAGGCGCTTCGGACCTTCGACAATGTCCGGTTCCGACCTTCGAGGCCTATGGATGCCCTCCTCCGTCACGGAGGAGGACGTGCTGAAGTTGAGAGAGGCCAGGTTCTTGACCGGCGAAATCTCGCATAGGCTGCCTGCTCAAGGGCAGGTCATTCCCACTCCCAAGCCTTGTGAGAGTGTGGTGTTCATGTCTCACTTCCTTCGGGGGCTAGGCTTCCCGACGGATCCCTTCGTGAGGGGGCTCATGTTTTATTATGGGCTAGAATTTCACGACTTAGCTTCGGAGTCCATCCTCCATATTTCCTCATTCATCGTCGTGTGTGAAACCTTCCTCCGTATTACTCCTCACTTCGGATTATGGCTCAAGACCTTCAAAGTAGAGCCAAAGATGATCGAGGGACGGCACGCAGAGTGCGGAGGTGCTTTTATAATCAAGAATGCTGGTGCTCCATGGCCCGAGGGCTCTTTTCAAGGGGAGTCCAGCTTATGGCAACGAGAGTGGTTTTATATCATAGCTCCCAGGAGCACCGAGTGGGTGGCGCTGCCTGCTTTCCGCTCGGGTCCCCCGCCACGACTAGCGTCATTGGTCAATAAGGGGCTGGACTGGGGGTCGGCAAAGGACGTGCCCCTGTTGCAGGGCCGCACCCAAGATCTCCTAGAAAGAGACATCAGTGTGGTCGTGGTGACGCAGGTTATGTTAATTCGCCGAGTTCTGCCCTACAAACATCGCCCACTCCGCCTGTGGGAGTTCAACCCGGAGGGACCACGAGTTCTCCAACATTTTCTTGGCATGACGCCCATGGAGATGTACAAATTGTTCTCCGGACCACAAGTAGTGTGTCCGGATTCTGCGGAGGACGCAGGTCTGAACTGCAATCGTCCGAATACTCAAGTAAGTAGCCTTGTGCCCGGACTCGCTATCCGTATATTTATCATAAAATTGCCCCTAAGAGAGCTGTCCTTTAAACAGGAGTGGATAGCGAAAGCACAGCTAATCAGGTGTCCGGCCCCCCTCCCCGAGACCACGCCGGGTCCCGTGCTAGTCTGGATGTTGGAGGTTGTGCCTTCAAAGGAAAGCGAGGGAGGGGACAAGGAAGCTACAACCTCCTCGAAGGAGGTTGTCCGGAAGGGAGGAATCAAAAATTCCTCTCCTCGGGGGAAGAAGAGGACAGCCTCTGAAGACCCGGAGACCATGGCCTCAAAGCGGGGGAAGAAATCTTCGTCAGAGGGTCCTCTGATGGGGGATACTTCGGCCGAAGTATGCCCTCAAGGGGATCAGCCCTCCACCGAGCCATAAGTAGAGAGGAGTTTTCTTTTTAAGAAACGAGAGAAATCCTTGCTTTATATCTGAGAAAAGTAATCGAAAATTTACCTTGTAGCTCGGACCTTAGCCCTTCTCAGCAGAGCTCATCTTCGGGGGACCTTCTTCCGGAGATGATGGAGAGCGGAACGCCTCCCCCTGCCGTACCGCCTTGCGAGGCAGGCGACCCTGAGGTATCGTCGCGGAGGGTTTCTTCGAATCCGGCAGGGCAGGAAGGTAGTCATATGGCCCCCCAAAGCCCTTCACATCCGGCCTTCGAAAAGGGCCATTGGACAAGTCCGGCGCCGTCTGGTGCGCGGTCGGAGGAGCTGAAGGATCTGCTAGGGCGAGCATCTATCTCAGAGGAGCACCGTGCATTGATGGGTACGGTGATTGATAGGATTTCATCCGCGGAGAGCGGATTGCACGAGGCCGTCAGGAGTTTGCTGACAGGTTTTGAGGTATGCGAAATAATGTACCCTTTTTGGACAGTTGCGCATAAATAAGATGCGCCCTGTGTAGATAGTAGCCCCTGAGACTCTGTGCGTTGTCAAATGTGACGACGCGCAGAGGATCATAATCCCAGGTCTAACATGCTGCCTTCATACGTAGGTGGCGAAGTGTCCGGTGGCAAGCCTGACTGACGAATTTGCCGAGCTAAAGCGGCAACTTGACGTGGCAGATGCCGACATCGCGCTTGTCAACAAGCGGCTTGACGAGGCACAAGGTATGTAATTCCTCCGGTAGCACCTGGTAAGAGGAGCTTTATGCCAGTATCTTACAATGTGTGTGCTTGATGCAGATGGTGCTGCTGCCATGGAGAATCTTCGGGCGGAACTTGCCCAAGCCAAGGAGCAAGCCAGGAAAAGTGATGCGGCTGCCGGAAAGGCAATTGAAGAGCTGAAAGCCGAACAGGCTGCTCACTGCCGAAGCAAGAAGGAAATGGCCGAGATGGTCGTGAAGCTGAAGAACGCTGCTGACCGTTGCAAGCTTCTTGAAAAAGAAGATCGGGCGGAACAGACAGACCTAGAGAAGGCCGTTTCCGATGCCAAGGATGCTCGCTCTGCAATGAGAGCTATGAAGGAGGAGCTGCGTCAGGCCAGAGAGATCGCGGCTGGAAAGCCCTTTATGCTGCGGAGGAAGTTCTGTGATCCTAAACATGCTCCGTTAGACCGGATGTGGAGTACGGCGGACACCTATCTGGATTTGGCAGCAAGTGCCACAGATGCGGCCAAACACTTCCGAGATCAAGAAGATCGCGAAGTGGAAATGCTCTTTTGGTCGCAGTTCCACAATCCGGAGCGTCCACTATCATTAGCCGATCGTTTGGCCGAATGGTCCAAGCTAAATAGGTTGTCCGGACTCGCCATGAAGTATGTCATGAGTCATCTGTGGCAAGAGAGGCCGGAGCCGAAAAGTTATTTCAACTTAGTGCAGCAGTTCCTTGGTGCGGCGCCGCATATCGATGCGATGAAGAGGTCAGCGTGCATAGAGGGTGCGCGGATGGCTCTTGCCCGTGTGAAGACATACTGGGCGGAAATGGAGGCCACCGCTGTTGCATCCCCAGACTCAGATGGAAGCCGAGTACCTGCCGAGCACTATTTTCAGGAAGTTCTACAAGGTGCTCGTTTAATAGAGACGTAGTGCTCGAAGCATACTATATTCGAATAGCATATATTATTGTAAAACAATATTTTGATAAATTGTAGAAGCTTTTTATACTTGTTCTTGCAAGTATTATAATACCTCATGTGCGGCCGTTTAACATATATGTATATATAATCTGAAAGATGGCAGTCGTCGGCTTCAGCCCCCACGCACATAATGCGGGGGTGTTCGCAGAAGGCGCATTTTCACACTTGATCCAACGTCTTAGTCCTACAAAGAGGTGATAGCGCAGCAAACTAGGCAATCGGACTATGATGCTTTATCACTTTCACTTAGCCATAGGAGTTTGACAGTGAGGCTACTTATATAGCCCCTGGTGTCGCCTACGCTCGCCCGAACTCGGGGCGAGTATGTGCCTGGACGGGAAGCGGCCCTTCGTTAATGCGGAGGAATCCAAAAGATTCCGGTAAGTCATCGAGTGGTTGACCAGTCTCACGCTATATCATGTCAGTCAGTTTTTGGCTTTCTCTACTGAGGTGCTCGCCTGGCCGAACCGGGGCACAATCGCAGTAGTTCTCCTGGTGCCGCCTTAGCCGATAGAGCGGAACGTAAGGTAGCAAAACATAGGAGCCGGGCAAACCCAACATTTGACCAAAGACATGATTCAGAGCTGATGCATATAAGGCCAAACTCGTGACGCTGAACACTCCCTAAGGTATTCGGTCTTTATGAGGGCGGGCGGGATAACGCCCTTAGTAATAAGCCCCTAGTGTCCAGGTACGCGCAAAACTCTGACGTGGCCACATGCCAAAACGCCAGCCTCCTCCTTGGTTATACCAAGAAACCAGGGGTTGTGTATCAACAAGAGACAGTAAAAAAGGTTTACGCAGGGTCTCAATCTGAAAAGAATCCTTGGAACGGGTCCCTGCTGCACGTCTGCACCTGTGTCTCCGTTGTGTCGTATCCTGGACGGGAGTAGCACGGTGTTCATCTGTAAAAGAGAGGAACTTAGTTTAGGAAAGATCGTGCCGAACATGAGTTATACTAAATAAACAAAGTATAAATCGAAATGGGTAAAATTGAGCTTTATTGTCTCTTGTTTTATATGCGCGGAGCCCCTAGTACAGGGGTATACGGCTATTAAGCCTTTATCAATTGTATGTTTATGCCGGACTCGTCTAGCTGTGTCCGTGGTCTTGACGACCTGTTTAGGTGCTTTGGCTGGTGAAGCCGCTCTATTGTGGGGCTGTCAAGGCAGCCGCACTATCTTCCGCGCGGGGGGAACACTCAATGTTTTCCCTTTAATGAGATGATACCTCGTGGACCAGGCATCTTAAGCGTGAGAGATGCATAATGCGGTATTGCATTAAAGCGGGTGAAAGCTTCGCGTCCCAGCAGTGCTTGATAGCTACTTGAGAATGGGGCGATGTGGAAAGTTAGCTGTTCGTGATGGAAGTTATCAGGGGAGCCGAACATAACTTCTAGCCGGAGAGAACCCATGCAACGGGCATCCGGGCCTGGCGTTACCCCTTGAAATGAGGTTTTGCTATGGCGAATTTTTGTTGGGTCCATCCCCATGTTGCGGATTGTGTCCTGGTATAACAGGTTTAGACCACTGCCGCCGTCCATCAGGACATTTGTAAAGTGGAGTCCGCCGATTATTGGATCTAATACCAAGGCAGTCCAGCCTGCGTTCCGGATACTTCTAGAGCAATCCTGATGGTCGAAGGTGATCGGTTTTAACAACCATTGGCGAGACTCCTTTGGGATAGGCCGTATGGCGCGTATCTCTGTTGGCGCCATTCTGTTCGTCACGTGAAGTAAGTTTACTGTTTTGACTTCTTGTGGGAAATCCTTTTGTTTCTTGGTGCACTGCTTGTGGGGTTCATCATCGTCCTCACTTGGTGTGTCGAGCCCCTTGTGTTCGGCGTTGAGTTTGCCGGATTGCTTGAAAACCCAACAATCTCTGTGGGTATGGTTCGCAGGCTTCCCGGGAGTACTGTGTATTTGACATATCTTGTCCAAGATTTTGTTTAAGTTGGATAGCTCGTACCTGTTATCCTTGAGGGGCGGCTTTCTCTGATTCTGCCGCGACCTTTTGAATCGGGCGTTGACCGCCATGCTCTTTGGGCTGTTTCTCTTATTCCGGTGCTGGTCCTTGTTGCGTCGGGGTTTTCCGTTTCCATCCCTAACTTCGGATGTACTTGGGTCGCTGGTGCTACATCTTGCCAACCAGCTATCCTCTCCTGTGCAAAAGTGGGTCATGAGGCTTGTAAATGCGACCATTGTTCTTGGCTTTTCTTGGCCTAGGTGTCTGGCGAGCCATTCATCTCGAACGTTATGCTTAAAAGCTGCTAGGGCTTCGGCGTCCGGACAGTCGACTATCTGATTCTTTTTAGTAAGAAATTTGTTCCAGAATTTCCGGGCTGACTCTCCGGGCTGTTGAGTTATGTGATTGAGATCGTCTGCATCCGGAGGGCGGACATAGGTCCCTTGAAAATTTGCCCGGAAAGCATCCTCAGGCTCTTCCCAACTTCCAATGGTGTTTTCGGAAAGGCTTTTGAGCCAATGCTGGGCTGGCCCTTTAAGCTTGAGGGGTAAGTATTTTATGGCGTGGAGGTCATCTCCTCTGGCCATGTGTCCGTGGAGGATATAATCCTCGATCCAGACCCCAGGGTCTATTGTTCCGTCGTACGCCTCTATGTTTACGGGCTTGAATCCCGCTGGAAATTCCTGGTCCAGCACCTCATCGGTGAAACATAGGGGGTGTGCGGCACCCCTGTATTTGGGTGTGCCGTGATGTTCAGATATTTGTTGTGTTGCATTGCTTACTAGAGCTTTCTTTCTTGGTGGATCGCGGATCCTTTGGTGGATCGCGTGCCGGCTTGTGTGTGTCGCCGCTTGCCGCTCCATGCTGGCCATGCGGTCATCTATCCGACCGGGTGGCTTTCCTATTTTTTGACTGCGGGGGCTCTAAGGCCTCCTCGTTAAATTCAGGCAGTAGCTTTCGCTTTGGATAGCTTTTTGTGCGGCGACTGCCGCCATATTTGTCTGCGGTGTTGCGTACTTTGCTCCATCTAATTCTGGGTGCATCTTCCGCAGTTTTGAGCTTCCACTTCTGCTTTTTCAGGCTACGCGCAGTAGCGACGAGCCCTTCATGGAGGTTCTTCTGCTCCATGAGCCTATCCGGCGTAAGGTCGTCCGGACTGTTGTTTTCGCCCGGGATGGGGTGTTCGGTTTGTTTATCCAAGTTGCCATATTCGGATGGTTGCTCGAAGGCATGTTCGTTGTCCGTCGGCTCGTCCTGCTCTATGGCTGGGTCTGTATGGCTATTGTCTCTGTCGAGGCGGGGCTTGGAGCGGCGCTTACGTCGCCGCTTTGATTGCTTTTCAAGTGAATGATCCCTCGTTGCATCCCTGTGTTCCTCGTCGTCGCTTCCTTTGGGTGTGTCCACCATGTATACATCATGAGATGACGTGGCTGTCCAGTGCCTTATAGGCGTTGGTTCATGTTCATCTCCTACATCGTCGTCCATACCGTCGATGTCTTCGGAGTCAAAGTCGAGCACGTCGTTTAAATTATCGACAGTGGCTACGAAGTGGGTGGTGGGTGGGCTTTGAATTTCTTCATCATCCGCATCCCAACCTTGTTGACCATAGTCCGGCCAGGGCTCTCCGGATAAAGAGAGAGACTTTAGTGAATTTAGAATATCGCCGAAGGGCGAGTGCTGAAAGATGTTCACGGCGGTGAACTCCATGATCGGCGCCCAATCGGGTTCGATCGGTAGGGGCGCAGAGGGCTCGGAGTCTGGAGAGGAGTCCGGCTCCTTGGAGACACGGGCTTCGCAGAGAATAGGGCTGGTGTTCGGCTCGATTGCCATAGTGATTGCAGCCCCCGAGGCGGTGTCCAACCACCCATCCTCGATTGGCGTAGTTGGCTCCGAATTAAGGGTCGGAGCTGATGCGGGTGCGGCCTCTAGGGCACTGTTTGGCGACAGAGCTAGATCATGCCCATCATGACAGTGCGGCGCGCTCGGGTGCGGCTCGAATCCGTCGAAGATCAAGTCTCTACGGAGGTCCGCTGTGTAGTTTAAACTTCCAAATCTAACCTGACGGCCAGGGGCGTAGCTTTCGATCTGCTCCAGATGGCCAAGTGAATTGGCCCGCAGTGCAAAGCCGCCAAATACGAAGATCTGTCCGGGGAGAAAAGTCTCACCCTGGATCGCATCGTCGTTGATGATCGGAGGAGCCATCGGGCCTAAAAGTGACGACACAGAGGAACTCTCAATGAAAGCACCAATGTCGGTGTCAAAAACCGGCGGATCTCGGGTAGGGGGTCCCGAAATGTGCGTCTAGGCGGATGGTAACAGGAGGCAGGGGACACAATGTTTTACCCAGGTTCGGGCCCTCTTGATGGAGGTAAAACCCTACGTCCTGCTTGATTAATATTGATGATATGGGTAGTACAAGAGTAGATCTACCGCCAGATCAGAGAGGCTGAACCCTAGAAGCTAGCCTATGGTATGATTGTTGTTCGTCCTACGGACTAAAACCCTCCGGTTTATATAGACACCGGAGAGGGCTAGGGTTACACAGAGTCGGTAACAATGGTAGGAGATCTACATATCCGTATCGCCAAGCTTGCCTTCCACGCCAAGGAAAGTCCCTTCCGGACACGGGACAAAGTCTTCAATCTTGTATCTTCATAGTCCAAGAGTCCGTCCGAAGGTATAGTCCGGCTATCCGTACACCCCCTAATCCAGGACTCCCTCACTCGGCACCAAAGATTTCATCATGCCTGAGGAGCCTCTCGAGCAGGAGGGCTTCAAGCGCCGGCTGATAGCCACTGCAAGGTGCCTGAAAAAGAAGCAGCAACAGCTTCAAGCAGATCAAGATCTGCTCAATGATAGATGGACTAATGTCCTGGAAGCCTAGGAATACGGCCTGAAGCAACCACTCAAAATTTACCCAAAGCGCAAATTACTGCCTCAATTCGATGACGAGGCATTGGAGCCCGTGCCATCAGCGCACAATGCGCCTGACTGACCACCATGTGGCCGGAACAATGCGGCAACACAAGCCGAACACCAGCCCGCCCTACCTCGCCGTAAAGGCAGAGACAAAACTGCTCAGGGATACATGTATGATCTCCAGCGGGGCCTGAAGAATAAAACAGGTCTGGCCAGATCGATCTACGCATCACGGGGGCGTGCCTCGACGCGCGACGACGGATATCAAGCCGAACATGGCAAGCACAATTACGTCCGAGCCGAAAACCGCAGACGGACTCCATCCAAACTACGTCACGAACTGGCCCGATATAGAGGCGCCGCACACCCTCTCTGCTTCACTGATGAAGTCATGGAACACGAATTCCCAGAAGGGTTCAAACCAGTGAATATCGAATCATATGATGGAACCACAGACCCCGCGGTATGGATTGAATACTTCATTCTCCATATTCATATGGCCCACGGCGATGAAATTCATGCCATCAAATACCTCCCCCTAAACCTCAAGGCCATAAAAAAGAGAAGGCCCAAAAAATGAGAGAAACAGAGAGAAGGGACAATGTTACTATCCTTTACCACACTTGTGCTTCCAAGTAGCACCATAATCTTCATGATAGAGAGTCTCTTGTTTTGTCACTTTCATATACTAGTGGGAATTTTTCATTATAGAACTTGGCTTGTATATTCCAACAATGGGCCTCCTCAAGTGCCCTAGGTCTTCGTGAGCAAGCAAGTTGGATGCACACCCACTTAGTTTCTTTTGTTGAGCTTTCATACCTTTATAGCTCTAGTGCATCCGTTGCATGGCAATCCTTCGTTGACCGTGAGAAGGAATATCCTTCGTTGACCGTGAGAGCTTGTGATGGGCTAAGTTGGGACACCCCTGCAGGGATTTGAACTTTCGAAAGCCGTGCCTGCGGTTATGGGCAGATGGGAATTTGTTAATGTCCGGTTGTAGAAAACCTGAAGTTGACCTTAATTAAAATACATCAACCGCGTGTGTAACCATGTTGGTCTCTTTCCAGCGGGGTCCGGGAAGTGAACACGGTGTTGGAGTTATGCTTGACGTAGGTTGTTCTAGGATCACTTCTTGATCATACTTTTATCGACCGTGCTTTGCCTTCTCTTCTCGCTCTCATTTGTGTATGTTAGCCACCATATATGCTAGTCATTTGCTGCAGCTCCATCTCATACCTTTTACCTTACCCATAAGCTTAAATAGTCTTGATCGCGAGGGTGTGAGATTGCTGAGTCCCCGTGACTCACAGATACTTCCAAAACTAGTTTGCAGGTGCCGATGTAACCGGGCAGGTGACACAACCAAGCTCAAGGAGGAGCTCGATGAAGATCTTGTCCTTTGTGTTGTTTTGTGCTAGTTGATCAGTAGTGGAGCCTAGTCGGGACGATCAGGGATTTGTGTAGCATTTGGGGTAGTCTTCTTTTATTTTGGTGCCGTAGTCGTGCCTTGATTGTATTTGGATGATGTAATGCTTTATTCATGTAATTGTGTGAAGTGGCGATTGTAAGCCAACTATGTATCTCTTTCCCTTATGTATTACATGGGTTGTGTGAATATTACCTCACTTGTGACATTGCTTTCAATGCGGTTATGCCTCTAAGTCGTGCTTCGACACGGGGGAGATATAGCCGCATCGAGGGCGTTACAAGTTGGTAATCAGAGCCTTCCCCAACCTTAGGAGCCCCCTGCTTGATCGAATAGCTGGCGTTATTGAGTCTAGAAATGTTTTGAGTCTTATAGGATTATATATATCGGAGAGTTAGGAATTCTTTTT
The DNA here is from genome assembly GCF_003073215.2 of Triticum urartu. Classification (NCBI taxonomy): domain Eukaryota; kingdom Viridiplantae; phylum Streptophyta; class Magnoliopsida; order Poales; family Poaceae; genus Triticum; species Triticum urartu. Next base: position 155,598,106 of record NC_053024.1, read on the forward strand.
ACTCCCCAGTCCCTTCATCGCTCTGGTGAGGCATCCTGATGTAGAGTTTTGAGTCTTCTCTTCTCAAATTTCACTAAAAATTTTTTAGGATCACGCGGGTATCTTGGAATCGTTCTGATGGTTTTGTGATGAGAACATTGTTCTTGGTGCCTCCTGACATTTAGGGGTTGTGGCAGTGTCCCGGGAAGTTGAGCTCCGAGGTGTTGTCGTCACAATTTTATCGTTGCAGTTCTGGAATACCTGAGTTTAGTTTCGCCGACATCGAAAATCCACTACTAGGAAAAGGGCTACTAATGGCGCACCAGTTTTGCCTACTAACGGCGCATCACTGGTGCGCCATTAGTATCACGCCACTAGTATTTTTTACTAATGGCGCACCACTGGTGCGCCATTAGTATAGGCCACGGTGCGCCATTAGTATAGGCCACTGGTGCACCATTAGTATTTTTGAATTTTGAAGGCGGGAAAATAGTAGTGGCGCACCGTCTAACCCCCACCGTGCACCATTGCTATTTTTGAATTTTGAATTTGGATCTGGATCGTTATTTTTTGCTCATTTTTTGCTTGTTTTTGGCACGATATTATTTCAAAATTTGTTCCTGTTTTTGGATCTTGTACGTTTTTTTGCCGTGTTCTTTTGCTAGAGAGGAGTTCGCCGGAGAGGAGGAGGAGGTCACCGGAGAGGCGCTCGCCTACATCGCCGGAGAGGAGGAGGAGGAGTTCGCCGGAGAGGAGGAGGAGGAGGTCGCCGGAGAGGAGGAGGAGGAGGTGGTCACCGGAGAGGAGTTCACCGGAGCATCAGAGAGGAGGAAGGAGAAACCAAGAGGGGATGGGAGGAGAGGAGGGAGGAGGAGCTCACCGGAGAGGAAGGAGGAGAAACCGTGAGGGGAGGGGAGGAGAGGAGGGAGGAGGAGGTCGCCGGAGAGGAGGAGGAGGAGGTCGCCGGAGAGGAGGAGGAGGAGGTCACCAGAGAGGAGGAGGAGGAGGTCGCCAGAGAGGAGGAGGGTAGTATGGTGGAGGAGGGAAGGGAAGATGGAGTGGAGGAGAGGAGGAGATGGAGTGGAGGAGAGGTGGAGTGGAGGAGAAAAATGAAGGAGGAGAGGACCACGCCCTGCCATATATATGGCATAGTAATGGCGCACCGCGGGCAGGTGCGCCATTACTAACTTTTTTTATTTTTTGATTTATTTTGAATTTTGAAGGCGGGAAGATACTAATGGCGCACCATGGGCAGGTGCGCCATTAGTAACTTTTTTTGACTTATTTTGAATTTTGAAGGCGGGAAGATAGTAATGGCGCACCATGGGTAGGTGCGCCATTAGTAAGTTTGATTTTTTTTTGAATTTTTTGCCTCTCCAGATCTTAAAAGCCCCGTATCTTTTTTTCTGTTAGGTTTTTGAGGATTTCGAAAATGTTTAACGGGATTTCTCCATATAAAAAACTTTTTCATCCGAGTTCATACGCAAAAGTTATGCCCATTTTACAAATTCTCGAGAGATTTCACAAATAAAGTCAAAATTCATATTTGTAAATTTTCACAACAACTAGACCACATATCACATGGGAAACTTATTTTCTTTTATTTTTTTTGAAATTTCCATCATTTTTGTTTATTTTTTTTAAACTAAAAAGGCGGTCCACGAGGGGGGGGGTGCATTCGGTGGAAGTGGTGGCCAAGTTACTAATGGCGCACCGTGGGGGTGGTGCGCCATTACTAGTTCAACTAGTAATGGCGCACCACTCCCACGGTGCGCCATTAGTAGTTTTGAAAAAAAAATAAAAAACTTTTTTTACTAATGGCGCACCGTGGGAGTGGTGCACCATTACTAGTTCAACTAGTAATGGCGCACCACTCCCACAGTGCGCCATTAGTAGTTTTGATGAAAAAAAATTTAATTTTTTTTTACTAATGGCGCACCGTGGATGTGGTGCGCCGTTAGTATTTGCACACTAATGGCGCACCAACACATGGTGCGCCATTAGTATATAGTAATGGCGCACCACATGTCTGGTGCGCCATTAGTGTCAATTCCATCTATAGCCCTTCTCCTAGTAGTGATCTCTTTTATGCAGTTGTTGGTGAGATAACCTCGACGCCACCCAGTACTGGGGCGGGAGTTCGGGATTATTTCCATAACTCGTATAACGGATGCTTTTCGAAGGTTGAGGTAGATGATTTCTGAAGGTTTCTCGGTTATGTGTTGAAGGATGGATACAGCTGGATGTAGGATTTGCTAGATTTGGGTGAGATATTATGCTTCCGCTGTATCCCCAACACCTGATTGCATAACCGGAAAATTTCAGGAGTTTATAAGTGGGAATTCAAGTAGCTCTTAGGATATCTTTCCGACAGATGTATGATATGGAATTGGGGTTCGACGTCTAGTGATCCGCCTACTCATGGTTGGTTTTACAGTGGCCTCGTTGTGTCTTAAATAGTCCTTGGCTATGCCGACTCGAGGACGCTTCGTATGTCATGTGCACTGCCTTGTACATGATGGTGTTGTACGATCGAGCCCGTGTAGGCCCCACCACGAAAACTTCGGACGAAATCTCTATCATATGTTTGTTCCGGCTTATTCTGCAAGCCAATCCTTGTTTTCTTTGGAGATGTGGTATTCGAGTTGCTTCGAAGTCAAATGTTGATTCCATACCCTTTTCCAAACGGTGTTCTCATACTCTGATGTGAATACCAATCATTCTTGATCATCAAGATTGTTTTGTCAACCCTTTTTAACCAGTGTGCTTCTCTTCAAGTGGATCCAATCATTTCAACATCCGCAAGATCAATTATCAGTTCTTCTCAACGGTGTTTGTTTCATTCGTCCCAAGTTGCCTTTGTTTTCCCACCCACCCACCCTTTTTCTTCAAGGACTCAGATATCTTAATCAAGTATCCATCTTATTGATGCGAGGCCTCTTTATTCCTTTTCCGTCAATGTTTCTTATCTGGTGATTCTCATGAAGATTCTAACGGAGTTTCAACTTATCATTAATCATTCTTTTTTTTCTCCGGTGGTTTCAATTCAAGCTTTGTTGAATATATCCTTTCCTCGTTTCAATGCTCTCTCATGCCGGTGCAATTCTTAATCATTCACCTCTCGCTATTCAATTGTTTCGGAGTGCTCAAGATATCTCAAAGATTCATGTTTCCACTCTGCTTTCGTTCAAACTCTTTCGAGGATGTTATCTCATTCTAGCCATTTAATTCAACCGCTGCATTCCCTCTTCTAAATCGTTCTACGGTGTTTCTTTTGAGTGGGCCCTAACCACAGGTCTTTTCCCAGGATCTTACCTGACTCTTCTTATTTTCCCAGAGCTATCTTCAAATTTCTTTTCGAAGTTTGACGTAAGTATGAATTGTCATCAGTCAAATGCCTTTTCTCCAAGATCTTTCAAATTCTTTCATCATTGGTTCAACCTTTATAATTTTCATCCCGGAGTATCTCAACAATTCATGGTGGTGTTTCTCGTCGTCATTCTCAAATTTTGAAGACCGAAGAAGACTTTTACCTCCATATTTTATCCATTCTCTCAGAGATTCGTGATTCTAACTTGATACTTTCCTCTCATAACTGTTTTCTATTGTGAGAATTCTTTCACCTATCCGGAGCAATTCAGGAGTCATTTCAATTTGATTCTCCGGAGCCCATCATCTCATAATTATTTCATTCCCAGCTTTCAGCTCTCGTTCCCCAAATCTCACCGGTGCATCATTCAATATTCTTTAATCAACGCGTGATCTCTTCGTTCTCATGTATCTAAATCCTAGCAAGTATTTTCGTTCATTTGCTAATTCCTCCCGGTGTTTCTTTATCTTCTCTTTGTTCATTTTTAATTCTTACGGTGGTTCGTTCAAGATTTCTCTTCCTTATCAATTCATTCGTGGTTTCAATTCTACCGGTGGTTCTTTGAAGACCTTCCTCAAGTTTGCGCTATATCTATATTAATCCTTTTTACGAGAATAAGTAGTATGGCAATTCCATTGCTTATCATCAATTTAAATTGGTGAAGGATAAGCATAATGTAATTCTTATTCTTGTTTCATCCATATGTTAATCTTTTCTTCCGGAGTTTGTTTACGATGATTAAATTCTTGTTTTCAAGTGCTCGTCTTTCTTTCCCGGAGTTTCAACCTCTAATTATCACGGAGATCCATCTAAATCATTACAAGGTTTCACCTTGTGTTTCCAACTTCTCTTTATTTTCGTTATTCTTTTTGTTTACCGAAGTTCTTCATGAAGGTTCTACATGATGGTTCATCAAGGATTTATATTCCTTCTCGAAGTGTTCATCGAGATTCTTTTCTAAGGAGCTCAAGCATTCTTCATCTTGCATCCGGAGTGCAATTCTTTCTACCTTATCATTGGAGGTGGTAGTATGTCATTCTTGATAATTTGAGTTGATGTTTCATGATTCACATGTTATTAAGAATGAGGTATTTTAAATCCATCAACCAACTAGTTGGAGCTATCTTGTGTCATGTTTCACCTAAAGCCTTCCCTAAGGATTGTTGCTATTTATGGTGCTCATAAATGATCCAAGTTCTTCTTTTGTCCTCCCGGTGAGATAGTTCTCGTCTCCTTGTCATATCAATCCAATCAAATCTTTTCCATGAGTGGTAGTATTGCACCTCATAATTTTGAGTTGTCTTCCATAAGCCCACAATAAGCTTACTCTTTTCGTTGTTGGTTTTCCAACAATTCCGTTTGACACTTCTCCTAAAGATGCTTTTCAAGCTCATTTGAGGTAGAAGATGTTGTTTTCTTCTCCGTTCTTTTGTTCCGTCGATACAACTTCTATTCTTTAGTTCCGGAGGCATTGTGTTGTTGTTCTCTTCAACCCATCATCTTGTTTTGTCAAGATCATGTTCTTTCCTTTGCTTATCCATTTAACAGGAGTGTTGTGCCCTCTGCTCTAGTTCTTTTCATCTTATTAAGTTTCATATCACTTTTCAAACGGTATGCTGTCCGAATCTGTTCTCCCTTGTTCCTCTTTTCTAGCGGTGTGTTTTCAATTTCGTTCATCTCCGTTGCATTCTTTTCTTCAATTTGTTTAACCTCTCAAGGTTCTTTGGTCTCACTCGTTTGTCAAATAAGCAACTTAGTTTTACCTCTTCTCTTTCTCTTCCGTTTTTCCCTCTGGTGCCATTCTAGATCTAGGGACGAGATCCTCTCGTAGTGGTGGAGTGTTGTAACGCCCCGAGACCGATGTGCCAGGTGTCTTCCAGTTATTCGTTGTTGTTGCCACGTCATTCGCTTGCGTGTTGCATCTTGTCATGTCATCATGTGCATTGCATCATCATGTTTTCAAAACTTGCATCCGCCCCGGTCTCCTCGTCCTCTCCGTTGTCCATTCTGAGCCCAACCACACTTGCACACGCCCGCGACATGTCCGAAATATTATTTTATAAGTGGCCGTAAAATGTTCTCGGAATGGGTTGAAAGTTGGCATGCAGTGTTGTTCTGTTGGCAGTAGACCGCTTGCCAAGTTTCATCGCATTCGGAGTTCGTTTGACGCCCCAACGGATAAATATAGCGGCAATAGTAGTTGGTCTAACGTCGGATGTTTTCGGTCTCCGGAAACAGTCGCCGGGCCTCCCTCTCTTCTCTTCTCTCAGCTCGAGACCGTCTACACAGCTCACTACCACTCACCGTCAGGCCCTACCTAAACTCTCTTGTCAGCCCGCGGCCCTCCTCGCGCACGTCCGAAAGTTGTCCCGAACCCGACCCGGACAGTCGTTACCGTTGTGTCCAAATCATCCCCAAACATCTACAAAACGTCTCTGTTTTATTATTTGGACTTCCTAACATATTTTTCTCGACCGCCCGATTATGATCGGAGGGACGAGGTAGCCCCTACCCAAATATCCACATGCTATATATGTACTAGTCTAACCCTAAAATCAAGGAGGGATGTCCCATCCTTCCCCCTCGTGCCGCCACTTTCCAAATCCCACATCGGGATCCTCCCTGATCCCCTCATCCACCTTGTTTTCCCCACCGTCTCCAACAACCACGAGAACCTCCTCGTCCCCGCTGCTGCCTCGCTGGAGGGCTCGTGCCATCCGATGCCATCGTGGTTTGCAAACTCAATCGCCACCTTCGCCGTCATCCGTGAAACCCGACGAAGCCAATCACCAGGACCCGCAGAAGCCATCTCCGGTGACTGGCCGACGAGCCCCATTGCCGGTGAGAACCTCCATCGCGCTCCTGCCATCTCCTTGTGGTCTCTCTCCTGTCCATCTCTTCCTCTCTCTGAATCCTCTCTCATTTTTTTGACAGGAGCTGTCGCCGCCGCTGCAGTTCGTCCTCCTGCAACACGCCGCCCCTTGCGGCATGCTCGCGCTCCCCCCCCACCGCGGCCTCCCTAGCGGCTTTCCGCATCCCCGTCGGTCCTCTGCAACCACAGCAGTAGTTGTTGTTCGCTCCCGTCGCCGGCGAGTCCCCGTGCGCCCGCTTCAGGTCGTGTCTTGGCCGCGGTGCCCACATGCTTTAATTTCTGTTCGTATCCCTTTGCATCACAAACACAGAGCTAGCTCAGTGGCTAGCGCAGCCTCTATCCATTCGAGGGGTCTGGGGTTCGAATCCCAGCAGCCCCCATTTTGCTTTGTTTTCCTGTTATTTTTGCACACCCACGTCTGCTTCGGGCTAGATCTGATGTTGGGCTTGCATAGTGCGTTGCATTCGGCCCGGCTATATTTTTTTCCCTGCTGACGAATTTCCTAATATCCAGTGGATGCATAATTACATCAATTTGCCACTGTTTTGCATCGGTAATAACAAATTAACCATGCATCGGCTTAAAATGATTTAAACATGTAAAATGACTAGAATTTCATCTAGTTTCATAATATGCCACTTTCTTGCCATGTTAAAATGTTTAAAATGATGTTTGCATTCTTTTGCTCCTATGCCATGTTAAAATGATTTAATTCATAACTAAATAACCGTAACTCAGATTTTAATAAACTTTATATGCTTTTGGGGTAGAGAAATGCCTAGTTTAACATGGTGGCATCACTTTGCATATTTAACAACTCTAAAATATGGTTTAGGGCAGAATAGTACCATAACCAAAAATATGCACATGAGGATTTTTCCGGACTTGTTGCTTGTTGTTCCGGCCTCATTTAAATTTGCCTATTTAGGTAGTTTTATTATGCTTCACCCCTTGCAATGTTAAGAACATTTAATATTGTTGGGTACATAACGAGATCGAACTAAATAATGGAATGTGGTGTTTTGTCAATATGCATCCCGATGCATATTGAGCTCCACTTAACTTGTAGTTTTGTTTGTGCATTTTGCCATGTCATGCCTCTTTAAACCGGACATGCATCATACTTGGTTGTGCATCATGTCATGCTTATGTGATGGTTGTTACCATGATTGTTTTCTTCTTTCCGATGTTGCTGCTTGGGTTGGTTCCAATAACGTCGCGTTTGTGAGGTTTCATTCGACTTCGTCCGTTTGTCTTCTTCATGGACTCGTTCTTCTTCCTTGCGGGATTTCAGGCAAGATGACCATACCCTCGAAATCACTTCTATCTTTGCTTGCTAGATGCTCGCTCTTTTTCTATGCCTATGCTGCGATACCTACCACTTGCTTATCATGCCTCCCATATTGTTGAACCAAGCCTCTAACCCACCTTGTCCTAGCAAACCATTGTTTGGCTGTGTTACCGCTTTGCTCAGCCCCTCCTATAGCGTTGTTAGTTGCAGGTGAAGATAGAAGTTTGTTCCTTGTTGGAACATGGAGATGTTGTTCCTTGTTGGAACATGTTTACTTGTTGGGATATCACCATATCTCTTATTTAATTAATGCATCTATATACTTGGTAAAGGGTGGAAGGCTCGGCCTTATGCCTGGTGTTTTGTTCCACTCTTGCCGCCCTAGTTTCCGTCATATCGGTGTTATGTTCCTGGATTTTGAGTTCCTTACGCGGTTGGGTCATAATGGGAACCCCTTGACAGTTCGCCTTGAATAAAACTCCTCCAGCAAGGCCCAACATTGGATTTACCATTTGCCACCTAGCTTTTTTCTTTCCCTTGAGTCGGCCGGCTCAAGAGTCATCTTATTTTAACCCCCCCGGGCCAGTGCTTCTTTAAGTGTTGGTCCAAACTGAGCGATGTCTGAGGCTACCAGGTGTAACTCTGGGCTGGCTTACCCGACGTCTTGCTCATCCGGTGTGCCCTGAGAACGAGATATGTGCAGCTCCTATCGGGATTTGTCGGCACATCTGGGTGGCTTTGCTGGTCTTGTTTTACCATTATCGAAATGTCTTGTAACTGGGATTCCGAGCCTGATCGGGTCTTCCCGCTAGAAGGAATATCCTTCGTTGACTGTGAGAGCTTGTGATGGGCTAAGTTGGGACACCCCTGCAGGGATTTGAACTTTCGAAAGCTGTGTCTGCGGTTATGGGCAGATGGGAATTTGTTAATGTCCGGTTGTAGAAAACCTAAAGTTGACCTTAATTAAAATACATCAACCGCGTGTGTAACTATGATGGTCTCTTTCCGGCGGGGTCCGGGAAGTGAACACGGTGTTGGAGTCATACTTTTATCGACCGTGCTTTGCCTTCTCTTCTCGCTCTCATTTGCGTATGTTAGCCACCATATATGCTAGTCGCTTGCTGCAGCTCCAACTCATACCTTTTACCTGGCCCATAAGCTTAAATAGTCTTGATCGCGAGGGTGTGAGATTGCTGAGTCCCCGTGACTCACAAATACTTCCAAAACCAGTTGCAGGTGCCGATGTAACCAAGCAGGTGACGCAACCAAGCTCAAGGAGGAGCTCGATGAAGATCTTGTCCTTTGTGTTGTTTCGTGCTAGTTGATCAGTAGTGGAGCCCAGTCGGGACGATCGGGGATCTGTGTAGCATTTGGGGTAGTCTTCTTTTATTTTGGCTCCATAGTCGGGCCTTGATTGTATTTGGATGATGTAATGCTTTATTCATGTAATTGTGTGAAGTGGCGATTGTAAGCCAACTATGTATCTCTTTCCCTTATGTATTACATGGGTTGTGTGAAGATTACCTCACTTGCGACATTGCTTTCAATGCGGTTATGCCTCTAAGTCGTGCTTCGACACGTGGGAGATATAGCCGCATCGAGGGCGTTACAGTCTAGCTGGGCTTTGATCTCCTCCATGTTAACATGGTTCACTTGTCCCTTGTTGAAAGGCTTGGGCTTCTTCCCAGAGCTTCCATTGTCGTTTCCATTCTTAGCTTCAGGACATTCATTGGTGTAAGGTCCGGTCTTCTGACACTTGTAGCAAGTAATGTGGCTTAGATCCTTTTGGCCAGGTGGGAAGGGTTCTGTCCGCTACTTCCTCCATTACCATTGTCGTTCTTGGAGCCATTATGGTTGTGCGAACTTCCCCCATTATGAGCGTGGCCTCCATGGTTATGAAGAAGTCATCTCGAGTTCGGGGTGAAACGGGGTCTCTGCTGGGCTCCAGAATTATACTTCCCCTGTCCAAACTTCCTCTTGTGGCTATCAATCTGCTGCTGCTTCCCTTCAAGCATGAGAGCTCCATCCACAAACTCCTGGTAGTTATTGAAATTTGCTACCATCAGTTGCATGCTTAGTTCATCATTCAGTCCCTCCAGAAACTTCTCCTTCTTAGCTGCATCCGTAGCAACGTCATATGGAGCATACCGTGCTAACTTGCTAAACTCATCCACATACTAGCCAACAGTGCGTCCTCCTTAGCGTAAGTTGCGAAACTCACACTTCTTCATGGCCATAGCTCCTACTGATACATGGGTATTACGGAAAGCTTCCTGGAACTGATCCCATGTGACAGTGGCTATAGGATAAGTGACAGTGTAATTCTCCCACCATGAGGCTGCTGGTCCATCCAATTGGTGTGCGGCAAAACGCACCTTCTCAGCATCTGTGCATCCTGCAGTGGTTAACTCCCTTCCAATCTTGCGGAGCCAATCATCTGCAACTATCGGCTCGGTGCTACTGGAGAACACCGGTGGCTGCAACCTCAGAAAACGGGCTAAGTTGTCAACTGGTGGTGGTGGCGGTGGTGGGTTGTTGTTGTTGTTGTTGTTGTTGCCTTGGTTCTGAACTAACAACTGCATCACGGTATTCTACTACTGGATGAACTGAGTGAGCTCCGGTGGAAAGGTAAATCCAGGGTCACGTCTCGGAGGCATATGAGGGTTTAGAGAGAATAGAATAGAATAGAATAGAATGAGGTCTAGTGAGAAAACACTACCCATATGCACATGAGACAAACACCATCATATCACTCGATCAATCAAGCAAGGCATACAATCGGTCTACAACTATCGTTACAAAGTGCTTGGACTATACTATTAACATGGTAGACTACTACTACTGCTTTGGTGGTCAACTAGAAATATTGATCGGTCGAAGACTCCATGACATCTGCTCCAGCTTCATCAACATAGTCATCATCGCTATCGTCGAAGTCCGAATCGGTGTCGTCGATGATGATGTAGTCCTCCGGACGAATCTCCTTGGGTTCTTCGTCTTCTCCTCCTGGCGCGGGGTCTCCCATAAATACTCCTAGCTTCCTTGTCAGGTCGGCATTCTTATCCACTAGTACGACAATTTCTTCCTCATAATCTTCACGAGTAGCCTTGAGTTCCTCTTCAAGCTCCGTGATCCTGGTCATTGCCTTCTTCAGATCTATCATGTATGCGCACATCTGGTTCTCCTGGCGGCGAATATGCTAGTTTAACTCCTGGATGAAAGCTGCAATGGATCTATCCTTCTTGGTGCTAATCATCTCCCATTGCTCATCTCGGGGCCCACAAATCTGCTAGATAGTATCCTTAAGCTCCTTGTGGTAAACTTCTCCAACGCGTCCCATGGTGATGTGAGCTGCCATACTCTTTCCTAGACTCTAGGTTGGTGCATCAAAGGAAAACTCTATGGGTTTGGTGACTGGCGCGAATGTCCTTCCTGGAACTAGAACTTGAATCCTCCATCGCTCCTCTTCTGGTAAAGTGGCGTTGTAAGTCCTGGTGAAGCTTGGTATTATAATGTTTAAGTACCTAGTGACTTCCTTCAAGTGTCTTCCAAAGGGGTCATCTTCATCCGGTTGCGCAAACTTGTTCCTTGCGTCCGCCATCCTAAAGATGTAGAAAAAGGAGAGGAGTTAGAAATGAGAAGAGAATAGTGATCTAGGGCTTTAGCTTAGTGGTCGTGTCCTACAGTTAGCGTGTGCTCTGATACCATCTTTGTAGCGACCAGACCTCAAATAGTATGATCTCTGTGTATAAGTGTCATCCCTGGATCGGTAATGCTGACACACACAGTACTTGAAGGATTTATAACAGAGTGGCAATCACACACTTATTACATCGAATGTCTCAAAAGAGAACTTATTATAATAAATATGGCTTAAGGCCATCTAATACGATAACATCAAAAGGCTTGGAAGATAAAATGAGTCCATCAACTCCAACGGCGTCACTGAGTGAAAGACCACGACCTAAGGCTCCTTACTCGTTGTCTGAAAAGTGTGCAACATGATACGTTGCAGCCCGAAAACGGGTCAGCACATAGAATATGCTGGCAAGGTAACACAAGAGAGTAATGAACAATGTAAAGCTATCACTACATGCATATATGGCTGGTGGAGGCTGTATGGTTAATAGGTTTTGCGACAAGCCAATTTTTCCCTACTGCAAAGGAATAAATTTTATTTAACTATCATGGTAGTTGTTAAACATTGAGAAGGTTCACCAAACTCAATCCCAATTAAAAGTAATGATCCTTAAACCCAATCAAATTAAATTAAGAGTGATGAGATCCACATGATAATCCAAGAACTAGATACTCAAGATGTCCATAACCGGGGACAGGGCTAACCATGATTAGTTTGTACACTCTGCTGAGGTTTGTGCACTTTTCCCAACAAGACTCGATCTCCTCCGTCTCGCACTACATGGTATTTGATAAACAGATGACCGAGACACAGTCTTTCAGAAGCATTAGCACCTTAAGATGGGTAGACCGGTACACCTACATCCCCTACATCTGCTAGTCTACCACTGTAAGAGTTCACACGACTTAATCAACTATGCTAGAGCCCATAATGGCATGTGGCTGCACACGGAAGTTTCCAGCATGAATAATCTTATGATCCCTTTGAGCCTGGGTGGTGGTGCATAGGAGAATCACACGGTACCCTGGGATTTCCAAAAATACAGGCAATCACTGGGTTCCCCAGGTGCCTCAATCCACCCATATGTGTGTTAAAGTTGCCACCTTAAGTTGAACCATTAATTAACAATCTCACATCTGTCATGAATACACTCAAACCCAATCCACGTCGACAAGCATAGCATAGCAATATAAGCAACGTAGAAGTAACTCCCAGGGTTTGATAATAAACACGTGAATAGGTACTACCTCATCTACTTCCCAAACCCACAATTTAATTCAGATACTAAGCATGTAATGTTTGAGGGTTGATCTAATGCAATGAAAACTGGGTAGTAAGAGGTATGATCAAAGTGTTACTTGCCTTGCTGATAATCCACGAAACCTAGAGACTTGATGTAGCACGCTTCGCAGTCCGGATACTCTATCGCAATCAAACAAGCATACAATAAGCAATCAAGCAAAGGCATGGGTAAAACTCAACTAAGAGATCTAACCAAAAGGTTCAACTTAAGAACTCCGGTTGGCAGAAAGAATCAAATCAAACGAGACAACAAAACTCAAACGGCGAGAGAAACAAGCTTCGTTTACTAATCTGGACCTAGGTCAAATTTTACAATAGGAAAAACTTGTTTAAATTGGTTAAACAGAAAGAGGGTTTCGAGACGAACCTCTAGGCACTTGAATCGCCTGATTCTGATAAACGAGCGAAAAGTTATACTAAAACGAAAATCAGATCAGGAATCACGATCAAAAATAATCGCGGAAAATCCGATGTCGGTGTCAAAACCGTCGGATCTCGGGTAGGGGGTCCCGAACTATGCGTCTAAGGTGGATGGTAACAGGAGGCAGGGAACATGATGTTTACCCAGGTTTGGGCCCTCTTGATGGAGGTAATACCCTACGTCCTGCTTGACTGTTCTTGATGATATGAGTATTACAAGAGTCGATCTACCATGAGATCAAAGAGGCTAAACCCTAGAAGCTAGCCTATGGTATGATTGTCTGTTGTCCTACGGACTAAAACCCTCTGGTTTATATAGACACCAGAGGGGGCTAGGGTTACACAAGGTCGGTTATGAAGCAGGAGATATACATATCCGTATTGCCTAGCTTGCCTTCCACGTGAAGTAGAGTACCATCCGGACACAAGATGAAGTGTTCAATCTTGTATCTTCATAGTCCAACAGTCCGGCTGTCCGGAGACCCCCTAATCTAGGACTCCCTCAGTAGCCCCTGAACCAGGCTTCAATGACGATGAGTCCGGCGCGCAGTATTGTCTTCGACATTGCAAGGCGGGTTCCTCCTCCGAATACACCATTGAAGAGTTTGAATACAAGGATAGTGTTCGACCCTGCAAAATAAGTTACACATACCACCGTAGAGAGAATAATATTTCCACAAATCTAATCTGTTGACACATTTTGACAGCATGACATCACTCCATGGCCCGGTTATTATTCGAACCGCTTTTCTCAACCAGCCCCGCACATATCGTGAGGCGGTTTTCTTGACACGTCTTGTCAAAGCAGAGATCATGTTCCCCTTATCATGGGATCCTCATAAAGACGGACGTGGGTAACCCAACCGCGCCATCAATTACGGCGCCTGGGGAATAAGCCGTTTTGCCAGGCGAGTGGGGAGACACATCGCCTCTTCCGCCCTTATAAAGGGACAAGGATTTACTTTTTCACCCACGCCTTCTTCCTCCTCTCTTACCCATTCCCGCACACTCGACCTCTAGCGCCCAAGCCCACGTTCTTCTTCTCAAACCACTCCAAGCATGTCCGGAGCAGGAGGCAAGTGGATGGTCTCCTCTGTCACGGAGGAGAACATCAAAAAGTTACGGGAAGCCGGATACCTAGTCGCGGATATCGCGAATCGGCTGCGAAATGCGGGGCAGATCGTCCCAACGCCTGAACCCCATGAGAGGGTAGTTTTTCTTACCCATTTTGTCCGCGGACTGGGATTTCCCCTCCACCCATTTGTCCGCGGGCTCATGTTCTACTATGGGCAGGATTTTCATGATCTGGCCCCCAATTTCATCCTCAACATCTCAGTGTTTATTGTCATGTGCGAGGCCTTCCTCCGCATCAAGCCCCACTTCAGCCTATGGCTTAAAACCTTCAATGTTAAACCGAAGGTGGTGGGTGGCCAGCAAGCAGAGTGCGGAGGCGCCATGGTAGGCAAGATGCCTAATGTCACCTGGCTCGAGGGCACCTATGTGGATACCATAAAGGGGTGGCAATCGGGGTGGTTCTACATCACCGAGCCACGCGACTCCAACTGGGCGGCGGCCCCCAAATTTAGATCCGGAATCCCCACGCGGCTCACCTCCTGGAAAGAGAAGGGCCTGTCCTGGGGTTCTTCAGTAGAGTTGACCGAACTCCAGACCTGTATCCGGAACATGAGGAGCAAGAAAATCAAGCTCGTCAACATGGTCCAGGTCATGCTCTTTCGCCGGATCCTCCCGTGTCAACGACGGGCATTCGATTTGTGGGAGTTCGACTCGGCCAAGCACCAAACGCTGCGGGAGCTCTATGACACGACGCATGAGGACATCTAGAGGGTGCTATTCAAGGGTGCCAAGATTCCTCCTTCCCTCACCGAGGACCGCGGACTCAGCGCAAAACGCCGCGCCAATCTGGTAAGTTTTTATATCTCTCAGGGTATTTATTTGCCCTGGTTTAGTTATATGCAGGATCTAAGCTTGTATGTCATTAACAGGACTGGATAGAGACAGTGGAGTAGCTTGATTGCCCAGCCCCCCTGCCTGAAGATCCTGCAGGCGCTCTCCTAACGGAGATGCTGACTCCGGCACCTTACAAGGCGTCGGTGAAGAAGACCAAGAAGAAAACCGTGGGGACCCAAAAGGGTCTTTGGCGCAAGGTCGTATCGAACTCATCATCCGATGATTCCAACGCGCGCTCCACCCATGAAGACGATGAGGAGGAAGAGGAAATTTCTCCCCCCAGCCGGGGGAGACAAGAAAAGGAAGGCCGTCCCAACCGGGGAGGCCGAAGGGTCCAAGAAGGGAAGGACCATCCCTCCGGACTATGCCACGACGGCCGCCGCCGCCGACGACGAGTGGCTGCCCAGGGTCAAGCCATGGCGACATCGTAAGTCTCCGGGCACCATAGCACTTCATGGTATGTTTTATTACACTTCCTATCCTCATGCCGAAGATGATTATGTAGTCCGTCCTGAGCTCATCTCGACGTACCTCGTCGAGCGGTTCTCTGGACTCATCGGATATGAACAACGGTTCTCTCCCGACCGCTACCACCCCTCGCCCTATGGACAACGCCGAGGTGTTGTCTCAAAAGGCACCGAGCCAAGGGGAGGTGGTTCTGGGGGCTCCTCGAGGCGACTTCCCGGACCCTGGGTACCAAGGGAACGAGCCCCTATAGGCTCCGAGTTTGGCCCCCAGCCGGACACTGCGCTGGAACCTTCGATGGTTCCGGACTCCGGCAGGCAGTCCCCCGTTAAGGGTGGCCAACCATCCGTGCCGGTGTCCTCTGTCCAGCCAGAGGCACCGGACAACTTGCTGGAAGCGCTTCGCAACGCTTCCATCGATGAAGAGCATCGCACTATTATGAGTGCGGTGGTCGAGAAGGTTCAGTCCGCCAAAAACGGACTGACCGAAGCTTGCGCCAGCCTCCTAACAGGCTTTGAGGTAAGCAATCAAAATATAAGAAAATATTACCACATAGATAGTAGCGCATGATGCTCTGTTCAGCGTTCGTGAGGAAAAGCCGAATAGAGGATCAAATGATAACTCAGGAGTCTAATTAGATTATGTCTATGTGTATGTGCAGGATTCACTGCTGACCGCTGCTCCATGTACTGCGGAGGTCTCTGCACTGAAGCGGGACCTCAAGCGGTCCGAGGACGAGCTCGACCTTACCAAGAGGCAGCTCGAAGAGAGAAAAGGTAAGAAATACACTTGTCTATATAGTTAAAAAGAAGTTCGAGTGTAAAGTAATAGGATAATCATGGATTTGTCAGGGGCCATGGCCGAGGTGGCGACGCTGAGGAAGGCGTTGTCCGAGGCCGAAGACAAAGCAGCCAAAGAACACGTTGAACAGGAATAACAAGAAGCCCGAGTAGGCGAGGTGCAGCAAGAGCTCGAGGCTCTCGCCAAAAAGCACGAGTCCTTGGAGCTTGACTCGAGGATGCGAGAGTCCGAGCTCGCGCAGGCGCTTGAAAGCGTCCGGAGCGCCAAGGCCGAAGCCTACAAGGCCCTCCAGGAGATTGACGCAGTGAAGAAGATTGCAGCGGGTAAGGCATTCATTATGTAAAGCAAGCATGTGAAGGAGACTTTCCTTTTTCTTACCTGAGTTCGGAGCTCTCCTGGAGCGTTTGCAGATCTTCCCCGTAGTGTACTGGATGCCGCGAAGTTTTACCGGGTTGAGGAGGGGAGCTCAATGGAAAAGTTGTTGTGGTCTCAGTATAATGGGACCGAACACCCCGTGCCCTTGAGCGACCAGCTAAAGAAGTTGGTAGAACTTCACAAGGCGGCCGAACAGGCCATTAGGGGCCTTATAGTCCGGATATGGCCTGGCGAGCCCCTGTCCGGCAGCTACTTCGGTCTGGTGAGGCAGCTTGTGGAAGCCTTCCCACGGCTTGAAGTCATCAAGCGGTCCGTCTGCATCGAGGGTGCACGCCGGGCTTTTGCTCGGGCGAAGGTGCACTGGGCGAAGCTGGATGCTGTGAAACTGGTGAAGGAAGGGCTGCCGGAGGGCAAGGAGCATCGCTGCCCCGAGAATTACTATGAGAGTGTCCTGAAGGGTTCCCGCTTAGTGGCAGATGAGTGTGCCAAGGATGTAATTTTTGAATGAACATGCTCATGTGATCCTGTAATATGAAACGAGTTCGTTTGCGCCATGCGACGCTTTCTTAATTTAAAATATTACCTTCTGTGCGGCCGTTTATAAAATCTGAGAGTTGGCCAGTCGTCGGCTTCTATCCCCATGTAACTAGTACTGGGGTGTTCGGGATAAACCTGAACACTCTTTACCCCAATTTTGGGTCCTTCAAGGGAGGTGTTCAGCGCAACGAACCAGGCAATCGGACTATAATGCTTTATCACTCTCACTTAGCCATAGAAGTCTATGATTTTAAATTTTTGGCGAAGCCCCTGGTATTCGGAGGGCCGAACTTGGGGTGCTATACACTCCTAAGCCGGACAAGGCCGACTCCTCGCCCGAAGCGGAAAAAGTATTTAAGGCCTTGAGACCTCTCGAACAGCGACCAGTATGTCGCCTTATCATGACAGTCAGTTTTGGCTTTCTCTACTGAGGTGCCCATCCGGAAGAACTGGGACACAATCGTAGTAGTTCTCCCACCGCTACCTTAGCCGATATAGCGGAACGTAAGGTACCAAAGCATGGGAGCCGGGCAACCCAACATTTTACCAAATACATGATTCAGAGTTGATGCATATAATGCTATAAGTTCGGGGTGCCGCACTGTCGAATGTGTTTGGACTTCTTGCGCCGTATTATGGGGTAAACGAGGACCCCTGGCAAACTGACCATACCCGCACGTGCGGGTGCGGATTTTCGCAAATGGACATATAAGAGAAAGAGAAAAACTTAAATAATGCAATAACATATTAATGATATGCATTGTTATTTAAATGATACGTCGAAGCGTACTTGGTACAAGTAGTGCAATAAGCATAAAGTAGGACAATTCTAAATGTCCTATCCCAGGGCAAGCTACGCATAAATAGTGAAAAGCGGGTATATCAATTATTACTAGAGATCACCTAACGGTTCCCGTGTTCATATTAGCTTCTTGCCGCCTTGGTTGTTGCTACCGGAATGTGTCCGACGATCGTACTGCCGGGAAGGGTTTTCAGAGAGTTAGGCCCTGAAAGAGAAAAGGAATGTCAAAGATATACAGCCCTTAGTATGGTTAAGCCACAATGCGGGGCGTGTCTTGGTCGTGCACCCGCCTATGTCCATGGTATTTTCAATGCGTAGTTATGTATGCGTGGCACGGATTTCGTCGCTTCACTGGGACTGGGACTGGGGCCGAATTGCTAGGCGAGCTCTGATCGTGCCAGGTGATCCTGTTGCAGCTTGTTCTGTACTCGTTTGAAGGTGTCCGAGGGGCGTGACGTCGAATGAGTGGTCTGCCTGAACAGGCTGCTTTGTGCTTCTGCTACAAGGGCCGGAGTGTGCTCTTCCGTACGGAGTGAGCATTTTGTGTTTCCATTTACTGTTTTGACCCCGCGAGGTCCTGGCATCTTGAGCTTGAGGTATGCGTAATGCGGCACTTCATTGAATTTTGCATATGTTGTCCGTCAGAGCAGTGCATGATAGCCACTGCGGAACGGGACGATGTCGAAGATTAACTCTTCGCTTCGGAAGTTATTTGATGATCCGAAGACCACTTCCAGTGTCATTGAGCCTGTGCAATGGGCCTCTACACCTGGGATGATGCCTTTAAAGGTGTTTTTGCTGGGTTTGATCCTCGAGGGATCGATACCCATTTTTCGCATTGTATCCTGATAAAGCAGGTTCAGGCTGCTGCCGTCGTCCATAAGGACTTGAGTGAGGTGAAATCCGTCAATGATGGGGTCTAGGACCAGTGCAGCGGATCCGCCATGACGGATGCTAGTGGGGTGATCCCTGCGATCGAAGGTGATCGGTCAAACAGACCATGGGTTGAACTTTGGGGCGACGGGCTCCATCGCATAGACGTCCCTTAGTGCATGCTTCTGCTCCCTCTTGGGAATGTGGGTTGCGTATGTCATGTTCACCGTCTTCACTTGTGGGGGAAACCCCTTCTGTCCTCCTGTGTTCGGCGGCCGGGGCTCCTCCTCGTCATCGCTATGCAGCCCCTTGTCCTTGTTCTCGGCATTTAACTTGCCGACCTGATTGAACACCCAACATTCTCTGTTGGTGTGATTGGCTGGCTTGTCGAGGGTGCTGTGGATTTGACACAAGCGATCCAGTACGCGATCCAGACTGGACGGAGCCGGAGTATTTATTTTAAATGGCTTTTTCCGCAGACCGGATCTAGGGCATGTGAATCCGGCATTGGCTGCCGTATCTTCGGTGTTATCACCGTTATTGTGGCGCTTTGGTCTATTACGACACTGCCTACCGTTAACATCTTTGGTATCCGAGGTATCCGGATTCCTCGATGTGTTGTTGCTGTGAGCCAGCCAGCTATCCTCGCCCGCGCAAAAGTGGGTCATGAGTGTTGTGAGGGCTGTCATGGACTTTCGCTTCTCCTGGCCGAGGTGGCGGGCGAGCCACTCGTCGCGGATATTATGCTTGGATGCCGCTAGGGCCTCTGTATCCGGACAGTCTACAATTTGGTTTTTCTTAGTCAGGAACCGTGTCCAGAATTGTCTGGCCGATTCCCCTGGCTGCTGGGTTATGTGGCTCAATTCATCAGCATCCGGTGGCCGCACATAAGTGCCCTAGAAGTTGTCAAGGAATGCATCTTCCAGATCCTCCCAACTGCCGACCGAATCTGCTCACAAGCTGTTCAGCCAATGCCGAGCTGGTCCTTTGAGTCTTAGTGGGAGGTACTTGATGGCGTGTAGATCATCAACGCGAGCGATGTGGATGTGAAGGAGGAAGTCCTCAATCCATACAGCGGGATCTGTTGTGCCATCGTATGATTCGATATTTACGGGTTTGAAACCCTCTGGGAATTCATGATTCATAACTTCATCAGTGAAGCATAGGGGGTGTGCGGCGCCTCTGTGTCGGGCTATATCCCAACGCAGTTCGTATGAGTCTTGTCTTCTGTATTCGGCCCGGCCGGATTTACTCTTGGTGTATCCGATGCGACGATCATCGTCCCGTGTTGGCACGCGTGCCCGTGTCCCGTATATTGACCTTGCGATTTTTGCCTTACTGTCCAATATGTCTCGCAGGTCCTCTGTGTAACCCTGGGTCTTAGTATTTTTGATTGAGTGGCGACGGGGTGCGGGCTGAACTTCAGGGTGAAACACCTCTCTGGCTCGGCCGCATAGTGGCCGGTCAGCCGCATCGTACACTGGTGAATGAGGTTTCAATGCTTCCTCCTCGAGGTGAGGTAGCAACCTGCATTTTGGGTAACTCTTGGACGGGCACTCGAGTTCATGCTCCTCGGCCGCAAGGACTTCGGTCCACCTGTCTGCTAGCAAGTCTTGATCAGCTTGAAGCTGTTGCTACTTTTTCTTCAGGCTATTTGCCGTGGCCATAAGCCGGTGCTTGAAGCGCTCTTGCTCGACGGGGTCCTCAGGCACAATAAACTCGTCGTTGCCGAGGCTCGCCTCGTCTTCAGAGAGAGGCATGTAATTGTCCTCCTCCGGTTCTCCATCTGCTGCGTGCTCTGGAGGACTAGCTTTTTCGTCTTCCAGCTCTACATCGTGCTGGAGGGGATTGTTGTTGTCTTTGGCGCTATCCGGAGTGTTATTATCTCCTGTGCTAGTATCACTGCTCTTGCTGTGGCGGGACTCAGAGCGGCGCCGCTTACGTCGGCGCTTGGGTTGCTTCTTGGAGGGGTCATCCTCCGCTGTATCGTCGCAATTGCCTTCTTTGGGGGTGTCCACCATGTATATATCATATGATGAGGTGGCGATCCAGCGCCCTGAGGGCGGTGGTTACTGTTCGTCTCCTGCATCGTCATCCATACCGTCGATGTCTTCGGAGTCGAAATCGAGCATGTCGGTTAAGTCGTCGACAGTGGCTACTAAGTGGGTGGTGGGTGGGCAGCGAATTTCTTCGTCGTCCACATCCCATTCTAACCGGACATAGTTCGGCCTAGGTTCTCCTGATAGGGAGAGAGACCTTAATGAATTTAGCACATCTCCGAATGGTGAGTGCTGAAAGATATCCGCGGAGGTGAACTCCATGATCGGTGCCCCGTCGGATTCGACAGGCACGGATGTAGGCGGCTCGGAGTCCATGGCCGGGGATAAATCCAGTGGTTCGGTGAAGCGGCTCTCGAAAGGGGTGAAGTCAGTATCTGGCTCTGTCACCACTGAGAGTGCGGCCTCCATGGAGGGGTCTATCCCTCCGCTCTCGGATGGCGCGATTTTCTCCTGATTAACGGCGAGAGTAGCTGCGGATGCGATCTCCTGAACACTGTCCGACGGCAGAGTTACGTATTGCTCGTCGCGACTGTGCGGCGCGTCTGGCATGGGCTCGAAACCCTCGAAGATCAAGTCTCCGCGGATGTCGGTCGTGTAGTTCAAGTTTCCAAATCTGACCTGATGGCCAGGGGCGTAGCTCTCGATCTGCTCCAGATGGCCAAGCGAATCGGCCCATAGTGCGAAGCCGCTGAATACGAAGATCTGTCTGGGGAGGAAAGCCTCACCCTGGACTGCATCGCTAATAATGATCGAAGGAGCCATCAAGCCTTATGGTGATGACACAGTGGAACTCTCAATGAAATCACCAATGCCGGTGTCAAAACCAGCGGATCTTGGGTAGGGGGTCCTGAACTATGCGTCCAAGGCGGATGGTAACAGGAGGCAGGGAACACGATGTTTACCCAGGTTTGGGCCCTCTTGATGGAGGTAATACCCTATGTCCTGCTTGATTGTTCTTGATGATATGAGTATTACAAGAGTCGATCTACCACGAGATCAA
Source organism: Triticum urartu (assembly GCF_003073215.2). Classification (NCBI taxonomy): domain Eukaryota; kingdom Viridiplantae; phylum Streptophyta; class Magnoliopsida; order Poales; family Poaceae; genus Triticum; species Triticum urartu. Next base: position 155,619,861 of record NC_053024.1, read on the forward strand.
AGAGGCTAAACCCTAGAAGCTAGCCTATGGTATGATTGTCTGTTGTCCTACGGACTAAAACCCTCCGGTTTATATAGACACCGAAAGGGGCTAGGGTTACACAAAGTCGGTTACAAAGGACGAGATATACATATCCGTATTGCCTAGCTTACCTTCCACGCCAAGTAGAGTCCCATTCGAACACAAGACGAAGTCTTCAATCTTGTATCTTCATAGTCCAACAGTCCGGCCAAAGGATATAGTCCGGTTGTCCGGAGACCCCCTAATCCAGCACTCCCTCATCCGAGAAAAAGAAAAACCGAGGATAAGGCTAATGAACGAATGTTCGCTGTCTGCGGCTAAACGGTGAAAACCGTTCGTAAAATCCAAACGTAAAAACGGGCGTTTGCTAAATAACTAAACCAAAAAAATAAAACCGAACCGGATCTAATAAAAAACGGAACTAGGGTTTACGAAATAAAACCGATCGGTTTTCTAAAAAAACCGGCGGCTACCTCGAACTCCGGCGGGATCCGGCGAGTCGGTGGCGGCGGGGCTCCGCCGGGGCGACGGTGAGCTCCAGCGAGGCGGCGCGGGCGGCGGCGCGGGTGGCGGCGCTTAGGGTTAGGGTTCGGGTGGCGGGGCGGGTTGAATGGGCTGGGGCGGCAGCTTTTAAAGGCCTGGCCCGAGAAGTCCTGGCCGAATACGGCCCTAAGTCGGTTGGCTTTTTTTAAAATAATTTCGACGCGCAGAAAATTAAAGAAAATAAATACTAAACGGACTCCAAAAATCCTGAAATAAAATTTCCCCGTCCTCTAAAAATATGTCAGACAAGGTGAACATTTATTTGGGCCTAAAATGCAATTTTGAAAAACACATTTTTTCCTAATTCAAATAAAATAGCGACAAAACTCCGAATAAAAAATCTTATTTGATTTTAATATTAAATCTCTGATATTTCTTTATTTTGAGGAAGTCATTTTATCCACTCTCTTTTATTTTTAATAAAAGAAATAATTCAGAGAAAAATAATTAAAATCAAACGATCCTCTTTTCATAATTCGAGAAAATCTCAAATATGAAAATAACGAAATCTCCAACTCTCTCCGTAGGTCCTTGAGTTGCGTGGAATTTCTATGATCAAACAAAATGCAATAAAACATGATATGCAATGATGATCTAATGTATAACATTCCAAATTGAAAATTTGGGATGTTACATGAACAGTATCCTGTGGAGTCCTGTTTTGCGGTACGCCACACCCCTCCTGATGAACAGGACGAACATTTTGACCATAGCGCTCCAACACAAGTCCGTTTCCTCCGTTTTGCGGTACGCCACACCCCTCCCGATCAACAGGACCCCTGTTTCGAACATAGGAGGTATGTTTCCTCTGTTTTGCGGTAGCCAGACCCCTCCCAATGAACAGGATCCCGTTTCGAACGTGGCTGGTCGAACACAAGGCCGTTTCCTCCGTTCTGTGGTACGCCAGGCCTCGTTTCCATCGGTTGTTCCGTCCAAGCCCTTCCGATGAACACAATGACGCATTCCGTTCTGACCCAGCTGGTTGGCTCCCCATGAACACGATGATGACGCAGTTTCTCCATTCCGACCCAGCCATGTACACGAGCCCTGGCCCTACGTATGCGCGAGTAGGCATTCGAGACCCTGCCCGTACGTACGTACATGGCCGTATTTTCTTTCTTGCACACTGGCCGTTGTACGTACGTGTACATGCTATGTCCGCGCCTCTACTACGACATGTGCACGCCTCTACATCGACGAGTATGTACGTACACGTTCGTGACCAGAATGACAATGCTACATACGCTTTGACCAGGTGGGTCCCGACTATCAAGCACTTCCTTGAATGCGAAGATGTAGCTGGTGGGTCCCAGCAGTCAGGGGGCGAGTCATTTTTTTTGCCCGGACGCACTTCCTTGCGTGCGAAGATGTAGCTGGTAGGTCCCAGCAGTCAGGAGAAACATTTTTTTTTCCGCAAAATATAGTTGCCCGTCCGGTGGGTCCCTGCTATCAGGTGGAGGAATAATTATTTTGCGCATAATAAGGAGGCACTTCCTTGCAGCCACCGTGGACCTAGCTGTCAACCTCTCCATGTACAGTACTCTTCTGATGGAAGTCGTTCCTTGACCACGTTGACCATGCCGTGCCGAGAGCACCAGGGCGGTGGACGACGGTGAGGCCTAGGAAGGGGACAACGCGGAGCCAGGGAAGACGCGGTAGTGGAAGCCCGCGTGGAGAGGAGTACGAGGGTTCACTGGTTCGGCTGCGGTGTGAGGATGCCGTCGCCGCAGGGCGTGGCCTGCTACCTCTTGAGCACTACGTTAGTTTTCCCTTGAAGAGAAAGGGTGATGCAAAAAAGTAGCGTAAGTATTTCCCTCAGTTTTGATAACCAAGGTATCAATCCAGTAGGAGATCACGCTGAAGTCCCACGCGCCTACCCAAACAAATAAGAACATCGCAACCAACGCGATAAAGGTCTTTTTGATTGTTCCATGCTATTATATTATCAACCTTGGATGTTTTATATGCGTTTATATGCTATTTTATATTATTTCTGGGACTAACCTATTAACCTAGAGCCCAGGGCCAGTTTCTGTTTTTTCCTTGTTTTAGAGTATCGCAGAAAAGGAAAATCAAACAGACTCCAATTGACCTGAAACTTCACGGAACTTATTTCTGGAACGGAAGCAATCCAGAAGACTTGGGGTGTACATAAGGGAAGCAACGAGGAAGGCACGAGGAAGGGGGGGCGCGCCCTCCACCCTCGTGGGCCCCTCGTTGCTCCCCTGACGTATTTCTTCCTCCAATATATACTCATATACCCTAAAAACTTTGAGGAGCATAATAGATCGGGAGTTCCGCCGCCAGAAGCCTCCGTAGCCACCGAAAACCAATCTAGACCCGTTCCGGCACCCTGCCGGAGGGGGGAACCCCCCACCGGTGGCCATGTTCATCATCCCGGAGCTCTCCATGACGAGGAGGGAATAGTTCTCCCTCGGGGTTGAGGGTATGTACCAGTAGCTATGTGTTTGATCTCTCTCTCTCTCTCTCTCGTGTTCTTGAGTCAGCACGATCTTGATGTATCGCGAGCTTTGCTATTATATTCGGATCTTACGATACTTCTCCCCCCTCTACTCTCTTGTGATGGATTGAGTTTTCCCTTTGAAGTTATCTTATCGGATTGAGTCTTTAAGGATTTGAGAACACTTGATGTATGTCTTGCACGTGCTTATCTGTGGTGACAATGGGATATCACGTGATCCACTTGATGTATGTCTTGGTGATCAACTTGCGGGTTCCACCCATGAACCTATACATAGGGGTTGGCACACGTTTTAGTCTTGACTCTCCGGTAGAAACTTCGGGGCACTCTTTGAAGTACTTTGTGTTGGTTTCAATAGATGAATCTGAGATTGTGTGATGCATATAGTATAATCATACCCACGGATACTCGGGGTGACATTGGAGTATCTAGGTGACATTAGGGTTTTGGTTGATTTGTGTCTTAAGGTGTTATTCTAGTACGAACTCTATGATAGATTGAATGGAAAGGATAGCTTCATGTTATTTTACTACGGACTCTTGAATAGATCGATCAGAAAGGATAACTTTGAGGTGGTTTCGTACCCTACCATAATATCTTTGTTTGTTCTCCGCTATTAGTGACTTTGGAGTGACTCTTTGTTGCATGTTGAGGGATAGTTATATGATCCAATTATGTTATTATTGTTGAGGGAACTTGCACTAGTGAAAGTATGAACTCTAGGCCTTGTTTCAATGCATTGCAATACCGTTTGTGCTCACTTTTACCATTAGTTACCTTGCTGTTTTTTATTTTCAGATTACAAATACCTTTATCTACCATCCATATACCACTTGTATCACCATCTCTTCGCCGAACTAGTGCACCTATACAATTTACCATTGTATTGGGTGTGTTGGGGACACAAGAGACTCTTTGTTATTTGGTTGCAGGTATGTTTGAGAGAGACCATCTTCATCCTACACCTCCCACGGATTGATAAACCTTAGGTCATCCACTTGAGGGAAATTTGCTACTATCCTACAAACCTCTGCACTTGGAGGCCAAACAATGTCTACAAGAAGAAGGTTGTGTAGGAGACATCAAGCACTTTTCTCGCGCCGTTGCCGGGGAGGTGAGTGCTTGAAGGTATATCTTTAGATCTTGCAATCGAATCTTTTTGTTTCTTGTTTTATCACTAGTTTAGTCTATAAAAGAAAATTACAAAATAATGGAATTAAGGATGCCTCATATGCTTCATCTTTTTAATGTCTTTCGTGAGAATAAGGATTCCAATAATTGTGCTCAAGTGCTAGAAGAAGAATGCATTAGAATGTTTGGCACTAAATATTTGAATGATGAGCATGATTGCAATGTTGTTAGTATGAATTCCTTGAATATCCATGATGCTAATGATATGCAAAGCCACAAGCTTGGGGAAGCTATGTTTGATGAAGGTGATATTTTTTGTCCCCCAAGTTTTGATGAGCAAATTTATTATGATGAAAGCATGCCTCCTATTTATGATGATTATATTGATGAAAGTCGATTTGGAGAGGTCATGACTTTATTTTGTGATGAATCCACTATTTCGGAAGAGGATCCAATTGATTATGAGAACAAAGTTGCTATCTATGATGATTATTGTGATGACTTGTATGCTATAAGAATAATGATATACATGAAACTTGTCATCATGATTTTAGTTTTCGATTGGGTTATGCCTCACATGATAATTATTTTGTTGAGTTTGCTCCCACTATTATTCATGAGAAGAATTTTGCTTGTGTGGAGAGTAATAAAATTTCTATGCTTGTAGATCATGAAAAGAATACTTTAGGTGCTGGTTATATTGTTGAATTCATTCATGATGCTACTGAAAATTATTATGAGGGAGGAACATATGCTTGTAGGAATTGCAATAATATCAAGTTTCCTCTCTACGTGCTTAAAGTTTTGAAGTTATGCTTGTTTTGCCCTCCTATGCTACTTGATTATTGTTCCCATAAGTTCTTTAATCACAAAATCCCAATGCATAGGAAGAGGGTTAGACTTAAATGAGCTACTAATATTCTTCATGATGCTCACAAAATCTTGTTGATCTTCCTGTAAAAAACAGAAACTTTAGCACTCATGAGAATTGCTGCCATTTTTTATTGGAAGAGTGCTATTTAGTTAATTATTTTTGCAGATGATTAATAGATAAATTCCTCACGTCCAGGAATTTATTTTAGAATTTTTGGGGTTCTTGAAGTTTGCGTTAGTTAAAGATTACTACAGACTGTTCTCTTTTTGATAGATTCTGTTTTTCATGTGTTGTTTACTTACTTTGATGAATCTATGGCTAGTAAAAGAGTTTATAAACCATAGAGAAGTTGTAATACAGTAGGTTTAACACCAATATAAATAAATAATGAGTTCATTACAGTACCTTGAAGTGGTTTTTTCTTTTCTTTCGCTAACGCAGCTTACGAGTTTTCTGTTAAGTTTTGTGTTGTGAAGTTTTCAAGTTTTGGGTAAGGATTTGATGGACTATGGAATAAGGAGTGGCAAGAGCCTAAGCTTAGGGATGCCCAAGGCACCCCAAGGTAATATTCAAGGACAACCAAAATCCTAAGCTTGGGGATGCCCCGGAAGGCATCCCCTCTTTCGTCTTCGTTCATTGGTAACTTTACTTGGAGCTATATTTTTATTCACCACATGATATGTGTTTTGCTTGGAGCGTCAATTTATTTTGTTAGGATTTGCTTTATGTTATTTAGAACAATGTTTTGCATCTTTTATTTCAATAAAAGTGGCATTGATTGCCTTTACTATGCCTATTTTACAAGTCCACATGTTGCTGTTTGAAAACAGAAAGTTTACCACTGTTGCAAAAATTCCCTAGAAAATTAAGAATGTGATAAAATGTTGAAACCTTTTTCATAATAAGCTCTGATAAATTTAATACAGTGGGAATTTTCTTTCATAATTTTTGAAGGTAGGGAAGTATGGATCTCGTTGCACTCTTTACAGACTGTCCTGTTTAGGCATATTGCTGTTATGTTTGCATTGTTTGCATATGTTTGCTTCTTAAATGATTCTATTTGAGGATAGGACTATTAAATATGCAGATGCATTTAGTATGCAATGTTTAATAATAATTTTAGTGATTTGCTACAGTAAGAGTATGATAAGGTTTTGCATTGGTTTATGCTAACTTATCTCACGAGTCCTTGTTGAGTTTTGTGTGGATGAAGCTTTTGAGATTTAGGGAGACCGTGATATGAGAGGAATTAAGGAGACAGAAAATCTCAAGCTTGGGGATTCCCAAGGCATCCCAAGATAATATTTCAAGAAGTCTCAAGCGCCTAAGCTTGGGGATGCCCCAGTTGGCATCCCACCTTTCTTCTTCAACAACTATCGGTGAGTTTCGGTTGATCCTAAGTTTTTGCTTCTTCACATGATGTTTGCCATTCTTAGAATTTCATTTTACCTTGTTTTTCTTGATGTTTGAATAAAATACCAATATCTGAAATTCTTAAATGTTAGAGAGTCTTCACATAGTTGCATGATTATTCGACTACTCATTGATCTTCACTTATATCTTTGGGAGTAGGTTGTCATTTTCTCTAGTGCTTCACTTATATCTTTTAGAGCACGGTGGTGGTTTTATTTTATAGAAATAATTGATCTCTCATGATTCACTTATATTATTTTGAGAGTCTCTTAGAACAGCATGGTAATTTGCTTTGGTTATGAAATTAGTCCTAATATGATGGGCATCCAAGAGGGATATAATAAAAACTTTCATATAAAGTGCATTGAATACTATGAGAAGTTTGATACTTGATAATTGTTTTGAGATATGAAGATGGTGATATTAGAGTCATGCTAGTGAGTAGTTCTGGATTTGAGAAATACTTGTGTTGAAGTTTGTGATTCTCGTAGCATGCACGTATGGTGAACCGTTATTTGATGAAGTCGGAGCATGATTTATTTATTGATTGCCTTCCTTATGAGTGGCGGTCGGGGACGAGCGATGGTCTTTTCCTAACAATCTATCACCCTAGGAGCATGCGTGTAATACTTTTCTTTGGTAACTAATAGATTTTTCCAATAAGTATGTGAGTTCTTTATGACTAATGTTGAGTCCATGGATTATACACACTCTCACCCTTCCACCATTGCTAGCATCTCTAATACCACGCACTTTTCGCCGGTATCATACACCCATCATATACCTTCCTCAAAACAGCCACCATACCTACCTATTATGGCATTTCCATAGCCATTCCGAGATATATTGCCATGCAACTTTCCACCGTTCCATTTATTATGACACACTCCATCATTGTCGTATTGCTATGCATGATCATGTATTTGACATTGTATTTGTGGCAAAGCCACCATTCATAATTCTTTCATACATGTCACCCATGAGTCATGGCACATCCCAGTACACCGCCGAAGGCATTCATATAGAGTCATATCTTGTTCCAAGTATCGAGTTGTAAGTAAATAAAAGTGTGATGGTCATCGTTATTAGAGCATTGTCCTAGTGAGGAAAGGATGATGGAGACTATGATTCCCCCACAAGTCAGGATGAGACTCCGGACTAAATAAAAAAAAGAGGCCATAAAAAAAGAGAAAAGGCCCAAATAAAAAAAAATAAAAAAATGAGATAAAAAGAGAGAAGGGGCAATGCTACTATCCTTTTACCACGCTTGTGATTCAAAGTAGCACCATGATCTTCATTATAGAGAGTCTCCAATGTTGTCACTTTCATATACTAGTGGGAATCTTTCATTATAGAACTTGGCTTGTATATTCCAATGATGGGATTCCTCAAAATGCCCTAGGTCTTCGTGAGCAAGCGAGTTAGATGCACACCCACTTAGTTTCTTTTTGAGCTTTAATATACTTATAGCTCTAGTGCATCTGTTGCATGGCAATCCCTACTCACTCACATTGATATCTATTAATGGGCATCTCCATAGCCCGTTGATACGCCTAGTTGATGTGAGGCTATCTTCTCATTTTTGTCTTCTCCACAACCACCATTCTATTCCACCTATAGTGCTATATCCATGGCTCACGCTCATATATTGCTTGAAGATTGAAAAAGTTTGAGAACAACAAAAGTATGAAACAATTGCTTGGCTTGTCATCGGGGGTTGTGCATGATTTAAATATGTTATGTGGTGAAGATGGAGCATAGCCAGACTATATGATTTTGTAGGGATAGCTTTCTTTGGCCATGTTATTTTGAGAAGACATGATTACTTTGTTAGTATGCTTGAAGTATTATTATTTTTTATGTCAATATTAAACTTTTGTCTTGAATTTTATGGTTCTGAACATTCATGCCAAAATGAAGATAATTACTTAGAAGAAATATGTTAGGTACCATTCCACATCAAAAATTCTATTTTTATCATTTACCTACTCGAGGACAAGCAGGAATTAAGCTTGGGGATGTAGATACGTCTCCAACGTATCTATAATTTTTTATTGTTCCATGCTATTATATTATAAACATTGGATGTTTTATATGCATTTATATGCTATTTTATATGATTTTTTGGACTAACCTATTAACCTAGAGCCCATTGCCAGTTTCTGTTTTTTCCTTGTTTTAGAGTATCGCAAAAAAGGAAAATCAAACGGAGTCCAATTGACCTGAAACTTCACGGAATTTATTTTTGGAACGGAAGCAATCCAGAAGACTTGGGGTGTACATAAGGGAAGCAACGAGGAAGACACGAGGTAGGGGGGCGCGCCCACCCCCCTGGGCGCACCCTCCACCCTCATGGGCCCCTCGTGGCTCCCTGACGTATTTCTTCCTCCTATATATACCCATATACCCTAAAAACTTCGAGGAGCAGAATAGATCGGGAGTTCCGCCGCCAGAAGCCTCCGTAGCCATCGAAAACCAATCTAGACCCTTTCCGGCACCCTGCCGGAGGGGGGAACCCCTCACCGGTGGCCATCTTCATCATCCCGGTGCTCTCCATGACGAGGAGGGAGTAGTTCTCCCTCGGGGCTGAGGGTATGTACTAGTAGCTATGTGTTTGATATCTCTCTATCTCTCTCTCGTGTTCTTGAGTCGGCACGATCTTGATGTATCGCGAGCTTTGCTATTATATTTGGATCTTATGATGTTTATCCCCCCCTCTACTCTCTTGTGATGGATTGAGTTTTCCCTTTGAAGTTATCTTATCAGATTGAGTCTTTAAGGATTTGAGAACACTTGCTGTATGTCTTGCACGTGCTTATCTGTGGTGACAATGGGATATCACGTGATCCACTTGATGTATGTTTTGGTGATCAACTTGCAGGTTCCGCCCATGAACCTATGCATAGGAGTTGGCACACGTTTTCGTCTTGACTCTTCGGTAGAAACTTTGGGGCACTCTTTGAAGTACTTTGTGTTGGTTTGAATAGATAAATCTGAAATTGTGTGATGCATATCGTATAATCATACCCACGGATACTTGAGGTGACATTGGAGTATCTAGGTGACATTAGGGTTTTGGTTGATTTGTGTCTTAAGGTGTTATTCTAGTATGAACTCTATGATAGATTGAACGAAAAGAATAGCTTCATGTTATTTTACTATGGACTCTTGAATAGATCGATCAGAAAGGATAACTTTGAGGTGGTTTCGTACCCTACGATAATCTCTTTGTTTGTTCTCCGCTATTAGTGACTTTGGAGTGATTCTTTGTTGCATGTTGAGGGATAGTTATATGATCCAATTATGTTATTATTGTTGAGGGAACTTGCACTAGTCAAAGTATGAACCCTAGGCCTTGTTTCAACGCATTGCAATACCGTTTGTGCTCACTTTTACCATTAGCTACCTTGCTGTTTTTATATTTTCAGATTAAAAATACCTTTATCTACCATCCATATACCACTTGTATCACCATCTGTTCGCCGAACTAGTGCACCTATACAATTTACCATTGTATTGGGTGTGTTGGGGATACAAGAGACTCTTTGTTATTTGGTTGCAGGGTTGTTTGAGAGAGACCATCCTCATCCTCCACCTCCCACGGATTGATAAACCTTAGGTCATCCACTTGAGGGAAATTTGCTACTGCTCTACAAACCGCTACACTTGGAGGCCCAACAATGTCTACATGAAGAAGGTTGTGTAGTAGATATCCCTTGTCAAGTCCTTCGCGGTCACTTATGAGAGTGAGATCTGATATATATGATAGGATAATATTTTAGGTATTTTTATGATAAAGAGAAATAAAGATGCAAAGTAAAATAAACGGCAAAGGAAATAACTAAGTGTTGGATGATTTATATGATGGAAGATAGACTCGGGGCCATAGGTTTCACTAGTGGCTTCTCTCAAGAGCATAAGTATTACGGTGGATAAACAAATTATTGTGAGCAATTGATAGAATTGAGCATAGTTATGAGAATATCTAGGTATGATCATGTATATAGGCATCACGTCCGAGACAAGTAGACCGAAACGATTCTGCATCTACTACTATTACTCCACACATCGACCGCTATCCAGCATGCATCTAGAGTATTAAGTTCATAAGAACAGAGTAATGCTTTAAGGAAGATGACATGATGTAGAGGGATAAATTCATGCAATATGATATAAACCCCATATTTTTATCCTCGATGGCAACAATACAATACATGTCGGTTCCCTTTCTGTCATTGGGATCGAGCACCGCAAGAGTGAACCCAAAGCTAAGCACTTCTCCCATTGCAAGAAATATCAATCTAGTAGGGCAAACCAAACTGATAATTCGAAGAGACTTGCAAAGATAAACCAATCATACATAAAAGAATTCATAGGAGAATCAAAGATTGTTCATAGATAATCTGGATCATAAACCCACAATTCATCGGATCTCGACAAACACACCGCAAAAGAAGATTACATCAAATAGATCTCCAAGAAGATCGAGGAGAACTTTGTATTGAGTTCCAAAGAGAGTGAAGAAGCCATCTAGCTACTAGCTGTGGACCCGTAGGTCTGAAGTAAACTACTCAAACATCACCGGAGAGGCCATGGAGTTGATGTAGAGGCCCTCTGTGATCAATGCCCCCTCCAGTGGAGCTCCGGAAAAGGCCCCAAGATGGGATCTCTCAGGTACAGAAGGTTGCGGCGGTGAAATTAGGTTTTCGTGGTGCTCCTGGATGTATACAGGAGGAAGAGGTATGTATGTGGGGAAACGGAGGGCCCACGAGGTTGGAGGGCACGCCCAGGGGGGTAGGCGCAACCCCCTGCCTCGTGCTTTCCTCCCTTGTTTCTTGACGCCCACCCCATGTCTCCTGGATCATGTTTGTTGATAAAATCACGTTCCCAAAGGTTTCATTCCGTTTGGACTCCGTTTTATATTCCTTTTATTCAAAACCCTAAAATAGGCAAAAAAACAGGAATTTGGGATGGGCCTCCGATTAGTAGGTTAGTCCCAAAAATGATATAAAAGTGTAAAATAAAGCCCATTAACATCCAAAATAGACAATATAAAAGCATGGAGCAATCAAAAATTATAGATACGTTGGAGACATATCAAGCATCCCAAAGCTTAATTCATGCTCGTCCTCGAGTAGGTGAATGATAAAAGAAGAATTTTTGATGTGGAATGCTTTCTAACATATTTCTCAATGTAATTTTTCTTTATTGTGGCGTGAATGTTCAGATCCAAAAGATTCAAGATAAAAGTTTAATATTGACATAAAAATAATAATACTTCAAGCATACTAACTAGGCAATTATGTCTTCTCAAAATAACATGGCCAAAGAAAGTTATCCCTACAAAATCATATAGTCTAGCTATGCTCTATATTCACCACAAAAAATATTTAAATCATGCACAACCCGGATGACAAGCCAAGCAATTGTTTCATACTTTTGATATTCTCAAACTTTTTCAATCTTCATGCAATATATGAGCGTGAGCCATGGATATAGCACTATGGTGGAATAGAATGGTGGTTGTGGAGAAGACAAAAAGGAGAAGATAGTATCACATCAACTAGGTGTATCAATGGGCTATGGAGATGCCCATCAATAGATATCAATGTGAGTGAGTAGGGATTGCCATGCAACGGATGCACTAGAGCTATAAGTATATGAAGGCTCAACAAAAGAAACTAAGTGGGTGTGCATCCAACTTGCTTGCTCACGATGACCTAGGGCATTTTCAGGAAGCCCGTCATTGGAATATACAAGCCAAGTTCTATAATGAAAAATTCCCACTAGCATATGAAAGTGACAACATAAGAGACTCTCTACCATGAAGATCATGGTGCTACTTTGAAGCACAAGTGTGGAAAAAGGATAGTAGCATTGTCCCTTCTCTCTTTTTTTGGCCTCTTTCCCACCTTTTTTTATTTTATTTTTCATCCGGAGTCTCATCCCGACTTGTGGGGGAATCATAGTCTCCATCATCCTTTCCTCACTTGGGACAATGCTCTAATTAATAATGATGATCATTACACTTTATTTACTTACAACTCAAGAATTACAACTCAATACTTAGATCAAAATATGACTCTATGTGAATGCCTTTGGCGGTGTACCGGGATGTGCAATGATGCATGAGTGACATGTATGAAGAATTAGGAATGGTGGCTTTGCCACAAATACGATGTCAACTACACGATCATGCAAGCAATATGACAATGATGAAGCGTGTCATAATAAGGGAATGGTGGAAAGTTGCATGGCAATATATCTCGGAATGGCTATGGAAATGCCATAATAGGTAGGTATGGTGGCTGTTTTGAGGAAGGTATATGGTGGGTTTATGGTACCGGCGGAAGTTGTGCAATACTAGAGAGGCTAGCAATGGTGGAAGGGTGAGGGTGTGTATAATCAATGGACTCAACATTAGTCATAAAGAATTCACATACTTATTGCAAAAATCTAGTAGTTATCGAAACAATGTATTACGCGCATGCTCCTAGGGGGATAGATTGGTAGGAAAAGACCATCGCTCGTCCCCGACCACCACTCATAAGGAAGACAATCAATAAATAAATCATGCTCCGACTTGATCACATAACGGTTCACCATACGTGCACGCTACGGGAATCAAAATTTCAACACAAGTATTTCTCAAATTCACAACTACTCAACTAGCATGACTCTAATATCACCATCTCCATATCTCAAAACAATTATCATGTATCAAACTTCTCATAGTATTCAATGCACTTATATAAAAGTTTTTTATTGCCATGTTGTTCTTAAGGACTCTCAAAATAATATAAGTGAAGCATGAGAGAACAATTATTTTGATAAAATAAATCACCACCGTGCTCTAAAAGATATAAGTGAAGCACTAGAGCAAAAACTATATAGCTCAAAAGATATAAGTGAAGCACATAGAGTATTCTAATAAATTTCAAATCATGTGAGTCTCTCTCAAAAGGTGTGTACAGCAAGGATGATTGTGGTAAACTAAAGATCAAAGACTCAAATCATACAAGAAGATCCAAGCAAAACACATATCATGTGGTGAATAAAAATATAGCTCAAAGTAAAGTTATCGATAGACGAAGACGAAAGAGGGGATGCCTTCCGGGGCATCCCCGAGCTTAGACTTTTTGGTGTCCTTGAATTTTACCTTGGGGTGCCATGGGCATCCCCAAGCTTAGGCTCTTGCAACTCCTGGTTCCACAATCCATCAAATCTTTACCCAAAACTTGAAAACTTCACAACACAAAACTCAAAATAGAAAATCTCGTGAGCTCCGTTAGCGAAAGAAAACAAAACACCACTTCAAGGTACTGTAATGAACTCATTATTTATTTATATTGGTGTTAAACCTACTGTATTCCAACTTCTCTATGGTTTATAAACTCTTTTACTAGTCATAGATTCTTCAAAATAAGCAAACAACACACGAAAAACAGAATCTGTCACAAAACAGAATAGTCTGTAGTAATCTGTAGATAACGCAAGTTTTGGAACCCCAAAAATTCTAAAATAAATATCTGGACGTGAAGAATTTATCTTTTAATTATCTTCAAAAATAATTAACTAAATAGGACCTTCCAAATAAAAATGGCAGCGATTCTCGTGAGCGCTAAAGTTTCTGTTTTTTACAGCAAGATCAAAAAGACTTTCCCCAAGTCTTCCCAATGGTTCTACTTGGAACAAACACTAATTAAACACAAAAAACACAACCAAAACAGATTCTAGATAAATTATTTATTACTAAAAAGGAGCAAAAATCAAGGAATAAAAATAAAATTGGGTTGCCTCCTAACAAGCACTATCGTTTAACGCCCCTAGCTAGGCATAAAAGCGAAGATAGATCTAAGTATTGCCATCTTTGGTAGGTAATTCTTCAATGAGACACCTGTAATTATTAGGAGTTTCTTACTTTTTATTAATTATCAAACTCCTAGGCATAAAATCGAGAAAATCATTTGTATCAAATGGTTCCTTAATGATAGCAAAAAGATTAAGATGAACACTTCTTGATTTTAAATCCGCAGTTTCCTTACTAGAGGATTCACCCTTATTTTTAGGAACATAAACAAGCTTGGCAATTTTAGTAGGAGGATTTGGAGTATTTTTAATAGAAGAAAAAGCGGATCCCAAGTTGGTGATAATTCCCTCAAGCTTATCGATTCTAGTAGAATCTTGATCTATTCTTTCATTAACTATGGGTTCTTTTTCCTTAAAAGTTTCAGAGTAACTACCACCTTAGATCCATATTGGGTAATTTGGTTGTGGATCTTTTTATCCAAATTATCAATCAACTCTACAGTAGCAACATTATTCTCAATAATTTCAAGCCTTTGCATCACATGTTCCAAAGTTAACACAGTTCCATTAACCAAAAGAGGTGGTGGGCCAAACAAATATATCATAACATTATAAGAATCAAAAGTATGGCTACCCAAGAAATTTGCCCCGGTAATGGTATCAAGAATATATATATTCCAAGGCGTGGTGCCTACATAAAAATTGTGGAGAAGAACGGAAGTAGATTGCTTCCTGATAGATCTATTTTGTGCATTGCAAATTCTATACCAAGCATCTTCTAGATTTTCTCCCTCCCTTTGTTTAAAATTAAGAACTTCATTCTCGGGAGACAATGGAGAAGATAGAGGACTAGCCATAAAGACAAGGCAAGCAATCCAACACACAAGCAAACAAGAAACAGGCAAAAGAGGCAAATAGGGAAAGAGAAGGGGAATGGAGAGAGAGAGAGGGCGAATAAAATGGCAAGGGTGAAGTGGGGGAGAGGAAAACGAGAGGTAAATGGAAAATAATGTAATGCGAGGGATAAGAGTTTGTGATGGGTACTTGGTATGTCTTGACTTGGTAATGGAACCAGAAATGACTCGTTGTAGAGAGTCAAATCTTGACTTGACTTGGCGCGAATCTCCCCGGCAACGGCGCCAGAAATCCTTCTTGCTACCTCTTGAGCACTGTGTTGGTTTTCCCTTGAAGAGGAAAGGTTGATGTAGCAAAGTAGCGTAATTATTTCCCTCAGTTTTTGAGAACCAAGGTATCAATCCAGTAGGAGATCACGGTCAAGTCCCAGACACCTACACAAACAAATAAGAACATCGCAACCAACGCAATAAAGGGGTTGTCAAGCCCTTCACGGTCACTTACGAGAGTGAGATCTGATAGATATGATAATATAATATTTTTTGGTACTTTTATGATAAAGAGAAATAAAGATGCAAAGTAAAATAAACGGCAAAGGAAATAACTAAGTGTTGGAAGATTTATATGATGGAAGATAGACCCGGGGGCCATAGGTTTCACTAGTGGCTTCTCTCAAGAGCATAAGTATTACGGTGGGTAAACGAATTACTGTCGAGCAATTGATAGAATTGAGCATAGTTATGAGAATATCTATGTATGATCATGTATATAGGCATCATGTCCAAGACAAGTAGACCGAATCGATTCTGCATCTACTACTATATTACTCCACACATCGACTGCTATCCAGCATGCATCTAGAGTATAAAGTTCATAAGAACAGAGTAATGCTTTAAGGAAGATGACATGATGTAGAGGGATAAATTCATGAAATATGATATAAACCCCATATTTTTTCCTCGATGGCAAAAATACAATTCGTGTCGGTTCCCTTTCTGTCACTAGGATCGAGCACCGCAAGATTGAACCCAAAGCTAAGCACTTCTCCCATTGCAAGAAAGATCAATCTAGTAGGCCAAACCAAACTGATAATTCGAAGAGACATGCAAAGATAAACCAATCATACATAAAAGAATTCAGAGGAGAATAAAAAGATTTTTCATAGATAATCTGGATCATAAACCCACAATTCTTCAGATCTCGACAAACACACCGCAAACGAAGATTACATCGAATAGATCTCCAAGAAGATCGACGAGAACTTTGTATTGAGATCCAAAGAGAGAGAAGAAGCCATCTAGCTACTAGCTATGGACCCGTAGGTCTGAAGTAAACTACTCACACATCATTGGAGAGGCCGTGGAGTTGATGTAGAGGCCCTCCGTGATCAATGCCCTCTCCAGCGGAGCTCCGGAAAAGGACCCAGCTGTCAGCCTCTCCATGTACAGTACTTTTCTGATGGAAGTCATTCCTTGACCATGTTCACCACGCCGCGCCGAGAGCACCAGGGCAGTGGACGACGACGAGGACTAGGAAGGGGACGACGAGGAGCCGGGGAAGACGCAATAGTGGAAGCCCGCGCGGAGAGGAGTACGAGGGTTCACTGGTTCGGCTGCGGTGTGAGGCTGTCATCGCCGCAGGGCCTGGCCAGCGGTGGGAATAGTAGGGGGCGGTGAGGCCTCTGCGACAGCACAGCCGGCCACGGGAGGTAGGAGCACGTGTCACGACCGGCGCTGCTTTGGGCGGCTGGAGCAAGAAGACCAAAGGTTGAAGAAGCACTACGGCCGTTGGATGGACATCGTACGGTCACTGGTGGTAGAATCGTTCATATTTACTAAGTTGAGAAAGCACTCCGTCCCCGTCAACTTAGTAGGCCCACAAGTCAGCCTCCCACCAAGGTGGTCCCAACTAGCAGGGGGATTATTCATTTTTTGTGCGTAATAAGGAGGCACCTCTGGTGGGTGCAAGCTGACAGTGGGGGAACATTTTTTTCATGAAATACGTTGGACCATCCGATGGGTCCCAGCAGTCAGGGGAGAAACGTTTTTTTCGCCAAATAAGGTGGCCCGTCCAGTGGGTCCCTGTTGTCAGGTGGAGGAATAATTATTTTCCACGTAATGAGGAGGCACTTCCTTGCCACTTTCGTGGACCCAGCTGTCAGCCTCTCCATGTACAATACTCTTCTGATGGAAGTCATTCCTTGACCACGTTGACCACGCCGCCCTGAGAGCACCAGGGCGGTGGACGACAGCGAGGCCTAGGAAGGGGACGACGCGGAGCCGGGGAAGATGTGGCAGTGGATGGCCATGCAGAGAGGAGTACGAGGGTTCACTGGTTCGGCTATCGTCGTCGCAGAATAACAGGGGGTGTGGGTGAGTGGAGGGATGCCCTGGCCAGCGGTGGGAGTAGTAGGGGCGGTGAGGCCTGCGCGGCAGCACAGCCGGCCACGGGAGGCAGGAGCAGGTGGCACGACCGGCGCTGATTTTGGCGGCTGGAGCAAGAAGACCAGAGGTTGAAGAAGCACGACGGCCGTTGGATGGACATCGTACTGTCACTGCAGCTAGAATCGTTTATCTTGACTAAGTTGACAAAGCCCTTGGTACGCGTCAACTTAGTAGGCCCACAGGTCAGCTTCCGAAACAGTGCGCCCTAGATGTCAGGGGGAGGAATCATTTTTTGGGCGGGTGAAGCTAGAATATCCGAGATTGAAGAAGCACGGCATCCGTTGGATGGACATCCAACGACCACTGCTTCTAGAATCGTGTGTTGACTATAAGTTGACAAAGCCTTGCATACGTGTCAACTCTCTTTTTTTAGGGGACACATCAACTTAGTAAGGCCACAAGTGTGTGGCAGAGAACTTATAGCCCATTTGAGATTTGCAAGAATGTGCAGCCAATTTCTGAATTCTAATGGAATTTACTACAGCCCATTTACAGTTTGTTAAAAGTATAGCCCATTTCAACCAACCATTCAAAACAGAATTCAATAAAATTTCCCACATTTTGATGGGATCCGAAATATTTTTATCCCTAAATTTCTAGTCATATTAAATACTATTTCAATATAAATTTATATGACGTAAAAAAATCCAATGAAACATTGCGCTCGCAACAATTAATGAAATTAAAATTTTCAATATCCAAAAATAATATTTTATATAGTAATTACGTGTTTGGTGCATTTTTTATAGTTACTGCCCAGTTTTTAGAATTACATTCCATTTATTATTTCTTAAAGTCAATTTTCTTGCTAAGCCTAATGCATCCCTCCTAGGAAAGATTTGCAGCCCAGCGGGGCGGAGAATAACAACTTGACCATGCTTGGGTATTCCTAAAAAAAGTATAGCTGGACTAGCCATTTTCAGCTTGAAAAAAATTAAGATCTGGGCTGGATATCTGGCCTGGGCTAGACGGGCCACAGCTCGCCCAGTTAATAGCTGCAGCGATGTTTTCGTTGTTGTTTAGAGGAGAAAAATTAATATCTGGGCTAAACATCGCTCAACAAAAACTCTGAAGTGCTCACACCTCAAAAACACAAATACTGCTCGAGCTGCTTGGTCCCAGCTGTTGGCCGCTTCTTGTGCAATTCTCTCGTTTATTGACTACATAGGTTGACAATGGTGTGGGACCGTGATATCAGGAAAGCAGGAGGAAGAAAAAAATTATAGTTTTATATACTAATAAGGAGGCACTTGCGTACTTGAGGCTATGGCCCTGGTGGGTCCCCACTGTCATCCTCTCCAAGTAAAGTCATCTCCTCATCCTCGTGTCCGTTGACCATGTTGATAATGCGAGACGGCGGCGCCACAGCGAGCGCAACAACTTGAAGGACGACGGAGAGGGCCTCGCGGGCCCTATGGATGGTCTGATACAGCGCCAGCTGCTCATTCGGGAAGCCAGGATCATAGGGCCACATGTCCGCGACGGCATTGTCGTTCGCTTGTTCACCGGTGCTCGTTGAGGAGACGGAGGTTGCAGCACAGGTCCTCCTGCGCTGGTAGCTCTTCCGCCATTAGGGCGTCGAAGTGCGGCCGCACCTGCTCTATGGTGAACATGGCATGAATCGGCTTGGACAGTGGCGCCGGCTCCGGGTCAGAAGCTACGTCCATCGTCTGATTGTCGTCGCTCAGCTCGATGAGGTAGCTGGCGAGCCAGCATGTCCGGCAGCTGGACCGACCCGCTGCCAAGCACGAGTCTGACAGCCCTGGCCCACCCAGACCGCCTCCCTCGCCCGCACGCGCTTTCTGCCTGAAACGGTTAGCGCCGCCCGCCCCGCTTCCCAGTGCATGTGATTGCTCCGCCTTCAAACGACACAAGTGACGTCCGTCCGTCCTTCTGCCGCCCACATTATTGATACGCGGTTGCCGAGGCGGCTACTTTGGCGCCACAGGTCCGTCCCTCCACCGCCCACCATTGCTATACAAACTGCTGTGCCGGCCCATAGCCGCAGTCATCTACATCTGTTCCTATTCTCCTGTCCGCACCACTACTGCCCACCATGGCTTCCTCGCGCTCCAGCACTCTTCGGGACAGGCGGACGACGGACCACAAGGAGATGGCAGCCATTGCTGCCGACTGGCTGGCTGGCAGGCAGCCGAAGGACGACGACGTCCCAATGGAGAACATGGTAGTCGACGATCCGGCGCCAACCCCCTCCTCCGCGCCATCCTCACCAGTGCATTGCACAATGACCATTGGCAAGGCCCGTGCCCAATATATGGACACGGTGAGGCAGAAGCTTGAGGAGAAGTTCCAGGAGGCATAGGCCAACGCCGCCTACAACCACCATCTCCTCCAGGAGAACCTGCAGGCAGAGGAGCATATAGCCGCAGAGCGAGCGGAGCAGGAGGCGTGATACGTCCATTTTGCATCGTGCTTTTATATCGATATTTATTGCATTATGGGCTGTTATTTCACTTTATGTCACAATACTTATGGCTATTCTCTCTTATTTTACAAGGTTTACATAAGGAGGGAGAATGCCGGCAGCTGGAATTCTAGGCTGGAAAAGGAGCAAATATTAGAGACCTATTCTGCGCAACTCCAAAAGTCCTGAAACTTCACGGAACATCTTAAAATAAATAAAGAAAAACCCTCGCCAAAGATGAAGGCCAAGGGGCCCACACCCTTCTCGCGAGGGTGGGGGGCGCCCCCCCTAGGGCGCGCCCCCCTACCTCGTGGGCCCTCTGGTGGCTCTCCGACGCCCAACTTCTCCTATATGAGGTCTTTCGATGAGAAAAGAATAAGAAGGAACTTTTCGGGACGAAACTCCGCTGCCACGAGGTGGAACCTTCGCGGATCCAATCTAGAGCTCCGGCAGAGCTGTTCTGCCGGGAAAACTTCCCTCCGGGAGGGGGAAATCATCACCATCGTCATCACCAACGCTCCTCTCATCGGGAGAGGGCAATCTCCATCAACATCTTCACCAGCACCATCTCATCTCCAAACCCTAGTTCATCTCTTGTATCCAATTCTTGTCTCAAAATCCGGGATTGGTGCTAGTAGGTTGCTAGTAGTGTTGATTACTCCTTGTAGTTGATGCTAGTTGGTTTATTTTGTGGAAGATCATATGTTCAGATCCTATATGCGTATTATTACCCCTATGATTATGAACATGAATATGCTTTGTGAGTAATTACGTTCGTTCCTGAGGACAAGGGAGAAGTCTTGCTATGAGTAGTCATGTGAATTTGGTATTCGTTTGATATTTTGATAAGATGTATGTTGTCTAGCCTCGAGTGGTGTTATGTGAACGTCGACGACATAACACTTCACCATTATTTGGGCCTGGAGGAAGGTATTGGGAACTAATAAGTAGATGATGGGTTGCTAGAGTGACAGAAGCTTAAACCCTAGTTTATGCGTTGCTTTGTAAGGGGCTGATTTGGATCCATATGTTTCATGCTGTGGTTAGGTTTACCTTAATACTTTTGTTGTAGTTGCGGATGCTTGCAATAGAGGTTAATCATAAGTGGGATGCTTGCTCAAGTAAGAACAGCACCCAAGCACCGTTCCACCCACATATCAAATTATCAAAGTATCGAACGCGAATCATATGAACGTGATGAAAACTAGCTTGACGATATTCCCATGTGTCCTCGGGAGCGCTTTTCCTATTATAAGAGTTTGTTCCGGCTTGTCCTTTGCTACAAAAGGATTGGGCCACCTTGCTGCACTTTATTTACTTTTGTTACTCGTTGCTCGTTACAACTCATCCTATCACAAAACTATCTGTTACTACTTATTTCAGTACTTGCAGAGAATACCTTGCTGAAAACCGCTTATCATTTCCTTCTGCTCCTTGTTGGGTTCGACACTCTTACTTATCGAAAGGACTAAGATAGATCCCCTATACTTGTGGGTCATCAAGGCGCTACTCGACTCGTACCACTCCGCCCGAGAGGGCCGCCTCGAGCGCTGTCGGTACCGCATGCGGGTGGCGGAGGCTGCGGCCGCCTACAAAGAGGGCGATGAAGCGCGCGAGGCACTGTTTCACGAGACCGAGGACAAGGCAGAGGACAATGCCTGCGCTAATGAGTCCCCACTCCGCTGGCGTTAACGAGGCCCTGCTTCGCCGAGGCCCCGCGGCGCCAACAACGAGGTAGAGCACACCACCGGCTCCGCCAAGGCCCCACCCTGCCGGCAATGAGGGGGAGGATTTCCCCCGCTCCATCGAGGCGCCGCCCGCCGGCAATGAGACAGAGGACATCGCCGGCTCTGCCGAGGCCCCGCCCCGCTGCCAACGAGGCCGCGCCACACAGAAAACGAGGAAGAGTAGGACCACCGCTGCTACCCTCCGATTGCTGGCACTGAGCTGTACATCATGGAGCAATTCTATGATTACAGGATGATTGAAGAGCGCTCCGTGGTTGAGCAAGCTCATGAGATACAGTCGTTTGCTAGAGAACCTGAGCACTTCAGTTGTATGCTACTGGACAAGTTTGTTGCCGGAGGTATCATCACTAAGCTTCCTCCTTCATGGATATCATTGGCACTCTTCATGTGGAAGAAAAGGCGAGAGCAAAGGACACACGTGCTTAAGGAATTGAGGGAGGATATGGTGCCAATCTGGTACAGAAGAAGAACTTCCAGCCCCACAAGTTCAAGACCAAGGGCAAGTTTGATGGTAAAGCAAAGTTTGATGGGAAGAACAAGGCTGTGCAACACATGAACTTGAAGAAGAAGAACAATGACAAGAATAAAGGTGTTTGTCATGTGGGGATCCTGATCATCGGGCTCCTAGCTTCCCTAATCGCTATGACAAGCTAGGCGGGTTGACCACTAACGGCCGGTTAGCTTCTTGGCGGCGACGTGGAGTCGGAGAGCTATGTTGCAGAAGGACGCTGCTTCTACTTAACTGCTGGTGCAATTGGCTGACTGACACGTGGGCCCAACAGGCATCTGAGCCACATGTCAGTTACGCAACTGCACCTGCAGTTAAGTCACTGAAGCTTCTGCTCGGCTCAGCCGGACACAGGTTGGTAGCTTCGGTTAATTAATTATACCTTCAGCGCACCCCTTTTCAGTTGAAGAATGTATGAAATGTAACGAAATCCGTCATGTTTATATGAAATCCGACCGTGTATGAATGAATTTATTTTGATTATTTTGAATTCTTGTATCACTGGCATTGGATGAACATGCAAAACAATACGTACTAGCATTATTCCCAGGGTTATCACCTCGTTTGCAGCAGTTTCACATGTACTCCCTGTGGTCCTTTCTAGTCTGCATACAAGTTTTGTCTGCAGTCAAAGTATCTCTACTTTGACCAATCTTATAGAAAAAAGTATGCACTTTCACAATGTGAAGTAAAAAGGAACAGAAGGAGTACAAAGAGTTTGAGCAGCTTCTTAGCGTTCCTATACATTGCAATCAAACACACAGGCTTGGAAATTCATAGAGAACATTCAAAACAATCGATGATTATGCATCTCAGCGATTCACATGTCAGAGCCAATATTTACTTCACAACTAAAGAATAAAGAAAAATGGATTAACACTGCTGACAGCAAAGGGCGTCCCATTCGAAAATATCAAACACATGTATTCTTGCTAAAATCAATGAGCAAAATTTGACAAGGTTTTCCCATTCCAAAATATCAAATGCCTACGATTGTGGAATGGGCAGGGTTTGCCATCTGTTCGGACATTGATATGGCACCTCGTGTTAAATAAACCAGTTGTTCTTTTTGTGCAGTTCCACCAAAATCAACCAAATTCGCGCGTAGCTTTTATGATTTCGCCCTTATATGTTGCAACGCCTTGAACTTATCGGCACCTCCTTTCTTGTGGTGGAAATGAATGATTCGATATATTCATGAACATTTTGTGCAGTTCCCATTGAAATCAAGCTGAGCACCCCTGTTTGCACATATACAAAAAAGTGATTAGTATAAAGCAAACTGTACTATGAATTGACAGTTTAAACAGGCACCTACATGGTCCATGTAGAGCACACTTTTAGAAAAATGGAACTCACCGGAAAGAATCCTAGAACAATATTGTACTCGCGCATCACAGCAAGAAAATGGAGATTTGTCAGTCCTTCTGAGCTGAAGTTAGTTTGGTCTTGTGGGGGGTAATGCAACCATCCTTCAACTGCTCCTTCTGATGAGAAGATAGACATGGCTTCTTCATCCTGGAATAATCGGAACTAGTCACTTCACGTATTCCATATTCTTCTTCAGAGGAGGATGATCCTGTTGTGCAAAGACAAGAGGATAACTAAATGCTAGCATCCCTGTTTGCTCAAAAAAAGGAAAGGAAATATTTGAAACAACACAGATGAAGCACTTCTCAAGGACAATACCACTTTTTGATGACAGTATCTAAACAGTAGCACAACACCAATAGAGATGACAAAACTCAATCATATGGATGAAATCAGTGGGCGAGGACCAACCTTTGTCAGGAGGCTTATTGTGTAGAGCATACATATGAAGCACTTCTCGGAACCATCTGTTGCTATCTACTTTGGTGGCCATGCTTACTATATACTCCTCGATTAGATTAATGTTTCCAACATCTTCTTGTGCAGTTCCACTAAAATATATGGTATCTTCAAAGAAGATACCTGTTTACACAAGTAGAGATAATTACGTATTACATTAAGAGTGGCATCTAATCAGTGGCAAAATAATTGCTCGTTCCAGCCATAGCAATAAATTAAGATACAAAACTATATCATTACTTGTGTCATCACAGCTCTTGTGCTTCATTACAGCACCAGGAGTTGATTTTTGTTTTTCTTCTGCTTGTTCTTCCCCTTCATCACTTGGTTTAATAACAGACAAGCTTCGCCTTCAATGTAAGATTTGGCATGTCAATTAGGTTGCACAAGTATAGCACTAAACAATGACATTAATTTTCTGATGAAAGTGGCAAAATACATGCCAACAGTTGTGAAATATCCTTATCTTACATCAATGGGATATTGCGGTGCACATACAGATTGGAAGTCTTGTCTCCATTTGTGCAGTTCACTAAAATCAAGCAACATTACCGTACAAGTAGCACAACATATGAAAGCACACTGCAGAATCATGTGAATGAAGGCTAGTACTGACCTCTCATGACACGGAATTCAAACAACTCACAAGAAGAAGATCTGAACCAAATTTGCCAACACGGATAGGAAGTAAGATCTCCTCTTGTGCAGTTCCACTAAGATCAAGCAATCAAGCAATGTTGTCAGTGTGAAACTTTGGTTGAACTGCACAAAACACTCTTAAAACAAAAGTGTTTTGTGCAGTGCAACAAAAGGTCACTATGGCAACGAGGTGAAGTAGATAACCCTGTCTACACATAGGTGCAAAGGAAACAACTAGTGGTCAATAACGGTGGATGACACAGAAGCCAACAAAAAGAAGCATCTACCTTATCTAAATGGGAAAGAAAGCAAGACAGTAGAATTTCTCAAACGGTGGCATTGATTAATATTAACAGAGAGATTATATTAACAATAAAATTCGTTAAACATGTAATTTGCTTTTAACTGTGGCATTGCATCAATTTTCCAGCGGCATTATTAGAGGGTGCTTGTTTACAGGGACATTTTGGTGGAGGGACTAAAAACTCCGTGTTAGTCCCATCCAAACCAAACAGGAAGGACTTGTAGGGACTAAAAGTGGGCATTTGGGACTAAAGAAAGAAGACCCCGAGGGAGAGTCTTTTGGGACTTTTTCCAATAGTTTCCCCTGCCACGCATCGCACCTTGTCTCTATTAGTTCATTACTAGGGGTAACATGGTCTTTTATCATGTCATTTAATTACCTCTAGTCCATGTTTAGTCCCTGGAACCAAGCAGGTAGGGACTAGGGAGTTTTTAACCAAACAGGGCCTTAGATTAACAATAGCTAAAGTGTTGCACGAGACAGTGGACGCACCAGCACCATGTGCATCTATCGATGTACTGGGGTGATGCACAGTCTGTTGCAACAAAGAACAAATAACCAAGGAGCATATTTGTGTTGGTCCCAGTTTTGTTATCTTTAGACACCTTTCCCTATGTGAGCGCAGCAAATCTAGTCCTGCTCAAACTCTACAGCCTTGTCCCCCAAAACAAAAGATCAGTTCGTTACAGATGTGCGTACTGCGTTTGTCATTGTTTTCCCTTTTCGACCAACATAGGTGCTGGATAGCCAGTTTGTACTAGTACTTTCCCCACTTCCTTTCCTCTGTGAACCACATCCTAGATTTATGCTATAGAACTTTCCCCACTACTTTCCCCCATTCCTGTCCTCTTTGAACCACGTCTTAGATTCATGCGATACAACTTTCCCCACTACTTTCCCCCTTCCTTTCCTTTTTGAACCACATCCTAGATTCATGCTATACAACTTTTCCCACTACTTTCCCCCATTCCTTTCCTCTTTGAACCACGTCCTAGATTCATGGTATACAAATTTCCCCACTACTTTCCTGTTTGATCCAACACCTAGATTCGAGTGCAGAAGCGGCAAAACCCACATGCAGCTAGAGCAATGCATGTGAAATAGGTAAATTATACCTTAAGGTTCTTGGGGTGTGGTTCGGTGGGCGACCAGAGGCCGTTCGACCCACACTATGTACGGCGGCGAAGAAGAAGGGGTGGGAGGACCTCCCGCGCTACCGCTTGGTGAAAGTGAACAATTGCGCCGGTAGTGGATTCCCTCCCTCGCCGACGGCGATAGCGTTAAGCCTCCTTCCCTTCCCAACGGATGGATCCTGCCAGCTCTTTGACCAGAAGTGAGGGGAGAGAGAGAGGCCAACGAAGTCTTGTTTAGATCTGGAGAGGGTGAGAGAGTGTGAAGAGAGCAACTACAAGCAGACCAGCAGTGAGGGGAGAGAGAGGCCAACGAAGTCTTGTTTAGATCTGGAGAGGGTGAGAGAGTGTGAAGAGAGCAACTACAAGCGTTGAGCCTCCAGCGTGTATATATATACTGGAGAGAGTGTGAAGAGTGCAAACCCTAGAAAACAAGTGTCGAGGCTGCAACTTATACGTGATGAGGTGATTATACGGTCACTACGAGATCGTATAGCTCCGTATCCATCCATTTTGACCAGTCAAAGAATCCTCCTGGCACAAATTATGCTCAAGCGTAGTTATCGAACCCAAGACCTCAAGTTTGATGAGCGAACATGCTAACCAGCTAGACAACCCTCCCGTTATGTTCAACGAGAGGAAAATAACCTTTTATACATTCCTGCATCCGTGTGACAAGCATGCCGTGTTTTTTGTGTGTGTGGGAGTTATTGGGATTTAAATCATAATCGTGTCATGTGGCTTTGGTTGTAAGACTATCCATAGTGGTGCAGAAATAATGCAGCCTTAGTCACCTTACCTCTCTCCACGTAGTACGTTGGGTCCCACCAGTCAGAGGGTGAAAGAAAAAAATTAATAAGAAAAATTAAAAGCGCCAGTGGTGTACCTTAGCTCACACATCTCGCTACTGCTCGGGAACACTGTCCAATTGATCCCTCTGTTCGCTCACGTACTATTTTAAGTGAATCCTTATTATAACATGCACACAATTTTGGGCACTTTATTCGACCTAAGTCAGTGTGCCACTATATCTCATACGACTCCCGCCATCTAGGTGTAATAAGTCACGTTAGAAGGTGCAGCGGGACCAAGGTGCAAGCAAATTGGAGGAGAAGGAGAAACTTGACTGGTCATTCCTCCAATCAAAGCCCTGATTTTTGTCTCTAAACGCAACAATTAATCCAAACAACTAAGAGATGCCGTTTTAGCTACCATGCAGGGCCACGTATTAACTCGCATGCAAGCCGACTTTGATTTCTTGACTGATCAACGCGTAGTTGCGGTCCATGCATTGGGTTTCCCGGGGAGGTAACAAGGCAGAGTAAGGAGCGTTTGGTTACATTGCTGAGGCTGGTCATAGTGGTGAGTAACTTGGACTAGTACAACATGCATATGTTACTAGTCTATATTACTACTACGCGAAGTTTGCCGTCGAAAGCAAGCCAATATGGCTCTCCTAAGCTAGCAAGGCTTTTCTAGCCCACCCAAGCTAGCTGGCCCACAAAAGCTAACATATTTTAACAGTTCCAAACGCCCAACCTTCCCCGGCTATGCTATAAGATGTTCTTGCTAAGGATCCAAACGCTCCCTAAGTAACAATGCTCGCTAGCAACGAGGCCAGGAGGGGATTGATATGCGAAGTTAATGGACGACGCCTAAACATTTTGGGAATATCTGATTTCCGTACAATGACTTAACACCTAGACGGAGGGAGTACTACTCCTTAGTTCAGGTTTGATGGAATATTCATCACCTCTTCTCTTCTTATACGTACTCCATTTGTATATCACTTCCTGTGGCTTCACACTCACACGATTTTCCTATTATATGAACCTGTGTGTGCGTGTGCGTGCGTGTGTGTGTGTGTGTTTAATAGCATGTGTGTGTTAGAGACAGCAACAGATCGACCTACTCCTACAGAGAGATGGTGTGCAGTGTATGATTTTAGCCGCGAGAGTCGGTGCATCCTCTCGTTTCCGGGCGTCCGGTAGGGACAGACGGACAGCTGCCACGCCCGCACCTGACCAGCCTGGCCACCCAAAGCCCCTCCATCGCCCGCGCGCGCTTCCCGCCCAAAACGGTCAGCGCCGCTCCAAAGAGTCGGTGCCGCATTCATGCCCAGGCAGAGCGGACGCGACCTCTCACTGGCGCCTGCGTTGAAGGGAGAAGCGGATTCAAGAGTGATGGTTGCTTCATCCTTCCAACCTATTGCTGGGTCTATGTGATTTGACGGCTCATTGGTCATTATTACTGAGGTGGTAGGACTGCTGGATGTCCCATGCTTTCGGCGAAAGGAGGTACTACTAGATTACAATTTTCTCCATTCTTACGGCGAAGGAGTGCAAGAGCAGTGAAAACACATAGGCTCAGTGATTACATGGCCCACCTCACACTACAAGTTTATTTATAAATGACGTGGCACCTACTACTTGTTCTCCTATAAACCTTGCGCTTGGCATCTGCAAACTATTAACCTTGCGATTGGCTCTTCGCCTCTTCGGGAAGTCGAGCAATAATGATACTGCAGTATATATTGTTCTAGCTATATGAGACCGAATGAATTGCTGCACGTCCACCATGTGGCAAGGGTCGAGGGGCGAGGGAGAGTGCGTACTATTACGTCCGTTTCAATATGGACTACATACAGAGCAAAATGAGTGAATCTACACTCTAAAATACGTCTATATACATCAGTGTTTGGAGTATGTACTAGTAGTTCATATTGAAATCTACTAAAGGACATATATTCCAAACAATATGATAATCTCTCTAACCAAGGTATGGAGTACTAGTAAAATTTTCTCCTCGTCAAGCGAGCCACCGTGTGCGTGGGCGAGGGAGCGAGCGTAAGGCATAGTAAGCAAGCTTCTCCTCATCCTGCGAGCCACCGTGCCCGTGGGCGGGGGAGACAGCATTCAAGCAAGCTTCTCCTCGTTCTGTGAGTTGACAGGACACATCAAAGTACTCCACTGTATAGAGCCTTGCCTCTAAGGTAGGCCCCACATGGTTTGCCTCTTTTTTGACATAACGCGTCAAGTCGCAATTTGTTTGTTCACCCGTTGTAGACGATCTTCCCTCCATCTAGTGGACAACCAGTACACGTGTCAAATTACCACGTGGGCTGCCTTTTCATACAAAAATGAGCTCCACCGTGTACCCGCGCGGGTGTGGTTGGGAAAGAGACGGGAGTATGTGCGCCGTGCGTGCACCTCTTCTCTTTGTGCACGTCCCCCACCGACATGGGTGTGTGTGAGAGATACAAACCTAGACAAAAGGCTTGTGCATTCGTGAGTGTTTTTTTGTTTGGGGGGGAGGTTGATCTCATGAATGTATTTGTGGGAATATGTGTCGATGACATCTCAATTTTTTTTTTGCATGCAATGTGTGTGAAATGGAGGCCTATCCATATCATATATAGATGGTCGGACGATCCAGGAGAAGAGAGGGAGGGGTCATAGATATCGATAGAGTCGAAGAGAGGATCAAGTGGGTGGGTGTGAGATCGATGAAGAGAGCCATCGAAATTGTGTGTGTGTGCAAGTCAAAGATATAGGGCGACTGACCTAGCTACCGGAACGTCAGAGGGCACAGGTCCAGTTTGTGTGTGGTAGGGAGACATGACTAGAGTGCTCGATGTATCGGTGTGTGTGTGTGGGAGGGGGTGGGGGAGGGGTAGGAAGATGCCTAACTATAGAGGTAGAACGACTCGTATATTTGTTGAGAAGGAGAGACCCAACTATGTCTTGAGGGAGATCGGTCAACATCCATACATAACTGAAGGACGGGAAATAGGATGGGACGGAGAGAGAGAGGAGAGAGAGGGAGGGAGAGGGGTAGAGTGCTGGATGGGTGATGGAGTTGCTTCTCGAAGATGGTGGGAGAGGCCTACTAAACAAACTGAGGGTGGAACTGCAATATTATCAATAAGAGTGGGGATGTGTTTCTGTGTGTGCCTGTGCGTGATAGATCTGTCGGGACACATCTGTCAGAGTAATGGGCCACCGGTAGCCTAACCCGAGTCCCAGAACCTTTCAAGACATCGGGCCGGCTGTGCCCCTCAAGGCGTCGAGGTGAAGCGCCGCCTTCTGGTGGCCGGCTGGCTGGACTGCCGACAGCTAGAAGGCAGCCATGCTCAGGAAGGTGGCTCCAAGACAGGCCGACTCCTGGCAGGCGGCCTCCAGAGAGGCCGGCTCCCAGCAATCGGCCCACGATGCCCTTAAAGTCTGCACCCCCATTAAAGAAGACAGGACAGGGTGAGGCAACCGTGTAGCCCATTCCCCCCACGAATCCAGGAGCGGGCGTGGCCACAGTGCCTCGTACTAGCGGATATCTCCGCCCGACGTGGCACTGTTGCCACTTCGCCCTTGACGTCACTCCTGTCAGGCCAAGTCCTGCTCCCACGACCGCCTGTCGGTACGGCTCAAGGACGGTGGGCCCTACCGGTTAGCGAGAGCCCGGAGGACAGTGGGAGCCGCACCAGTCGGACCCGAGGGAGGCCGGCTCCCAATAGCCGGCCCGATCCTCCCTCAGGGCCCCACGCATCGTTAACCAGATAAGATGCAGAGTGGCTACAATGATCTCCCACCAGGGGGCGGGACTATAGCCACGCCTCCCCGACCGAGCACGCGACATTAGCAACACGGCTACAGTAATCACAGCCGGCAGGACCCGCGAGCGGCGCAGGCGGCCTGTTGGCTCCGTACCAGACAAGTCGGCGGGGCCCACCAAGCGGCGGGCCCCAGCAGCCGGCGGAGAGGCCGGAGACCAGAGAGACTGACAGCCGGGCCCTACGCCCGGCCGGATTACCATTGTACCCTTGGGGGGTAGGCCTATATAAACCCCCCAGGGCACCCATGCAAAGGGTTCCCACCCCGTTAGAATAAGACTCATACCTAGGGGAGGAGAGAGCAAGACTTGCCTTTGAGGAGCACCATTGTACTCACCTGTGCCTTAGTGATCATGTGGACACCCTGCAGAGCAGGACTAGGGGTGTTATCTCCTAGGAGAGTCCCGTACTTGGGTAAAGTTCGCCGGCGTACGTGTCTACGCCTCATCCCGCTTCCAGGCACCGGCGACGTTCTACTCGCTCCCACCATGATAAGCCATCCATTGGCATATGTCGCACCCAACCCCCGACATTTGGCGCCCACCATGGGGCCAGGTGCACCGTCGTCCGGAGACCTATTCTGGACGGGAACCCTTTTCCTCCCTGGCGAACATAGCCAGCCCGGCACGCCAGATGGAGTCTGTGCCAACGCGCTGCGTGGCGCAGAGCTCGCCTACGCGGCGAGCTGCCTCGCCGACCGTGTTGGCGAGTTTCGCCTCTCCGACGAGCCGGTGTCCGATGCGGGCAATGACGCCCCCGAGAGCCCCCTCGTCAGCCTCCTCGACCAGCTCCAGGTGGCCAGCGAGCCCGCTGTAGACTTCGAATCCGTTGGCTCCACCGACCCGATGCTTGTCGATTCCGACACAGCGTCGCTTGACGTGTTCCCCACCAACGTGGTGGTCTACGACGAGCTGCCTCCTCGCGAGGAGAGCGGGGAAAGCACCGTCACGGAGGTGCTTGTCATCGGCCACAGTGAGCACTCTAGCGAAGATGCTCACGACCCGCTCAACGCGGCACTACAAGACCTGACGGTGCCCATCCCAGAAGACGCCGGTGCTGAGATGCTGGAAGCACGCCGCCTCCAGCTTGTCGAGGGTGCCAAGAAGCTGGCTAGCATGACACACATGTGGGAAGCGTATCGGCGCGAGATGGACCACGCTGTGGGCGGCACGCCAGCTCCCACTGGGCCCAGCCGCCTTGGGGCGGTCCAGCAGTGCGGCGTGGCCATCGCCAACCTGCTTGGGGCAGATCGCCCCGTCTACGCCACGCCCGCGGAGAATATCCGAGCTGTCCAGGCGGCAGCAGAAGAACTAGACAAGTTTGAGGGCGAAGAGCATCGCCAGATGGCGGAGCGCGTTCAGCGGCTCCTCGATGCGGCTGCTAAGCAACACAAGGCCGGTTGCCACACTGAGGTGCCACATCGGCAAAACGACGATCCGCCTCCTCGCCGAGACCAAGGCGCGACATCTCGGACACCGACTACTGATGTCCGCGGGAGAAGAGACAAGGAGCCGGCTGCCAGCCGCAGCCGAACTCGCATCACCATTGAGCGCGACCAAGACGGCCGCCCAAGAGGAGTGGAATGACGGGATGACTGTCTGCCTCCTCCCCCTCGAAGGGAAAGGCGCGTCACCCGGCCGCCTGTTGATCACCCGACACTCGGCGACCGCCTTGGCCGCCGAGAAGGAGTTGGAGAGAACGATGCCCGCCACCGGAAAGACCGTCTCCACCGGTCCCTGACGCTAGAAGAGGAAGATGAATTGGGCCCGCCCTGTTTCGGCCCCCGCATTCGAGACGAGCCTTTCCCCAAAGGGTTCAAGCTCCCAAGAGACATGGCCAAATACACCGGCTCCGTGAAGCCGGAGGAATGGCTGGTCGACTACTCCACAGCCGTCAGCATAGCCAAAGGCAACAAGCGCGTTGCCGTGAAGTATGTTCCGCTCATGCTCCAGGGCACAGCCCGGACATGGCTGAACAGTCTGAAGCCCTGCAGCATCAACAGTTGGGTTGACTTCACCGAAGCCTTCATCCACAACTTCACCAACACGTACAAGTGGCCGCCCAAGCCTCCCCAACTCTCCTTGTGCGTGCAAGGCCCCAACGAGTCGACTTGCGACTACCTCACGCGCTGGGCCGAGCTCCGCAACCCTTGCGAAGGCATGCACGAGCTGCATGCTATCGAGTACTTCACCGCTGGGTGCCGAGAGGGCACCCTCCTCAAGCACCGACTCCTTTGTGACGAGCCGGCGACCCACGACGAGCTGCTGATCATAGCAGATAAATATGCCATGGCCGACTCCTCCATGAAGGCAGAAATCCAGGTTGATGCGTCTGGCAAAGTAGCCCCTCAGGCTCCTCGAACCCCGGCTGGTGACACCAGCCGCCGCCAGCAACCAAGTGACAACAAGCGCAAGGCCATGCAGCCGGCTCCCACAAGCCGGCAGGTGGCGACAGAAGAAGACCAGCAACCGGAGGGGTAGCCTCCGTCCAAGCGCCAGAAGGGCGGCAAGCCCAATTGGCTGTCGGCCTTCTCATATGAGCAGACTCTTGACGCACCCTGCAAATTCCACAGTGGGGCGAAGCCGTCCAACCATACCACTCGGAAATGCCATTGGCTCACCAGGATCGCCAAGGGAGACGGCCTTCCGCCTCCTCCGCCTGCTGGGCAGCAGCCGCCCCCTCCGCTCAGCAGCCGGCTATTCGACCAGTCAGAGCCATACATGACGAGTACCCTGAAGAGCACGGAGCTTATGTCGTGTTCACCAGCATGGCCGACGATAAGCACAGCAGACGGCAACGACAGCAAGAAGTGAATACAGTAGCATCAGAGACCCTCGAGTTCATGCATTGGTCCGAGAAACCCATCAACTAGAGCAGAACCGACCACCGAGATGTGATGCCCAATCCCGGCTCCTACGCCCTGGTTCTGGATGCCACCTTTGCCACTGATAGGCGAGCTGCTCGGTTTTCCCGAGTTCTAATAGATGGCGGCAGCAGCATCAACATTCTATACAAAGATACCATGGAGAAGTTGGGAATCGGATAGAGGCAGTTTCAGCTCAGTCGGACTGTATTTCATGGCATAGTTCCTGGTCTTTCCTACTCACCAATCGGCAAGATCCAGATAGATGTCCTCTTCGGAGACAAGGATCATTTTCGATGGGAGCCAGTCTGGTTCAAGGTGGTGGACATCGAGAGTCCGTACCATGCACTACTTGGCCGGCCTGCACTGGCCAAGTTCATGGCGGCCCCCCATTACGCTTACCTCAAGATGAAAATGCTGAGTAACAAGGGAATTCTGACCGTAGCTGTGGACTACAAGAAGTCGTCCGCTTGTGCGGCTGAGAGCAGTCGGCTGGCTGAGTCCCTTGTGATCGCGGCCGAGAAGTGACTCCTTGACCGAGTTGTGGCAATGGCAGGCAAGCTGCCGGACATGCCACCCCACCGCAAGGAGTTGAAAGCCTAGGGCTCGTTCAAGCCGGCCAAAGAGACAAAGAAGATACCCGTGGACCCAGAGCACCCGGAGAGGTACGCTGTCATAGGTGCAAACCTCGACAGCAAATAGGAAGGCGAGCTCGTCGATTTCCTCCATGAGAATTGGGACACCTTTGCATGGTCACCAAAAGACATGCCGGGTGTTCCGATGGATTTCGCCGAGCACAAGTTACATGTCTGATCTGATGCCAAGCCGGTCAGGCAGCCCTTGCGCCGCCTGTCAGAACAGAAGAGAAGAGTTGTCGAAGAAGAGATAACCCAACTGCTAGTAGCCGGCTTCATCATGGAAGTATTCTTCCCAGAGTGGCTGTCCAACCCAGTCCTTGTGCTGAAGAAAACCAAGCAATGGCGCATGTGTATTAACTACACCAGCCTCAACAAAGCCTGCCCCAAAGACCCGTTTGCTCTGCCGAGAATTGACCACGTGATAGACTCCACATCCGGATGCGAGCTTTTGAGTTTCTTGGATGCATACTCAGGGTATCACCAGATCAAGCTGGACCCGGCCGACCGACTGAAGACCACCTTCATCACGCCATTTGGAGCCTTCTGCTACTTAACCATGACGTTCAGCTTGAGGAATGACGACGCCACGTTTCAACGTTGCATGCAGAAGTGTCGCCTCAAGCAACTCGGCAGAAACGCCCACGTTTACGTGGACGATGTCGTGGTGAAGACGGAGAAGCATGGAACGTGCTAGAAGACCTCAAAGAGACCTTTGAGAACCTGCGCCGATCTCAAATCAAGCTCAACCCGGAGAAATGCATCTTCGGAGTGCCAGCCGACCAGCTCCTTGGCTTCCTGGTCTCGGAATGCGGCATAGAGTGCAACCCTATGAAGATCAAGGCCATCGAGAGGATGGAAGTGCCGACCCGACTGCTCGACGTACAAAAGTTCACCGGCTGCTTGGCATCCATCAGCCGTTTCATCAGTTGGCTGGGAGAGAAAGCTCTCCCCCTGTACCAGCACATGAAGAAGACCACTTTTTTCGAGTGGAACAACAAGGCGGATGAAGCTTTTCTCCAGCTCCAGAAGATGTTGGCTACTCCACCTATCCTGGCGGCTCCGACTCCTAAGGAGCCCGTGCTCCTCTACATCACCGCCACGAGCCGGGTGGTCAGCACAGTCATAGTGGTAGAGCGCAAGGAGGAAGGCAAGGCACTACCAGTCCAGAGACCGGTGTATTACCTGAGTGAAGTGCTGTCAGCCTCCAAGCAAAACTACCCCACTATCAGAAGATGTGCTATGGCGTGCATTTTGCCGCCGAAAAATTGAAGCCGTACTTTCAAGAGCACCCAATCACTGTTATCTGCACTGCTCCGCTCGGCGAGATCATTGGAAGCCGAAATGCCTCCGTCCGAGTGGCCAAATGGGCCATAGATTTGGTCCCCTACACCATATACTACCAGCCTCGCACTGCCATCAAGTCAGAGGCGCTGGCCGACTTCCTCGTCGACTGGGCCGAGACCCAGTACCTGCCACCGGCGCCGGACTCCACCCATTGGCGGATGCACTTTGATGGTTCCAAAATGCGCACCAGTTTGGGAGCCGGCATCGTCCTCACCTCTCCCAAAGGCGACAAGCTCAGATATGTGCTGCAAATCCATTTTGCTGCTTCCAACAACGTCGCTGAATATGAGGCACTCATTCACGAGCTCCGGCTTGCCAAAGAACTCGACATTCGCCGGATACTGTGCTATGGTGACTCCGTCTTGGTGGTCTAGCAGTCGTCAGGCGACTGGGACGCCAAGGATGCAAACATGGGGAGCTATCGTTTCCTTGTACAACAACTCAGTGTGTATTTTGATGGGTGCGAGTTTCTTCATGTGCGAAGAAACGACAATGAGCAAGCAGACGCCTTGGCGTGAATCGGCTCCACCTGTCAAGCAATACCAACCGACGCCACCCTATATTGCCTCCTCAAGCTGTCTGTCAAGACATCGCTAGAGTCGGATTCTATCTTCGTGTCGGCTCCTCTCGAAGCAGTCGTATCCGGCTCAAGAGCTCCAGCAGTCGGCACGGGAATTCTGGCAGGCGGCCCGGGGACCGCGGTAGTCGCACCAGGCCCAGGGATTTCAGAGCCCGGCCCGGGGACTGCAGCGGTCAGTCCGGGGACTACGGCAATCGGTCCGCAGACTTCATCGATCCAGCAAGCGGTAGCCAACTCCAACCCGCCGCCTCCCGGCCCAACCGCCCTCGTCCAAGTTGCAGTCCTGACAGTCAAAAAAATCGCAGCACCTTCATGGGCCCAACCCATCCTCAACTTCATGGTAAACAAAGAGTTGCCAACTAATGAGATCTCGGCTAGGCAGGTGCAACACCGGGCAGCAGCATAGACCATAGTTAATAGAGAGCTGGTGAGGTGCAGTGTCACCGGTGTCTACCAGCTCTGCGTCGAGCCGGAGCAAGGCCGAGCTATCCTCAAAGACATCAATCAAGGCGAATGCTGCCACCATGCGGCTTCAAGAGCACTTGTCGCCAAGGCTTTCCGCCATGGTTTTTCTGGCCAACAGCCCTAGAAGACGCCAAGAGCTTGGTCCAGAAATGCAATGGGTGCCAGAAGTTTAGTACAAAGCCTCATCAACCGGCTTCTGCACTCAAGACTATTCCCATAGCCTGGCCCTTTGCCGTCTGGGCCTTGGATATGGTGGGACCATTCAAGACGGTAAGAGGTGGCTTGACTCATCCTCTTGTCGCGGTGGACAAGTTCACCAAGTGGATAGAAGCAAAACCGATCAAGAAGTTGAATGGTCCGACTGTTGTGACCTTCATCTCCGACATCACCGTCCGGTATGGCATACCACACAGCATCATCACCGACAACGGCACGAATTTCGCCAAAGGTGCCTTGGCCCGTTTCTGTGCGACGCAGGGCATCCGATTGGACTTTGCGTCCGTTGCCCATCCGCAGTCAAACGGCCAGGTGGAGCGAGCAAACGGCCTTATTTTGTCCGGCATCAAGCCCCGACTGGTCGAGCCTCTAGAACGGTCGGCCGGTTGCTGGCTCGACGAGCTGCCGGCCATCCTCTAGAGTCTGCTCACAACTCCGAACAAGTCAATTGGCTTCACGCCTTTCTTCCTCGTCTACGGTGCCGAAGCCGTCATTCCAATGGACATAGAATTCGGCTCCCCTCGAGTCACCATGTACACCGAAGAGGAGGAAGAAGAAGCATGTCAAGACGGCGTCAATCTGCTGGAAGAGGGCCGGCTGCTGGCACTCGGCCGGTCCAGCATCTACCAGCAAAGCCTACGCCGATACTACAACCGGAAGGTCAAGCCGAGATCTTTCCAAGAAGGAGACCTTGTGCTCCGGCTGATCCAGCGAATAGCCGGCCAGCACAAGCTCTCGGCGCCTTGGGAAGGCCCCTTCATCATCAGCAAGGTGTTGGGCAACGACTCCTACTACCTGATCGACGCTCAGAAGCCTCAAGCACGCAAGAGGGACGACTCCGGCAAGGAGACGGAGCGGCCATGGAACGCAAACCTCCTTCGAAGATTTTACAGTTGATGCAGTATGTACCACGCTAAGTACGAAGACTCCGAGTCCCTCAAGAAGAGCTCGGGGACTGCCCTCTTTTATCTATATGATAAGAATTATGCCTATGAGTATGTCATTTTCTTTATACCGCTTGGCACCGGGTCCGACTAGTCGGCCCGGGGACTTGCCGTCTTGTACTATGAAGTGCTTCCTACGGTCGGACAAGTAATGTGTTGGCACTTAAGCCGTCTCCTGCCAGAAGCCACATCTCGTAGAGCGACTGTCTGGTGGGCAGGAGCAAGGAGGAAAGAGTGTCCACATGAAAAATGACTAAGGACAAAAGGCACACAAACAATTCGAGCTGGTTTTCCGCCTCCTACGACCGACTGTGTTGGATTTCGGGTTCCGGCAGACCCTTGAGGTTCGAACACTGGGGTGCGCACGGAGATCTCACTTGCTACCTACCTACAACCCTCCGCCTCGCTAAGATCTAAGCTATGGAAAGAACAACACAAGAGACACAGGGTTTATACTGGTTCGGGCCACCATTGTGGTGTAATACCCTACTCCAGTGTGTGGTATGGTGGATTGCCTCTTGGGCTGATGATGATGAATGATACAAGGAAGAACAGCCTCGCGAGGGTCTGTTCTTGGCTGGGGCGATGAACTGCTGGGAAGAGTTCAGCCACCCTTCTCTCTCTCTCTGATTGTCTTTCTCCGATTAAACCTCCTATCGAACCTCTCCTCTTAACCCTTCCGAACCCCTCTCTTCTGTGGGTGGCTGGTCCTATTTATAGAGGCCCTGGTCCTCTTCCCAAATATCGAGCGGGAAGGGAGCCAACAATGGCGGGCTAATTTAAAGGGGGACAACTAGTACTCGCTACCCTGACAAAAGTAGTCTTCGCCTGCACAAAGCTCTCGTGGTGACGTCGTCTTGGGCTCCACGATGACCTCTGTCTTGCAGTCTTCCTGGTCCTTGTCTCGTTGCACCGAAATGGCAACCTTTGCCTGATGCCTCGGTACTCTGGGTCTGCGCTTGCCCCCTTTGCACCAAAGAGGAAAGGAGGACACTGCGCGGGCTGGCACCCGCCTGGCGCCCTTGGTCGTCATGGCTTGCATCATGGGCACCTCGTGAGGTACCACGCCTTGATCTCTCCGCCTCCTCGCGAGCCAGCCTGATGAGGCCGTGCCTGAGGAAGCTCTGCGTCGTCCGCCCCGCGAGGCTTGGCCCCTCGCGAGGGTCTTGGGTCTGTGTTGATGAAGATGGGCCATGCCAGGCCCCCCCTTGAGCCATGCCGCAGGCCGCAAGAAGGCAAGTCTGGGGACCACCGTTCCCAGAACACCGACAGTAGCCCCCGGGCCCAAGGCGCGCCCGGACTTGGCCATGCAGGGAGGCGGAAGGGCAAGAGCGAAGCGCTGCGGGCCCTAACAGCCTGCGGCCTTGGGCGACGCGTGGCGGTTGACTGGACGTGGGTGCCTCAGCAACCGCGCGAGTTGATAAGGGAGTGGCATCTTCCCAGGCTTCGCTTTTTGCTTTCTCCGGTTGCTGCTCAGATCCCCTTTCTTACGCCTCTCCTTCCTTCCTCCAAAATCTCCAGATCTACTCCGACCGTGTGACCTAGGAAGCCATGGCGCCTCGTCAGTTCCCGGTCGGAGCTTGGTACTCGTCTGCCCTGGACTTGCCAAACGTGTCGGAGGTGAGCCTTGCCCGGTTGCGCCGGATGGCGGCGGCGTAGGGCATCAACGGGGCAAAGGCGCTCAAGGCCGGCTCCGCCACCCCGGAAGGCCAAGGGAGCACCTTCTATCCGTTCTTCGAAAGTGCCATTGCCGCCGGCCTGGTGCCTCCCTTCTCTGAGTTCTTCTTCTCTGTCCTCCGCCATTACAAGCTACAGGCTCTGCATCTCCACCCCAACTCCGTCCTTCTCCTGGCAATCTTCGCCTATTACTGCGAGGCTCACGTAGGGGTGCAGCCCTCAGTGGCCTTGCTGCGCCACTACTTCTACCTCCGGACCTCTCGCGGTCCTGCTTCCACGTGCGCGAGCTTCATCGTGTACGGTGGCGCCATTGCCATCTCGAACCCCGGGAAAAGGATTGAGGGCATCAGGAGCAAGTGGGTCTTGGTGGATGCTGGGCGCATCCACCCTCGGCTGATCTTGCCCACGGAGAAGCCCACAAGCTCCAGCGATTGGGGTCAAGCTGAGCTCGCGGACCCCCGCGCGAAGCTGGTGCTGGAGAAGATGGACGCGGATCTGAGGCCGGCCAACATGGCGGCGGCGAAGCTGACTGGTGCGTCGCTGCTGAGGGAATCCCTGGAGCACCAGCTGGCTCCGCTTCGGCGGTACTCACTTCCGATGTGGAGGCCCCATCCGAGCCCCGCGGCCTGGGCCAATGGAGATCTGGGTGTGGTCCTCCAATCTCTGGTCGGGGGCGATGTGGCGAGGTTGGAGGGCGCTCCTACGTCCTTGTTCCTCCGCGACGACTGGGAGCAGGTAGTGGAGTCCATGCCCGTCTTCAATGGGGATGGGCCCGTGCCCATGGAAACTCCCGAGGAACCGGTGGACGTGCCCTCCGACGATTCCAGCGAAGAGGAGGAAGGAGGGGAGTGGGAAAGAGGGCCTGACTCCGAGGCGACCGGCGGAGAGTCGAGGGCTCCCCTCTCCCGGCGCAGGTCTCGTATTCTCCACCTCTCTCCGAGCGATGACGCGAGGATGACGACGAGGATGACGGCGAGCAGGACGGCGGGAGCTTTCCCCCGATCCCGAAGAAGGACAGGACCGGGCTGATCTCCCGCGGGTCTACCCCGGCCCCGAGGCGGACCGCAGACGCACCTTCCGCTTCCAAGCTTCCCGAGGTTGACCCTTCCAGCCGGCTTTCAGGCTTCAAATTTGGCCGGAGGCCGCTCGAGCTCACTGGCGACGACCCGTAAGCGTTTGATCCTTGTCTTTATTTCTTGTCCTGCTTCTGAGGCTTGACATCCGCATCTCTTGGATAGGCTGGCGCCCGCAGCAAAGAAGCCGAAGGGAGCTCCTGAGGTTCCACCCATGGCAGCGCCTCTGCCCGTGAAGGAGGGTGACCGCGACGCACGGGCTTCTCCTGCCCGGTCGTCCTCGCGAGGCCAGGCTGAGCCGGCTGGGGCGAGCTCAGCCCCCACGGCCCATGTGACTCCCGAGGTGTCC
Organism: Triticum urartu; assembly: GCF_003073215.2. Lineage (NCBI taxonomy): Eukaryota > Viridiplantae > Streptophyta > Magnoliopsida > Poales > Poaceae > Triticum > Triticum urartu. The sequence continues at coordinate 155,660,772 of NC_053024.1, forward strand.
TTGCCTGCCGCCGCCACTTCAGCCGTTGGGGCACAGCAGACTCCTCCTCAGGACGCTGTGGCCGCGCTGCCGCCTTCTCCTCCTACTCCACCGTCTACTGTCTCTCTAACTCCTTCTGCCGTTCTGGACCATGCTATTGCTGAGCTGGACCGACTGCGGCAGGATCTTCTTGGCGCCGACCCTCACTTGGTTTCCGGGCGCTTGGAGCTGGCTTCAGGATGGGTTTGCTCCGACACTTCGATTTAGGCGGCGCTGGTCCAGGCCTCGACGGCTTGCGATGAGGAGAAACAGGTCGTTCTTGAGGCGAAGGCTGCTCATGACGCAGCCCTGGGGGAGGTGGTCGACGCCCGTGGTCGCTGCAAGGCGCTGGAGGACGAGCTGCAAGGCCTGCGGGACCAGCTCGCGAAAGAGGCCTGCGTTCGCCAAGAGCAGGAAGAAGGCGTGAAGGCTCGTGAGGCGGCCGTCAAGGAGAGGGAGGCCAAGCTCAGGAAGCGCCGCGACCGCCTAGGCGCGCTGGAGCAGGAGTTGGGGGCGAGGAAGGCGGAGCTGGACGACAAGGCCCTGGTTCTTGGTGAGGACCGCGTGGCCTTCACGGAGATGGAGGCGAAGGCTCGCTCCTCGCTGAGGACGCTTTATGACAGCGGCCTGGAGAGCCCGCTGGCTGGCGCTGAGGACTGCCCCGCCAAGCTGCTTACCTTCCTAGTTCGTGCTCTCGAAGATGTCGCCCATGGCCTTGGCCCCACGGCTGAGGCCGAGGCGCGTGTCCTGTCTTCTGCAGCACTGACACAGGTCCTCACCCACATCTACCTTCGCGATCCCGGCGTCGACCTCGACAGCCTGCTGGAGCCAGTAAGTGGCGAGCGTGCCGCTGCCGAGGCCGTGAAGGGTCGCGCAGAGGCTCTGCTGGGGAAGTTCCAGGCCTTCAGCACCAAGCCGAAGCAAGGCGCTGCCGACCCCACTGCTCCGTAAGGCGAACCCATTCCGCGCTGCTCCTCCGCCGACAAGTGACTCCGTCATGGCTCCTGTCCTGCCTTTAATTCCTGCACATGTATCATGCCTCGGGGAGGCGTTTAAACTTGCGTTTGGCATTGAGATAACAGTGTGGACTGTAACATTTACTTTTGAATTCCTTGAAATTTGCGCTTTTCCTTCCTACTTGCTTATGTTCTACGCCGGCAGAGCCCGGCCCCGCGCGTACCTCACCCAGCGTTAGTCCCGACCGGAAACCAGGACGGGGCGAAGGAGTGAGGGGCTACGTGACAAGTTAGGCTCGTGAGTTGCGATGCTCAGGAGTCCCCCTTGGCGCATGAACAACAAGTAGGGAGTTGTGAAGTGGGTGGATCTACCGTTCTACGTCTGCAGAGCCCGGCCGCGCGCATACCTCACCCAGCGTTAGTCCCGACCGGAAACCAGGACGGGGCCAAGGAGTGAGGGGCTACGTGACCAGTTAGGCTCCTGAGTCGCAATGCTCCGGAGTCCCCCTTGACGCTCAAACAGCCTTCGTACCTTGGCTCCGCTCGGGGAGAGACGCACGACGAACCAGGCCCCGGGGGGGCCTGACTGGGCGGCGTGCGTCTGGGCATGACCCAGGCGCAGCCCCCGTGCCCAGCCCCCTCGCGCGGCACTCCCGAGGGGAGGCGTTGCGATGAGGCTAGACACTGAGCTCTGGGCTCCCTGAGGTTGATTCGGCCCGGGGCCACCCTCAGTTGTTTATCACTAGCGCGGAGCATAGCGCTTCCGTATGTGTACGGGCATAGCTGCTCCTCAGCAGTGTCGTCAGCCAGCACGGAGCATGGTGCTTCCACTGGTACGTGGGAGGGGGCCCCCCTCCGGGAGGAGCCCCCGGGGCGTGTACAGCCCTGCCCTGACACGTGGCTGGCACGGTAGGGCCTGGCGAGGTGTATCTGGGCACCCTTGAGCCAGCGCGGGACTCACGGGGCCCTACCTCTAGGCGGGTTGCGCCTAGCACTGGGCCTTATCTTGTGTTGTGTCCCTGCAAATTCGGTTAGATGTCGGCACTCTACATCCTTGGGTCCCATCCCTCGAGCTGGTCTCGGCCGTCGCTAGTATGCCAGGTCGTGATGCCGTGGACAAGGCTAGAGGGTGACGGCTAGAGAGCCAGTAAGAGCCCTGAGTCGCGATGCTCAGGTACCCCCCCTTTAACGTGCAAGTGGTCGGCATGGAGAAGAAGAGGTGCCGTGGACCGGCATCAAATAATCTAACATGGTGGGTATAACGCATAACCGGGAATAAACGCAAATGGGATACAAGCCGCTGGGTCTGGCCCGAGCGACTTGGGGATCATGCAGCCCGAGGGGCGCCCCCAATAAGGTAAGCTAACCACATGAAATAAAAGGGGTACATGCCGCAGGGACGGACCCACGCAGCCTGGGAATAATGCAGCCCTGGGGGGGCGCTCCCAGCTGGAAGTGAAACTTGAAAGATATCACCTGATGATGTTGAGGACGAAGGGGTGTTGGTGTAGCAGACTCGGTGGGCTGCGGAAGCCAATCCTCACGAGCCCCCAGGTCCGGGGGCCTCGGGAGGCTCCGGAGGTGCTGGCGGATCTCCGCGGACCATCTCCATCTCCGCCAGGGCTGCGGAACGCCTGGCCTCTTGTGCCTCCATGATGCCCCTCATGAGGCGCTGGTACGTGGCAGCCGCGTTTGGCAAGCCGTAAGGCATGCGAACGTAGCTGTGGGGTGGACCTCCGCAGCGCCCCAGTCGCGAGGGCCAGAGGCGCTCCAGAGAGGCGACTCGGTTGAGCCCTGGTATGTCAATGCAGACGCACAGCCCACCATCCTCGCCTGGATGGGGAGCCACTGCTGGTAGATGGCGGCCGCCTTTCATGACCCTTGACTCCTGTAGCTCCTGAATGGCCTTGCTGACGAACTCCTGAGGGTCTGGCTCTCCTTGCCTTACTCCTTCTTGAGGGAAACATGCTTCGAAACACGCCTCCATGTGGTGCCCAAGCGCCTCCCTCGTGACCCTAGCCAGGTCGATGGCCCTCCAGGGGAGAGCCCCCGAGCCCTTCCTGAGGAGGGCGCCAGGCGCGCTTTCCTATGCGATGGAAGGAGGTTCCCCCTGGGCAGGCACGGGCCCAGAGGGGCCTGCCTCCTGAGGAGCCGGGCCGGACAATGTCTTCTTCTTCTTGGGGGCGGTCTCGGGAAGCCTCCTGCTTCCGCGATCCGGGTCTTCTAGTGACGCGGCCTAAAAGGCTCGTTCCGGGGAACACACCGCGTCCTTCTCTTCACAGGGCACCGTGATGACTCCGCCACTTCCTGGCATCTTGAGGACGTTGTAGCCATGGTGAGTTACGGCCATGAACATGGCCAGTGCTGGGTACCCGAGGATGGCGTTGTACGGCAGGCGAATGTGAGCGACGTCGAAGTCGATGAGCTCGGTGCGGTAGTTGTCGCGTGCCCCGAAGGTGATAGGGAGGCAGACCTGCCCAATCGGGACCGTGGAGCCGTCGGTGACTCCGGAGAAAGGCTTGGTTGGCTGAAGCTGGCTATAGGGCAGTTGGAGATTGTTGAATGTTTCCATGGACAGGACGTTGAGCCCTGCCCCGCCATCGATGAGGGTCCTGGTGACCACCACATTGCTGATGATTGGGGAACAGAGCATCGGGAGGACTCCGGCTGTAGCCACACACTTGAGCTGATCTATCGAGCTGAACGTGATGGCGCACGCCGACCACCTGAGAGGGCGCGTGGTTTCGAGCTTGGGGAGGACTGCATTCACTTCGCGGGCGAACTGCTTGAAGATGCGTTGAGAGGCTGGGGCTTGAGCCCCGCCCAGGATGCAGGCGATCGCGCGCGGCTCCTGGAAGCCCCCAGCCTCCTCGTCCTGGTGGCGGTCCTCGTTTCTCCTTGGTTGCGGCGGCAGCGGAGGGAGGCCTGTGTTGCCTTGCTGGCGATCCTCGCGAGGCCGACCCCTCCAGTCTCCCTCGCAAGGCGGGTCTTGCCAGTGATCCTCGCGAGGTTGATCGCGCCACCCTTGGCACGGGCCACAGTCTTCCCAGCGTCCTGCGTTCCTTCCTATTCCTCGACTGTAGCCCCGGTCACCGCGGTCGGGGCGACGGCCGATCCTTCCTTCTCGCACGGCTCGGAGCTCTTGACATTCGTTGGTGTTGTGGGTGTGGAGGTCGTGGTACACGCTGTACCGGCTGCCCTTGGAAGGCTTGGGCTAATCTCTGCCCCGCTTGGTGTCTGGTTCTGCCGCGAGCACGGCAGCCCCCTCGCGCTTCACATCCTTGGCCTTGGGCTTCTTCTCTTCCGGGTCCGCGGCAGGCACCTCGAGGAGGGAGAGACGCCCTTCCTCAGCCCCGGTGCACTTGGTTGCCAAGTTGAACAGCTCCAAAGAAGTGCATAGGTCCTCATGCATCGCCAGCTCCTCCTTCATCTTGACATCGCGCACGCCATCCGAGAAAGCTGAGATGATGGCCTCTTCAGTCACACTAGGAATCTTGAGGCGTGCGTTGTTGAAGCGCTGGATGTACTTCTGCAGGGTCTCCCCAGGTTGTTGCTTGATGCGGCGCATGTCGCTCACGGCGGGTGGCCGGTCACGAGTACCTTGGAAGTTGGCGATGAAGCGGGTGCGCATCTCGTCCCAGAAGGAGATCGTGCCTGGAGCCAGGTTCAGGAGCCAGGTGCGGGCCCCGTCCTTGAGCGCCATGGGAAACCAGTTCGCCATTACCTTCTCGTCTCCGTTGGCAGCTTCGATGCCCAGCTCGTAGAGCTGGAGGAACTCCGCAGGGTCAGCCATGCCGTCGTAGCGAGGAGGCAGGTCTGGCTTGAACTTGCCGGGCCACGCGACACTGCGTAGCTCGGCTATGAAGGCACGGCAGCCTGCTGTGGCCACGGGATGTCTTGGGTGACGGAGAGCTTGGTCTTTCATGTCCCCACGCGCTGTAGCTGGGTCTTGACGTGCGGGAGCAGGAGAATGGTCGCGACGTGCTGGAGCAGGGAGCGCCCGGGCAGCTTCTTGCGGGCGAGGGACTTCCTGGCAGCTCTGCTCTTGCTGCGCTGGCACCTGACGGAGCGGGTTCCGCCCAGGGGCCAAGCGCCTTGGAGCCATGCCGCCTTCTTGAGGAGGAGGCGGCTGGGGCACCGCCGGAGCTTCGTCGCCTGCGCGGGGCAAGGTGCTGTGCAGCGGAACGGACGGCGCAGGAGAGCCCCCTGCGGCGCAGACGAGCTCGGCAACGTGGTCGAGCCATTCTTCATAAACGTCGTCGACGGGGCGGTAGCGCAGGAGCTCGTTTGCCGCGATGAGCGCAGCTCGAGCCTCCATGGGTGCACGGAGCGAGCGGAACGAAGAACCAGCTGGGGGGAGTGAGGGAGTTGCGGTGCGGCCGTCTTGCCGCATGGACGGATGCTGAGACGATGCTTGCTGCTCGTCCCCCGCCGGGCCGGTGGCGGCGTTGACGGCAGGTGACGGGGAACGGTGAGGACGCCCGCCGACAGGAGACGTCTGGGCGACGCAGGAAGCGAGAGCGGCCCGGCGCTCGGCGCGGGCCCGACGAGCGTCAGACATGGGTGCGATGGTCGGAGGAGAACGGGGTGGTGGAAGACGAATTCCGGCGCACCCCTACCTGGCGCGCCAAATGTCGGATTTCGGGTTCCGGCAGACCCTTGAGGTTCGAACACTGGGGTGCGCACGGAGATCTCGCTTCCTACCTACTAGCACCCCTCTGCCTCGCTAAGATCTAAGCTATGGAAAGAACAACACAAGAGACACAGGGTTTATACTGGTTCGGGCCACCGTTGTGGTGTAATACCCTACTCCAGTGTGTGGTGTGGTGGATTGCCTCTTGGGCTGATGATGATGAATGATCCAAGGAAGAACAGCCTCGCGAGGGTCTATTCTTGGCTGGGGCGATGAACTGCTAGGAGGAGTTCAGCGACCCTTCTCTCTCTCTCTCTGATTGTCTATCTCCGATTCAACCTCCTATCGAACCTCTCCTCTTAACCCTTCCGAACCCCTCTCTTCTATGGGTGGCTGGTCCTATTTATAGAGGCCCTGGTCCTCTTCCCAAATATCGAGCGGGAAGGGAGCCAACAATGGCGGGCTAATTTGAAGGGGGACAGCTAGTACTCGCTACCCTGACAAAAGTAGTCTTCGCCTGCAGAAAGCTCTGGTGGTGACGCCATCTTGGGCTCCATGATGACCTCCGTCTTGCAGTCTTCCTGGTCCTGGTCTCGTTGCACCGAAATGGCAACCTTTGCCTGATTCATCGGTACTCCGCGGCTGCGCTTGCCCCCTTTGCACCAAAGAGGAAAGGAGGACACTGCGCGGGCTGGCACCCGCCTGGCGCCCTTGGTCGTCATGGCTTGCGTCATGGGCACCTCGTGAGGTACCCCGCCTTGATCTCTCCGCCTCCTCGCGAGCCAGCCTGATGAGGTCGTGCCTGAGGAAGCTCCGCGTCGTCCGCCCCGCGAGGTTTGGCCCCTCGCGAGGGTCTTGGGTCTGTGTTGATGAAGATGGGCCATGCCGGGCCCCCCCTTGAGCCACGCCGCAGGCCGTAGGCAGGCAAGTTTGGGGACCCCCATTCCCAGAACGCCGACAGACTGTTGAGCAGCCGGCCTGCCGGCTTCTACTTAACTTGCTAAGATGTTCTAAAATGGCTAAGTACTTGCCTTCCCAGAAGTTGCTAAGTACTTGACCTAGCCACAATCCACAGAGCGGCTATTCCGTTGGCAAGGTGGCAACCAAGGGAAGGCGGCAAAGGAAAAAGCCAAAGAGCAGCAAGCAAGAAAAGATAGAACTCGGAATAATATTTACATAACAAATGCCCTTGGCCGATCTTCAAAACACAAGTTTAAGATACACCCCGCGGGTGGAATTGTGCAAAATTAACAAGTTCATCGAGACTGATAGACAGGTGAAACAAAGATAAACTAGCGGCCTAGGAAGTGGCCGAAGGGTTCGGTGGAGCGGAGGAATCGGCGGCGCCGGTTGGTGGAGCGGCCGTCTGGTCAGTCTCCGTCTGGTCGCCCCCAGCGACAGTCAGCTCGGTTGGGCATGGCTCGTTGCTTGAAGCACGGTCGGGCTAGGGCTGGCCGCCCGCTCCGTCCTCTGGCGTCTCTTCTTCGCCTTCCTCCTCCGTCTCACCCTCTTCCTCGCCGCTGGAGTCAATCACCTCCGCCGAGTCCTCGCCGTCTTCCGGGTTCAGCCCGAACCATTCCAGCGGCGCCTCGGTGCCGTCCTCAACCCGCTCTGGGACGAAGATACTGGTGTCGGTGTACTCAGTGATTGACACCACGCGCTTGATGATTTCATCTTCCATACCTACCAACTCCTCCTGAGCCTCCAGCCGAAACGTGGCTAGCTGGGCTAGACTCAGCCAAGGATACCACGCCTTGACAAACTCCAAGGCCCAGCGCGCTCCAGCCCGGGCCGAGGAGCCCTTCCAGGCCTCAAGACGACCGGCCACCACCTCCAGCCAGTCGGCAGTCCGACTGGGGGTGTGCGGTGCCGGCATGTCGGGTCACAGGGCGGTGATCGCCTGGGCGCCGACATGCTGACGCCGGCGCATCATCCGGTGGGCCGACCGAAGATGGGCCTCGATGCTCAGGATCTGCTCGTTAAGAGTCGGGGGGGGGGGGCGTTGGCAGCGATCTACGCACCGTCCGCCCTCTGTCCTTCGCGATCAGCTTCGATGGCCTGGATGGCGGCGTCCGAGTGGCCAGGAAAGAAGTCTGCCAAAACAGAAAGCAAAAAGCCAAAGTTAAAAGCGAGAAGCCGGCTCAACCAATAGGCCGGCAGTTCAAAGAAGGAAAAAGAGGGAAGCTCACCATCGACTATGTCCTCGATCGCGTGAAAGCCAGAAGTCAGCTCCATTTACTTGTCGGTCCAGGCGGAGCACTTGACCGCAAATTCAGCGAGGAGTCTTGTCTCCCCAGCCTCCGCATCCTCCTGGGCTTTCTTGAGGAGTGTAACACCCCGTATGTAACTTTCCCAATTTGTACTCCAACTCTTGCCGTTTCCGGCTTTAAGTTATTCTATTTTCTCGGGTTCGGGTTTTGTCTCTGTGTGTTGTTGTCGTTGTCATGCATCTCATATCATGTCATCATGTGCATTGCATTTGCATACGTGTTCATCTCATGCATTCGAGCATTTTCCCCGTTGTCCGTTTTACATTCTGGCGCTTCGTTCTCCTCCGGTGGCCATTTCTAGCTTTCTTTCATGTGTGGGGATTAAACATTTCCAGATTGGACCGAGACTTGCCAAGCGGCCTTGGTTTACTACCGGTAGACCGCTTGTCAAGTTTTGTATCATTTGGACTTCGTTTGATACTCCAACGGTTAACCGAGGGACCGAAAAGGCCTCGTGTGTGTTGCAGCCCAACACCCTTCCATGCTGACCCAAAACCCACCAAAGCCTTCTCCATCACCTAGAGCGTTCGATCACGATCGCGTGGCCGAAAACCGCACCTCATTTGGACACTCCTAGCTCCCCCTATGCCTATATATAGCCCCTCCTCCGAAATCCCGGATTCCCCTCATCTCAAACCCCTAAAGAAAACCACCGCGCCCCGTCGGACACGTCCGTGCCGGCCGGACACCGTCCGCCGCCCGCCCGGACCTATCGTGCGCCACCATGTGGCCGAGCCGCCCCACATCGCCGCCTCAGTCCCGCCGGCCCGCTCGGCCCGGCCGGGGCCCCCGAAGCCCATCGGCTCCACACCGCCGCCTGGGTGCCCGCGCCGCCCGACCGCCTCGCTGCGCCGCCCCTTGCCTCGCCGCCCGCCGCCACCGTGCCGGCCGCCGCGCACCATTGCCGCGAGGTCGCCGCACCGTCGCCCGGAGCCCTGCTCCGCCCTCCACCGCCGTCACCGCCTCGCTGCTGGCCGGATCCGGCGCCCCCATGGCCAGATCCGGCGACGGCCCCCCCTCTCCGGCGAAGTCCCGGCCGACTCTGGCGAGATCTGCCACCGCCTCGGCTTCCGTGCACCGTTTACTTTTATCTTGAGGTTGTTTTTGCACTAAGTCCCCGAATCTGAGATCCATATGCTCCTGTTCATGGCCTCATAACTCCTCATCCGTAGCTCCGATTTGGGCAAATAGCATATCGAAATGTTCATCTCAGAGAGCACATCATTTCATTCCATTGCATCATTTTCATTTGAGTTCATCTTGATGCCCGAAATGTTGTAGAAGAGGGCTTCTTGGGTTAATTGTCAGATCTGCTACTTCATTTAGCCTTTTGTCATTTTTGCCATGATTATTGTGTGCATGATATGCCCCTCAGCTCTACATATGTTTTGTTAAGGGTTTTGCCATCTTTCCAGAGGTGCAACCCATGTATTTTTGTGATGTGTGTGGTGACTAGCACAAGCTTGCAAAGTGGTGCACTTGGTAATTCTGTTTTCAGGGACTTGGCATTTCAACTAAGTCCTTGAGCTGTTTATCTCATATGGCCATATGTTCATGTTGTTTCCTGGGATCCGTGCCTCTTTTGAGGATGATCATTAAGGAAGTTTTGTTAATCTTGTAGTGATCTATCCATACATGTCTTCGTTTGAAATTATGGAGCACCCTAGCTTGAGTCAATCGAGCTCTACTTTTGCTACTTTGTGAATCTGGGCAGATCGTCTACTAGTTAGCGATTTTGCCGAGGATGCTGTAGTTGATCCGTGCATGCTATGCTATTGTTCTTGCCATGTCTAGCTTGCATTTTGTGTATTATTGATGGGTGTATGCTTAGCTTTTCATGAATTGCACCGTAGTGAGTGCATCGAGCTCGTAAACATGCCTACTTGAGATATGTTTCAGCCTGTGTCAGTTTTCACAAAGTCTGAAAACTGATTATGTGTTTGCCATGTTCACATGCTCGCAATTGTATTTTCTGACCCCTTTTGGCTCAAGGTCACTAAGGGAATTTTGTTAAGCTCTTTGAGTAGCTCCATGCCATGCTTTACTTTGCCATGTTCAGGTCCTGTAGCATGTAGTTTTGTTGCTCCGAAGAGTGTTACGTGATATGAAATTCCAGACAAGTGTTAATTTCACTGTCTGAAATCTGTTTACCATATGCATTTTGCCATGCTTGTTTGAACCTGTTAATGGATGAATTGGTCATAGCTCAGTGCTAGACTTTTGTTAAGCATCATGAATGCATCACTTCCATGTATTTTGTTGCCATGGTTGGGTGCTATAGCATGTTCATTTCGTTGCATTTATATGGCTACTTGCTGTAAATCGCAGTCCGGTGTCATATTTGAATTGCTTGCCATTTCCAAACCGTAACTCCGATTCCGGCGTTCTTTATATCGTTTTCAAGCGATTTCATCTCATCTTTCCAGTGGCACACTTGTATTTCCAAGTTGAGGCCAAGTTCTTGTATTTCCTGTCACATGTTGCAATTGCATCCCGCATCGCATCCCGCATAGCATATCATCATGGCATTATATTGTTTGATCCTTGCACGTGGTTGATTGTGTCCTTGTTGCTTGTTTGTCTTGTTTGGGTAGAGCCGGGAGACGAGTTCTCTAACGAGGAGCCCGTTGAGTTTGCTTTCGAGGATCCAGTCAACTCTGACAATTGTGCAGGCAAGAAGATCATACCCTCGAAATCACTACTATCTTTGCTATGCTAGTTTTCTCGCTCTTTTGCTATGCCAATGCTACGATGCCTACCACTTGCTTTCAAGCCTCCCAAAATGCCATGTCAAACCTCCAACCCACCATGTCCTAGCAAACCGTTGAATGGCTATGTTACCGCTTTGCTCAGCCCCTCTTATAACGTTGCTAGTTGCAGGTGAAGATTGGAGGCTGTTCCTTGTTGGAACATTTATTTACTTGTTGGGATATCACTATATTATCTTGTTATCTTAATGCACCTATATACTTGGTAAAGGGTGGAAGGCTCGGCCTCTCGCCTAGTGTTTTGTTCCACTCTTGCCGCCCTAGTTTCCGTCATATCGGTGTTATGTTCCCGGATTTTGCGTCCCTTACGCGGTTGGGTTATAATGGGAACCCCTTGATAGTTCGCCTTGATTAAAGCTTTTCCAGAAAAGCCCAACCTTGGTTTTACCATTTGTCACCTAGCCTCTTTTTCCCTTGGGTTTCCGGAGCCCGAGGGTCATCTTATTTTATCCCCCCCCCGGGCCAGTGCTCCTCTGAGTGTTGGTCCGAACTGAGCTGCCTGCGGGGCCACCTCGGGGGAACTTGAGGGTTGGTTTTACTCGTAGCTAGTCTCATCCGAGTGTGCCCTGAGAACGAGATATGTGCAGCTCCTATCGGGATTTGTTAGCACATTCGGGCGGTGTTGCTGGTCTTGTTTTAACCTGTCGAAGTGTCTTGAAGAACCGAGATACCAAGTCTGATCGGAACGTCTTGGGAGGAGGTCTATTCCTTCGTTGACCGTGAGAGCTTGTCATGGGCTAAGTTGGGACTCCCCTGCAGGGATTTGAACTTTCGAAAGCCGTGCCCGCGGTTATGGGCAGATGGGAATTTGTTAATGTCCGGTTGTAGATAACTTAAACTTTAATTTAATTAAAATGAATCAACTGAGTGTGTTACCGTGATGGCCTCTTCTCGTCGTAGTCCGGGAAGTGGACACGGTGTTGGAGTAATGCTTGCGCAGGTTGCTCTCTAGTTTCTCGCTCGCGCTTTGCCTCCTCTTCTCGCTCTCTTTTGCGAATAGGTTAGCCACCATATTTGTTAGTCGCTTGCTGCAGCTCCACTTATATTTACCATGCCTTAGCTATAAGCTTAAATAGTCTTGATCGCGAGGGCGCGAGATTGCTGAGTCCCTGTGGCTCACAGATTACTATTACACCAGATGCAGGGCTTGATGATTCCGCTCTAGGTGACGCGCTCGAGCTCAAGTGGGAGTTCGACGAAGACTCTCAACGATACTATGTTTCTTTTCCTGATGATCAGTAGTGGTGCCTAGTTGGGGGTGATCGGGACCGTGTCGCATGTTGGGTTATCTTTTATTTTGGCGCCGTAGTCGGGCCATGAGTGTTTGGTTGATGTAATGTTATTAATGTAACTTGATTGACGTGGCGAGTGTAAGCCAACTATGTTATTACCCCTTTATTATTTATTTTACATGGGATGTTTTGAAGATTGCCTAACTTGCGACATATGCCTTCAATGCGATTATGTCTCCAAGTCGTGCCTCGACACGTGGGAGCTATAGTCGCATCGAGGGTGTTACAAGTTGGTATCAGAGCCTTCCCCAACCTTAGGAGCCCCATTGCTTGATCGTTTTAGCAGCCGAGTTGTGTCTAGAAAAATGTTTTGAGTAATTTAGGAATTATATATTGGAGAGTTTAGGAATTCTTTTTCCTTCCCAGTCTCCTCATCGCTCTGGTAAGGCATCCTGACGTAGAGTTTTGACTCTTCTCTTCTCAAATTTCACTAAAAAAAATTTTAGGATCACGCGGGTATCATGGAATCGTTCCGATGGTTTTATGATGAGAACATTGTCTTGGTGCCTCCTGTCAGGGGTTTTGTGTAAGTGTCCCGGGGAGTTGAGCTCTGAGGTGTTGTCGTCATAATTTTATCGTTGCAGTTCTGGAATACCTGAGTTTAGTACGCCGACATCGAAAATCTCTTTTATGCAGTTCGTTGGTGAGATAACCTCGACGCCACCCAGTACTGGGGCGGGAGTTCGCGAGTATCTTTCGAAGGTTGAGGTAGATGGTTTCTGAAGTTTTTTCTTGGTTATGTGTTGAAGGATGGATACAGCTGGATGTAGGATTTGTTAGATTTGGGTGAGATATTATGCTTCCCCTGTATCCCCAACACCTGATTGCATAACCGGAAAGGTCCGGGAGTTTCATAGGTGGGAATTCTAGTAGCTCTAGTTCTTCTTCCACGGATATTGGTTTGAGATTGGGATTTCTTACCGATTATTTGTTCCTGATCCGTACCTTGTTGATTTATTTATCTACCTTAATTCTAAGTGGCTTCTCAATTTTGGATATGTGACCATTTCAAGAGGAATGCATTCGTTCATTTTGTTCGGATGTGAAGACTATATGTTGCAATTTTCATTCCATTGGCTTCAGCTTCAATATTTGTCTATCAATGTGCTAATGGATATCTACCTCTTCAGGATGGCTCCTCCAATGCGCACGACTCCGAATCCTGATCCGCCACCACCTCCACCTCCTCCGGAGGCATGGCAAGCTGTGATGGCCGCAACCAATGCAAACACACAGTTGATCATGCAAATTCTTCAAGAGCGCAATCAAGGCAACCAAGGGAATCAAGGCAACAATCAAAATCACTTTGCTACGCTCAACCAGTTCCTTGCTAATGGGCCAAAGACTTTCAGCAATTGTGTTGAGGCAACCGACGCTGACGATTGGCTCGTGGATCTGTGTAAGCATTTCGAGTGCAGTAACGTCAGGCCTGAGGACTTTGTCAAGTTCGCTTCCTTCCAACTCAAAGACCAAGCTGTAGAATGGTTCCAGCAGTACAAGGATTCCAGAGGTGGACGTGTTATCACTTGGGATGAATTCCGTCAAGATTTCCGAGCTCATCATATCCCTCAGAGCATGGTTGAAAGCAAGTGTGAGGAATTCCGCAACCTGAAGCAAGGCTCTTTGTTTGTCTATGACTACAACAAGTTGTTCCATAAGCTCACCCGCTTTGCCAAGTAGGACGTCCCTGATGAGAAGAGCATGATATACCAGTTCAGGGGTGGTCTCAGAGAAGAAATTCAACTAGCTCTTGTTCTTTTTGAGCCCTTGAGGTATGATGAGTTCTACAACATGGCACTGAAGCAAGAGGCCGCTCAACTGAGGTGTGATGCTTCTAAGAAGCGAGTCAGGGATGTTACTCCTTCTTCCTCTACTCAAGTGTCCATGCAGTAGAAGTATTGGCTTCCTCCTCCTCCGTTCCGTCAGCCGTATCAGCAGAAGAGCAAAGGTGGCAGTGGATCTTCCCACCCACCCAACCCTGGCTTTCAGAACAAGACTTCGTCTCAAGCTCCAAGATCGAGTGCTCCGTATTACCGTCCTCTTTCAGAGGTCACGTGCAACAAGTGCCAACAGAAGGGTCACTATGCCAACAAGTGTTTCAACCAAAGGCGTCTTCCTCCTCATCCTCCTATCAGATCGGCAAGTACAGCTATGGTCAAGCATAACCCCAAGCATGCCAAGGTCAACTTGATGAATGCAGCTCAGGCAGAGGACTCGTCAGATGTCATCATGGGTAACCTTCCTATTAACGATGTTCCTGCAAAAGTACTTTTTGACTCTGGTGCATCGCATTCCTTCATGTCATTCCCATTTGCATCGGAGAACAATTTTAGTACTAAGGCTTTACCTAGAGCTATGCAAGTCGTCTCTCCGGCTAAGCGTCTGAGTTCTAGTATGATGGTTCCGGATATTTCTATCATGATGGGTGATTTCAAGTTTCTGTCTTCTCCGTTGGTTCTTGGTAACTCAGATATTGATCTTATTCTCGGGATGGATTGGCTCTCTAAGCACAAGGCTTAGCTTGATTGTGCAGCCAGGCAGATTCAATTGACTCATTCGTCTGAGGATGTAATTGTCTTTGCCGCTCGGGATAATACCATCCATCTGTTTACTATCAATGAGAAGGGTGAACTGGATGCTATCTCGCAAATTCCAGTCATTTGCGAATATCAAGACGTCTTTCCAGAAGAGCTTCCAGGAATGCCTCCACACCGGCCAGTTGAATTCGTTATTGATCTTGAGCCTGGCACGGAACCTATGTGCAAGCGTCCTTACAAGCTCGGACCTGAAGAGTTGAAGGAGCTGAAGAAGCAACTCGATATTCAAGAAAGAATGGGTCTCATCCGGCCTAGTTCTTCTCTGTGGGGTTGTGGTGTTCTTTTTGTGAAGAAGAAGGATGGAACGGACCGACTTTGTGTTGATTAGCGTCCATTGAACAAGAAGACCATCAAGAGTATAATCCGAGTATCGAGTATACTCCAGGCAAGGCCAATGTGATTGCTGACGCATTGAGCAGAAAGGCTTACTGCAACAGTCTGATTCTCAAGCCTTATCAACCCGAGCTTTGTGAAGCCTTCCGCAAGCATAATCTGCCAGTTGTTCCTCAAGGTTTCCTCTCCAACCTTCAAGTCTCTCCTACCTTGGAAGACCAGATTCGCCAGGCCCAGCTTCTTGATGCTATGGTGAAAAAGGTGAAGATTGGGATTGCCAAGAGTCAACCCAAGTACAAGTGCTACCGCCTTGATGACAAGGATACTCTCTTCTTCGAGGATCGTATTGTTGTACCCAAAGATGACCTTCGTAAAGTGATCATGAACGAGGCTCACAATTCTCTCCTCTCCATCCACCCTGGGAGCACGAAGATGTATCAAGACCTTAAGCAGGCTTATTGGTGGACTCGAATGAAGCGCGAGATTGCTCAGTTCGTGAATGAGTGTGATGTCTGCAGAAGAGTGAAGGCAGAACACCAAAGGCCAGCTGGTCTCCTCCAACCTCTTGCCATTCCAGAATGGAAGTTTGACCACATTGAAATGGACTTCTTGACTGGGTTTCCAAAGCCCAAGCGTGGCAATGATGCTATATTCGTTGTCATCGACAAACTCACTAAAGTGGCTCACTTTCTGCCTATCAAAGAATCGATCACTGCAGCTCAATTGGCGGAACTCTATACCTCTCGTATTGTCTCTCTGCACGGTATTCCATAGGTGATCTCTTCAGACCGTGGCAGCATCTTTACCTCCAAGTTTTGGGATTCATTTCAGAAGGCCATGGGCACCAACATCCGCTTCAGCACAGCTTTCCATCCTCAAACTAGCGGTCAAGTCAAGCGTGTCAACCAAATTCTTGAAGATATGCTCAGGGCTTGTGTGATCTTTTAGTGGTGCCCAGTTGGGGGTGATCGGGACCGTGTCGCATGTTGGGTTATCTTTTATTTTGGTGCCGTAGTCGGGCCATGAGTGTTTGGTTGATGTAATGTTATTAATGTACCTTGATTGATGTGGCGAGTGTAAGCCAACTATGTTATCTCCCCTTTATTATTTATTTTACATGGGATGTTGTGAAGATTGCCTAACTTGCGACATATGCCTTCAATGCGATTATGTCTCCAAGTCGTGCCTCGACACGTGGGAGCTATAGTCGCATCAAGGTGTTACAACGAGCTCCTTCTGCTCCGTCAGCTGCGTGACAAGACGGTCGCGCTCTTCAGCCAACTTGCCGCAGTCCACCTCCTTGGCTTGAAGCACGGCGTTGGCTTCGCTCGTTTGCCATTGAAGAACACCGTTGGCTTCTATAAAAAGTGAAAAGAGAAAGACACGACAATAGTCAGTAAAGAAAGATGAAGTCGCTAGGAAGATTCGGCCCGATTGCTCACCAGTCGGCCCGAATCTCGGGGACTACAGCTCGCGGGTGTGCCAGCGCGCCCCGCAAAGGAAGAGGGAGACTTACTCTGGCTCTCCGACAAGTCGGCAGCACATTGATCCGACTCCAGGACCTTGGAGTCGAAGGCAGCCGCACGGAGGTTACGATAATCCTGCAAGCAAAAATATTTAGTACTCAGAGCTCGCCAATTAGAGTTCCGAGCCGCCTGCTCAGCAGCCAGCCCAAAACTCGAGGACTACACCCAGTGGGTGTGCCAGCGTGCCCCCACAAAGAAGTACAAGAATCAAGAGCAAAGAAGCAAGAAGTGTACCCGGATGGCCTCTCGCGACTCCAGGAAAGTCTTGTTGCAGAGCTTGATAGTGTCGGCCTTGACACGGAGTTTTGCTTGAACGTCCAGAATCACCTGGTTCAAAGGGCCTGTTCCGCCTCCCCGCACCCACCTAGTGGGTGCGCCGCTGGTCGCCTTGGTGTCCGGAATCGAGGAGCTTGCGGTGCCGGCCTCCAGCGGGCGCGGCGCCCATGCCGCCTTCACGAGTCGGCGGCGTAGGGGTGTGCGGACCCCGGGAGTCGGGCCCGTCACCATCTCATTCCCGGCTGGTGGTGCTGGCGTGTCGACCGGCTGCTTGTCTCGCGCCTCCTTAGAAGGAGGTGGCGGGGGCACGATGACATCCGGCATGGCGACGTCGCCACTGTCCCTTTCCATAGTAGGGTGCTCGCCGTCGACTTCCCCAGTCTGCGCCACGATCTCCAGTGGTGGCGGCGCAGAGTTCAGAGGGACAACGAACACCGCCGACTGGCGATGCGCGGCTTCTTCAGCACGCTTCTTCGCTGCATCGGCGGCCTCGGTCTCCGCCAGCTTCTTCAGGGCGGCGGTCTCCGCCTTGTCAGCTTCTGCACGCTCCCGGAGGTCGGTGGCTGGATCGATCCGCCGGGTGGTGGTGGAGGTCTCCGCCGATCTCATGATGGAGCCGGCGACAAACTTCTCAAGAGAGAGCGTATCCCTAAAATCAAGAAAGTAAAGCAAAGGAAGTTCAGAAATAGTCAATGAGAAGGAAAGCACAAAGGAAAGAAACTTATGCCGACACCATAGGGGGCGCCTTGGGGAGCTTCTGGTACTTGGCCGCTTTCGCCGCGGCCTCCTTCCGCTAGGTCACGGCGTTCGGATTCTTGGGCTTCTTCGGCGCGCTGCCGAACAAGGCGGCGCCTTGCTTATGCTTGCGCGCGCTGCCTCGTGCAGTCGGCTCGCCGGAGGGGCCCGCGTCCGCCTTGCCAGCGCCTCGCCCAGGGCGCGGCTCTTCTTCGTCTTCATCGTCATCAGGCCAGGACTCGATTTCGACTTCTTTGGAGCCGCCTGCTTCGTAGACACCGCCCGTCGTGGTGTCCTCCAAGGCGGCCGCCCCCAAGTCGGGGTCGTCCACATTGCTCACCACCCGGTCTGGCTGGTAGTCACCACCCGCTCCTTGGAGGGCGGCCGTCGTGTTTGACATGTAGATCTATTTCAGACAACGGAAGGCCGGCTGATCAAAATCAAAATCAAGACAAGGGCAAGTATCAGAGAGAGAGAATCAGCAAACTTACCACAGGCGGCGAGTCGGCGCGGGAATATGGCCGCTTGCCGAAACTCCAAGACGCCTCCAGCCTGAGGTCAGAGATCTCGTTCACCAAGTTTGCGACTTCGGCAGACGGCATCTCCTTGGTGCTCAGCCGGCACGGGTCGCGGTGGCCGCTCATCCGGCTGATCAGGTGCGGTCGGCGTTGGAGTGGGAGAACCCAGCGCTCGACGAAGTCGACCAGCAAGTCAGACGCCCTGAGGCCTTTGGTGTTGATCAGCTCCCAGAGCCGTTGGATGGCGGCGGCGCCGTCTGCCGACACCGGCTTCGGCTTGTAGCCCCAGCTAGCCCCGGTATTGGCAGGCGGGCCGGCTTCGTATGTCGGCAAGTTGAGGAGGTCGGCAGCCGGGTCTACGTTCTCCACGTAGAAGTAGGATTGCTGCCACATCTTGACCGACTGCGACAGCTTGATGATGGGGAAGACGTTCTGCGGCGATGGTCGGCGGACAGCGACAAAGGCACCACAACGGGCAGCCACCTCCCGGATGGACGAGCCCAGTTTGGTGTAGAAGAAGGCTCCCCACAGCTCGATGGTGGGGAGAACGCCAAGGTATCCTTCGCACATCATGACGAATGCGGCCAGGAGTATCATGGTGTTGGGCATGATGTGATGAGGCTGAAGGTGGTAGAACTCGAGGAATGAGCGTAGGAAGTCGCTCGCCGGCAGGCCGAAGCCCCGGATGAAGTGCGAGCGGAAGACGACCCGCTCGCTCTCACCCGGCGCTGGCGAGATCTCTCCCTCCGGCGACACGCGCGCCTTCACCTGATCTGTGCCGGGGAGATGCCGCGTCTCGCAGAGGAAGGTGATATGATCCTCGTTGACGTTGGATCTGTCCCAGTCCCCTCCTCGCTCGCACACCATGGAGAGCTCGACGGAGAAAGCAGTGGCAAGGAAGCTGAGAGTGGGGGGAGCAAGAAGACTCGGGCGTGCGGGCTCGACGGAGGCGAACTGCAGCAGCACTCTGGCGTAGCTCGGGGGGTACTGCGGCGAAAGGAAGAAGAAGGAGGCAGGGGCGGGGTAGAGGGGCGCGCGAGCTCTGCCGCTCCCTCTCATCCCCTACTTATAGCCCGCGGGCTATGAAGCCGAGGGGGCAAGCGTGGGATCATGGGATCAACTGTGCCCACGTCCCCACCGTTATCGCGCAAAGTTACTGCGTGCAGTAACTCCATGGGCGAGCGAAACCGCCCGCCTCGGCTGCAGCGGATCCGCTCGCGTGCCGAGGCCCGGTAATGGTGGGCCCGGCCTGCCGAGGCGTCCCATCGCGCGCGTGGGCTCATAGGCAGGCCCGGCCGGCTGGCACCAAGTGGCGTGCCCACGACAGGCGGCTGATCGAGAAGCTTAGCCAGCACGCCATCTGGTTCCCGCCGATGCATTCAAAATTCCAGGAAGAACGACTGGACGTATCCGACACCCGCCAACCGGCTTCCCGGGAGTCGGACAAGGTTTCTTTCAGAGCACCCGGAGGAGGAAATTGTTGAGGCTCCTTGGCGCGTCAACCACGGCACCTCATCAGCTTCGGGGACTACTGTCGGAGTAATGGGCCACGGGTTGCCTAACCCAAGTCCCAGAACCTTTCAAGACATCAGGCCGGCTGCACCCCTCAAGGCGTTGAGGTGAAGCGCCGCCTTCTGTTGGCCGACTGGCTGGACTGCCAACTCCTAGAAGGCGGCCATGCTCAGGAAGGCGGCTCCAAGACAGGCTGACTCCTGGCAAGCGGCCTCCAGAGAGGCCGGCTCCCAACAGTCGGCCCATGGTGCCCTCAAAGTCTGCACCCCCATTAAAGAAGATAGGACAGGGTGAGGCAACAGTGTAGCCCATTCCCCCCATGAATCCAGGAGCGGGCGTGGCCATAGTGCCTCATACCAGCGGAGATCTCCACCCGGCGCAGCAATGTTGCCACTTCACCCTTGACGTCACTCCTGACAGGCCAAGTCCTGCTCCCACGACCGCCTGTCGGTACGGCCCAAGGACGGCGGGCCCTACCGGTCAGCGAGAGCCCGAAGGACAGCAGGAGCCGCACCAGTCAGACCCGAGGGAGGCCGGCTCCCAACAGCCGGCCCGATCCTCCCTCAGGGCCCCACGCACCATTAAACAGATAAGATGCAGAGTGGCTACAGTGATGTCCCACCAGGCGGCAGGACTGTAGCCACATCTCCCCAACCAAGCACACGTCATTAGCAACATGGCTACAGTAATCACAGCCGGCAGGACCCGCGAGCGGCGGAGGCGGCCTGTCGGCTCCGTACCAGACAAGCCAGCGGGGCCCACTAGACGGTGGCCCCCAGCAGTCGGCGGAGAGGCCGGCGACCAAAGAGACTGACAGCCGGGCCCTACGCCCAGCCGGGTTACCATTGTACCCCTGGGGGTAGGCCTATATAACCCCCCCAGGGCACCCATGCAAAGGGTTCCCACCCCGTTAGAATTAGACTCATACCTAGGCGAGGAGAGAGCAAGACTTGCCTTCTCCCACCTCTTGCATACAGCTCGAGGAGCACCATTGTACTCGCTTGTGCCTTAGTGATCATGCGGAGACCCTGCAGAGCAGGACTAGGGGTGTTATCTAGGAGAGCCCTGAACCTGGGTAAAGTTTGCCGGCGTACGTGTCTACGCCTCATCCCGCTTCCAAGAACCGGCGACGTTCTACTCGCTCCCACCATGATAAGCCATCCATTGGCATATGTCACACCCAACCCCCGACTACATCCATGGATGATGAGGGGAACCATGTGTTTGGTAAGCGAACCTAACTAGATCGGTAGATCAATTGTTGTTTGTCGGAGGAAGGGAGAGGCATAACTAATGAGGTAGATCGATCGACGCGTGGGGAAAACGAGTTATAAGGACCTAGCTAGCTATATGTATAGCGGGAGATCGGTCGATGTACGTCCATTTGTTAGAGGCAAATAAAGCCCGTCGAAAGGGATAGATAGATAGAATGGAGCTAGGAGGTGGTGCGACAGGCCCAGCTACTAGCTAGATAGGGGGAGGAGTGTACGGTTGTGAGATCGATGAAAAGAGGGGTGAGAGTTTACACGTCACTACAAAAAAAAGACACATCCATGACATTTTGGGCCGAACGAAAAACAATTCTGTCATACATATGACACTTCTATGACGATAATTGTGACAAAACCCAGTATCATCATAGATGTGGTGCGCTCCTACTTCTATGACAAAAAATCATGATAGAAAATGGGCTTTTCGTCCTGGGCGGGCCGGAGACGCAGATGCATGACATTCTTTGGGCCGTCCATGATGGAAAAACCGTGGTAGAAGCGAGGGGGAGGAAAATTTCGGGGAGTTCCCGGTTACGGTGGGAGGTCAGGGGCTGAGCGATGCGCGTTTCTCTCATACACGTACGCGCGTGTGTGCGAGGCGTTGGCTCTAACTCAACCCAAGCGAGGCATTGGGCTCTAACTGAACCTAACCGATTAGACTGCAGGCTACGCGTTACTGAACCCGAGCGATCGATCGATGGCTGTTAACTGAACCCGATCAAGCGATTCCTTCGCTACTGCTGCTAAATGAAGCCGATCGATGGGATGAACAGTGAGCGTTGAGGGGGGTTTGGATGAACAGTGAGCGGTGGCATTGCCTCTGGATGAACAGGACCCCGTGGTGTGGTGGAGGGCAAGCTGAACAGTAGACGGTGGAGGGGTGCCCGTGGAGGGGTGGATGAACAGGACCCCGTGGTGTGGAGGGCTGGATGAATAGTAGACGGTGGAGGGGTGGTTGAACAGGACCCCATGGTGTGGAGGGCTGGATGAACAGTAGACGGTGGAGGGGTGGTTGAACAGTAGCCGGTGGAGTAGCGCGCGGTGGAGGCTAGCTGAACAGGACTCCGTGGAGGCTGGATGAACAGGAGCCCATGGAGGCTGGAGGAGGTCGACGGTGGAGATGAACAGTATCCCGTGGAGTCCCGTTTTGCGGTACGCCACGCCCCTCCCGATGAACAGGACCCCCGTTTCGACCGTAGCGCTCCAACACAAGTCAGATTCCTCCGTTTTGTGGTACGCCATACCCCTCCCGATCAACAGGACCCCCATTTCGACTGTAGGAGGTCCATTTCCTCCGTTTTGCGGTACGCCACACCCCTCCTGATCAATAGGACCCCCGTTTCGACCGTAGGAGGTCCGTTTCCTCCGTTTTGCGGTATGCCAGACCCCTCCCGATCAACAGGATCACATTTCAAACGTGGCCGGTCGAACACAAGGCCGTTTCCTCTATTCTGCGGTACGCCAGGCCTCATTTCCATCGCCTGTTCCGTCCAAGCCCTCCCGATGAACACGATGCATTCCGTTGCCTCCCCATGAACATGACGCATTCCGTTGCCTCCCCATGAACACGACTGACAGTGTCCTGGACTAGGGGGTACTCACCACGTCGTCTCCCGATCTATTAGATTGGGCCGAGGACCCCCATGACCGTATACTCATGGGCCAATTTGGACAGCTGCCGCATACATGGAAGATTCCACAAGACTTGGTGATCAAGACAAGGACTCCTCCCCACCGGCGTATTCGGCTAGGACTCATGTTATCCTAGGCCTCTGGTGCATTATATAAACCAAGGCCAGGCTAGTCGACAGATATATACAACAATCATACCATAGGCTAGCTTCTAGGGTTTTAGCCTCTACGATCTCGTGGTAGATCAACTCTTGTAATACTCATATCATCAATAACAATCAAGCAGGACGTAGGGTATTACCTCCATCAAGAGGGCCCGAACCTGGGTAAACATCGAGTCCCCTGCCTCCTGTTACCATCGATCCTAGACGCACAGTTCAGGACCCCCTACCCGAGATCCGCCAGTTTTGACACCGACATTGGAGCTTTCATTGAGAGTTCCACTGTGGGATCGGCAAAAGGATCAATGGTTCGCCCGCAGGTCAACTGCGATGCCGGCTTCTTCATCACCGGCTCGGCTGTCACCTTAGCTTGACCGAGGACTGTGCCCTACCTCCGATCGTCATGTTCGGATAAGGGCCTTCATCAACACCAACTCCGATCTCTATCAAGATCATGCAGGAATCGTCCATGAAGCTCGGGGGCTCAACGTCAACATTGCCCTTGGGCGACCATGCTATTTTTCTGGACAGCAAACTTGTATTCGCCGTCACCACCTCCCCAAGCATCGGCTTGACGATTGCTTTGGTGTAATAGTGCGGAATTACGTCCACAATAGCCATGCAAAAATTCATCGAGTTTTGATGGAGGAATCTTCGACAATCTATGATATACCGGAGCCCTGTCAAATCTGGACGAGAATCGGGACGAGTTTAGGGCGTGGTCTCCAGAGCCCAGCTCGGAGGTCCTTTGGAATATCTAGCCGTTCATCTACTACATAATTCCTATATCTGCCAACCCTCCAAATTTCAGCTCGATCTGATGGTTCAAACTCCGGGAACCTTCCGATGAGTGGACCAATTTTCGGATCCGTTTTCTACGCGAATACGGATCCGACCCGAATTCATGTTTCTTTATGAACATGATATTGGAAAACCTTTTTTAGAGGAATTCTCTTCTACGGTATTGTGTGTTGTTTTTAAACACGTGCCCATAAATTTTTAAGCCTCCCCTGAGGTCATCTTCATCATCATGCTGGTGTCAAACCAGTCCAACAATATTGCTTCAAGGATGGCGACCTACGCTAGACATGTCGTCACTTTGTTGAGCCGAGCTCAACTTCTTCGGATCATCATCTCGGCAAGCCGAACAAGGGTCCGGCATCGTGAAGGATAAATCATCACCAACATCGCCGCCCCACGGATTACACGGAGCGGGCATACCGGCATCGCCGCACGGTCACTTCATCAAGCCGGCATCGACCACGTCACTACCTGCATCGGCAGGGCCGCACTATTACTTCTTCAAGCTGGTTTCCATCACGCCGACCTACTTCGACTCATCGGCTGACATCGAGACTTCAACATCTCGGCTAGACCGGGGGCTTCGCCATCTCTTCATCAACCTACTCTGGAGACTTCGGCGTCTCTAGCCGGCCAGCTCCGTCACGTTAGCTGGAACCGAGGGCTTTGCCTCGGCAAGTCAACCTTTGCCAGCATCGCCATACCATCGCTTTATCACCCATCAGGCAATGGGTGTGTGGATCGACTCTCAATTTCCGGAATCATCTTTCTTTGGATTGCTACAACAAATACACCAGGTGCTATTAATCCTAGTATTTTTTGCTTGTTCGGATTCATTTTTCCGAAGGAATTATCACTCTGATTTGTTCATCATATGTACACCGGTCTATCAAATGATGGCCGCACTAACTATGGTCGCATGTTGGTTCGGTCAGTTTCCGTACATGGTCCGGCGAACGCTGCATCCGGAACTCGGACCGACCTATGAATTCAGGCTTTGCCACGCCTTTACCGCATCACGCCGACGCCCTACATCGACGTTGACTTCGGCGCCATGCCATATTTCTTTTATTACTCACTTTGCATAAATTATTTATTATGCAACGATTTTTTTAAATTATTATTATTAATACTATCTCCGGTTTGCACTATTTTGTGTGCACAGGAAAATAATCCGGGTTGGGCGGTATCGTCAACTCGGCATACTGACATACCACGTCACCTCGGCTGGACGGGGGGCTTCGTCAACACTTCATTACCCCATGCCGGGGACTTTGGCATCACTCTGCCGGCCTGCATTGACCGTGCTATGTCACCACTTCGGAGTGCCGAGCTCTTTGCTCCGCCACCTCGGGACCGGCTTGGTGGATGGAACCTTGTCCCGCATCAAGCTCGGACCGTGTCATCAATGCCGAACACATTAACCAGCTAAGTTGCCTTCATGCTCAAAGTTTTAAATTTTTAACTTTTGTTCAGTTCGACCAAGCATTATACTTTTGGCAAAAAGTTGTTTGTGACAAAATTCTATGTCAAAGCCTTGTATGTTGCAAGCAAATTCAAATACCTCGTTTACTTGGGGGCTTCCTTCATGGAGCTTTTCCTCTTGCATATGATTATACTTGTACGGCTTCGTTCCTTGTTCATGTATTACACCACAATATGCACCATATTGACTTAAGCGATTTGCATGCTGGGTTGCCTGGCTCCTGTGCTTACCCCTACGTTCCCGATTGTTCAGCTAGGGAGTAAAGGGAGCACCTCTGCGATTGTCACGACCGGGTCATCCGAGCTCTGACCTCAGACTGGGTGAAGCCGAAAGCTAGAGCTCTTATTGTTTTCAATAATGGTCGGCACACAATGGAACTCATGAGTACAAAAAATCTATTGCACAAGTCTCATAGTAATAATGAGCATCGAAGAAAGGTACCGCTGGGGGTACTATTTTCTTTGAAGATGCTTCTTACACTTCGTTAGTAATATAGCATAAGTTCCCTGAGCGCGCTTTGTCTACTACAGCCTTATGGCCTGATTTCCTGGTCATCGGAAACACCGTCGATACTCTTGACAAGCAGAGTACATGACACTTTTCGGCCCTTGGCTGAAGAGGGAGAAGCCGACGGTCGGTTAAAACGCGTTTAAAGTTCGGGTGAACACAAATATGATATAAGTACTTCGGTACATACAATCATTATACATAACATTCTTACCCAAGTCACTTGGGGGCTCTTAAAATTTATATATGAGCTGTAAATGTGTTTTCTTCTTGGTCGTTGTCAAAACACGATAGAAGCACAATTTTTTCTTTCTCTTCCAATTTTCGGATTGGCACCAAACACTTGATCTTGTTCGGACGTCATGTTTTTACTGACGTTTTTTGGTTTTCCAAGCTTTTTGGCACTTTTAAACTATTTGTGTCTTTCCAGCACAAGTCTCACAGTGCAATGTCGGACACCTTTATAGATTTGGCAAAAAAAATCTCGGATCTCACTATATATGCATTGGTTTTGAATTGTGTCTTCGGTCAATAGTTGGGTTGCCCGGCTCCTGCGCTTGCCTCCTACGTTCCGCTTTGTTCGGCTATGTGTGCAAAGGGAGAACCACTGCGATTGTGCTTCCAGCTCACATGGTTAAGCACCTTAGTGGAGAAACCCGAAAATTGACTGTCACAATAAGCGTAAACTGGTCAGTGATCCGATGACGGTGTTAAATGACGGGCCATTCATAATAATGGCCGAAGTGTTTATGGCTTGAACTCGACAGTCGCCGAACACTACCGGGGGCTATTAACTGGCCTCCCAAACTAGATCCTCGATATTTTTCTCTTACACTAGAGCCGATGTTTCATGATCATGCTTAGCATGACAGCCCAAAGAAAAGAACCGGTAGCGGGACTATTTTCTTTGGAAGACATTTCTTATGTTAAACAGTAATATAACATATCTCTCTGCATACCTTTGTTTATAAAACCATATGGCCAGATTGCCTTGTTTGTCGTAAATCTTTGCCCTCATAAAGGATTTATAAAGTAGGACGAACACTCCTAGGCTACTAGCCGAGGAGGTGGAAGCCGATGGTCGGTCAACAAAGTTTTGTACAATGCGGATCCGAGCATTAAGGATGGAAAGTACTTGGATACATAGAGTCATTACACATAATTTGTGATTTTACTATGGATATCGATCCTTAATTCGGCCACCCGTGCCCGCATTAAGGCTCGGGGGCTACTGGGCTTCGGGCTTATTATTTACAAATATTAAAGGGGCACATCGATCCCCTGATCTGGTGTTGCCACCCAACCAGTGTCTCGGGGGCTACTGCATTGCTTGTACAATGCAGAAAATTTTAAGTGCAATACAGTTTCCGAGGAGATTATGATCCTCAGGTTCGTCGGCCACACCCAACCTGAGTCTCGAGGACTGAGCACGCTGCTTTTTGTGTCCCAAAGTATTCTGCCGAGCTAGGACTTGATCCTCAGGACGATTTTGCAAATCAACCTGAGTCTCAGTGGCTACTGGGATCAGCGGTCTTACGTCATCCTTCAGGTGCATCTCGGGTTTTAGACCGATACACACCTTGAGGGCTACAGGCTATATATCTCGGCAGAGAATAAATTGCACCAATAAAAAATATTGACAAAAAATCGGCCCACAGTCAGGGTGGTGCACCACCTCGGAAGCAGTCCGGCACAAAGCTCGGGCGCTAGTGGCTGGCTCCATAGAGGGCATTTCCGGCATTAAGCTCGGCTAAACTCCTTCAACTTTTTTGGACAAAGGTGATCTATGACATCTTGGATATAGTCCGGCGTTGTAACTTGGACACAGTCCGGCGTTGGAGCTCAGATACATTTCGGCGTTGGAGCTCGGAAGCAGTCCGGCATTGGTGCTCGACTGCAAAAGATACCTTGAATGCAGTCCGGCGTTAGAGCTCGGACGCAAGAGGACACTGCCTCCCGGGAACAACTTCAAACCCGAGGTGTGGCATAAAAATAACAAGGCATTGATAAAGGCCGGAAACTTAAAGGGGCTCCCCGGATACCCGACATGTAAACTCGTCGAATGAATTTCGGTGATCCTCAAGATCGAAGATGAGAAGATTTGTTGAACCAGTTTTCAAGACCGACAACCGAACATGAAGAACAGTTCGGAAGAATCGAGGAGCCTCCCTAACTTGAAGACCGGTTCAGGGGGCTACTGATGGTGTCCTGGACTAGGGGGTACTCACCATGTCGTCTCCCCATCTGTTAGATTGGGCCGAGGACCCCCATGGTCGTATACTCATGGGCCAGTTTGGACAGCTGCCGCATACATGGAAGATTCCACAAGACTTGGTGATCAAGACAAGGACTCCTCCCCACCAGTGCATTCGGCTAGGACTCTTGTTATCATAGGCCTCTGGTGCATTATATAAACCGAGGCCAGGCTAGTCGATAGATATATACAACAATCATACCATAGGCTAGCTTCTAGGGTTTTAACCTCTGCGACCTCGTGGTAGATCAACTCTTGTAATACTCATATCATCAATATCAATCAAGCAGGACGTAGGGTATTACCTCCATCAAGAGGGCCCGAACCTGGGTAAACATCGTGTCCCCTACTTCCTGTTACCATCGATCCTAGACGCACAGTTCAGGACCCCCTACCCGAGATCCGCCGGTTTTGACACCGACAACGACGCATTCCGTTGCCTCCCCATGAACACGATGACGACGTTGTTTCTCCGTTCCGACCCAGCCATGTACACGAGCCCTGGCCATATGTATACATACGCGAGCCATGGACATAGCACTATGGGTGGAATAGAATATAATGAGGGGGGTTATGTGGAGAAGACAAAAAAGGGGAAAGTCTCACATCAACGAGGCTAATCAATGGGCTATGGAGATGCCCACCGATTGATGTTAATGCAAGGAGTAGGGATTGCCATGCAACGGATGCACTAGATCTATAGATGTATGAAAGCTCAACAAAAGAAACTAAGTGGGTGTCCATCCAACTTGCTTTCTCACGAAGACCTAGGACACTTGAGGAGGCCCATTGTTGGAATATACAAGCCAAGTTCTATAATGAAAGATTCCCACTAGTATATGAAAGTGACAACATAAGAGACTCTCTATCATGAAGATCTTGGTGCTACTTTGAAGCACAAGTGTGGCAAATGATAATAGCATTGTCCCTTCTCTCTTTTTCTCTCATTTTTTTATTTGGCCTTTCTTTTTTGTTTTTTATGGCCTTTATTTTCTTTTTTTGGGCCTTCTCTTTTTTATGGCCTTTCTCTCTTTTTTTTTTCCTCACTTGGGACAATGCTCTAATAATGATGATCATCACACTTCTATTTATTTACAACTCAATGATTACAACTCGATACTAGAACAAAGATGACTCTATATGAATGCCTCCGGCGGTGTACCGGGACATGCAATGAACCAAGAGTGACACATATGAAAGAATTATGAATGGTGGATTTGCCACAAATATGATGCCAACTACATGATCGTGCAAAGCAATATGACAATGATGACGTGTGTCATAATAAACGGAACGGTGGAAAGTTGCATGGCAATATATCTCGGAATGGCTATGGAAATTCCATAATAAGTAGGTATGGTGGCTGTTTTGAGGAAGATATAAGGAGGTTTATTTGTGAAAGAGCTATCATATCACGGGGTTTGGATGCACCGGTGAAGTTTGCGCCAACTCTCAATGTGAGAAAGGGCAATGCACGGTACCGAAGAGGCTAGCAAGGATGGAAGGGTGAGAGTGCGTATAATCCATGGACTCAACATTAGTCATAAAGAACTCACATACTTATTGCAAAAATCTACAAGCCATCAAAAACCTCGGTACTACGCTCATGCTCCTAGGGGGATAGATTGGTGGGAAAATGCCATCGCTCGTCCCCGACCGCCACTCATAAGGAGGACAATCAAATAACACCTCATGTTTCAAATTTGTTACACAACGTTTACCATATGTGCATGCTACGGGACTTGCAAACTTCAACACAAGTATTCCTCAAATTCACAACTACTCAACTAGCACGACTTTGATATTATTACCTCCATATCTCAAAACAATCATCAAGCATCAAACTTCTCTTAGAATTCAACACACTCATAAGAAAGTTTTTATTATATCCATCTTGGATGCCTAGCATATTAGGATTATTTAAGCAAATTACCATGCTATTTAAGACTCTCAAAATAATCTAAGTGAAGCATGAGAGTTCATCTATTTCTTCAAAATAAAACTACTACCATGCTCTAAAAGATATAAGTGAAGCACTAGAGCAAATGACAAACTACTCCGAAAGATATAAGTGAAGATAAATGAGTAGTGGAATAATTATGCAAATATGTGAAGACTCTCTAACATTTAAGAATTTCAGATCTTGGTATTTTATTCAAACAGCAAGAAAAACTAAATAAAATAAAATGATGCTCCAAGCAAAACACATATCATGTGGCGAATAAAAATATAGCTCCAAGTAAAGTTACCGATGAACAAAGACGAAAGAGGGGATGCCTTCCGGGGCATCCCCAAGCTTAGGCTCTTGGTTGTCCTTGAATATTACCTTGGGGTGCCTTGGGAATCCCCAAGCTTAGGCTCTTGGTTGTCCTTGAATATTACCTTGGGGTGCCTTGGGAATCCCCAAGCTTAGGCTCTTTCCACTCTTTATTCCATAGTCCATCGAATCCTTACACAAAACTTGAAAACTTCACAACACAAAACTTAACAAAAAACTCGTAAGCTCCGTTAGTATAAGAAAGTAAATCACCACTTCAAGGTAATGAACTCATTATTTATTTATATTGGTGTTATATATACTGTATTCCAACTTCTCTATGGTTTATAAACTATTTTACTAGCCACAGATTCATCAAAATAAGCAAACAACACATCGAAAACAGAATCTGTCAAAAACAGAACAGTCTGTAGTAATCTGGATCAAACTTATACTTATGGAACTCATAAAATTCTCAAATAAATTTCTGGACCTTAGTAATTTGTCTATTAATCTTATTCAAAAATAATTAACTAAATAGCACTCTCTAAATAAAAATGGCAGCAATTCTTGTGAGCGCTAAAGTTTCTGTTTTTGACAGCATGATCAACAAGACTTTCCCCAAGTCTTCCCAAAGGTTCTACTTGGCACAAACACTAATTAAAAGCATAAAATCAAATATAAACAGAAGCTAGATGAATTATTTATTACTAAACAGGAACAAAAAGCAAGGAATAAAAATAAAGTTGGGTTGCCTCCCAACACGCGCTATCGTTTAACGCCCCTAGCTAGGCATGACGATTTCAATGATGCTCATATAAAAGATAAGAATTGTAACATAAAGAGAGAATCATGAGGAATATGAATAGCACATTTAAGCCTAACATACTTCCTATGCATAGGGATTTTGTGAGAAAACAACTTATGAGAACAATAATCAACTAGCATAGGAGGGCAAAACAAGCATAACTTTGAAACTTTAAGCACATAGAGAGGAAACTTGATATTATTGCAATTCCTACAAGAATATGTTCCCCCCTCATAATAATTTTCAGTAGAATCATGAATGAATTCAACAATATAACCAGCAGCTGAAGCATTCTTTTCATGATCTACAAGCATAGAAATTTTACTACTCTCCACATAAGCAAAATTCTTCTTATTCGAAATAGTGGGAGTATCATAGGAAACTTGAATACTATAAATTGTTTCCACATTAAAAAGTAATTTTCATAGAAGGGGTAACCATAACCATGACAAGTTTTATAAATATAATCACTACTTTTATAGCATAAGTGTCATCACAATAATCATCATAAGTAGGAGGCATGCTATCATCATTATAAACTTGCATATCAAAACTTGGGAGACTAAAAA
Source organism: Triticum urartu (assembly GCF_003073215.2). Lineage (NCBI taxonomy): Eukaryota > Viridiplantae > Streptophyta > Magnoliopsida > Poales > Poaceae > Triticum > Triticum urartu. The sequence goes on from NC_053024.1 coordinate 155,691,952, forward strand.
TATCATCTTCATTAATCGTAGCTTCCCCAAGCTTGGGAAAAACATTAATTGCAGCAAATATATTCTCAAAAACATCATTTTTCATCAAACATAGCATCCCCAAGCTTGGGCCTTTTCATATCATAAGCATAATCATTTTCATCATCAATAGTATGGATAGCACCGATAGTATAGCAATTATCATGTTCTTCCAAGCAAGTGCCAAAATGATTTTCAAGATCATAAGAAGTATCATTATCTTCCACAATTATATTTTCATGAGGCACAATAGTAATAGGATCAGCATTATTTGGGAGAGATATCTTTTTACCTCTCTTCCTTTTTCTTTTATTCTTCTTCACCACATCATGTGTGGGTTCAATCCTCTTTTTGGAGCTCTTTATTAATGAGATTGGTTGAATAGGAGGCTCCTCCTCGTTACCTGATTCATCATAAGAAATAATAAGAGGAAATTGGGAAGTCTCTTCCCTTTCATTAGTATTTTCTTCATCTTCTATTTTGTTTCTTTTCTTTATGTAGTTGGCAATATAAGGATTTTCAATGCAATTCACCGCACAATGCATATAAATTTTCTCTAGATCAAAATGAAGAACTTTATCAAGGGCAAATTTTGGAATATCCTTAGTTATACGTTTAATTTCTTCATAACCCAAGAGCAAACTAAGTTCATTATGATGTTCAAGGGAAATTAAGTCATCACAATTTTTGGACATGATACGATCATGAAACAATTTGCATTGGGTACTAAAATGATCACGTTCATTGCAAAGTTCACAAGTAGGGCTAAGAAAAATTAAATTTTCAGCACATTCATCTAGCTCTTCTTGCAACAATTTAGTTTCTAAGTACTTATGCCTCTTGCAGTATCTATCTTCCCTATTTGGTGTGTACTTACAAACCCAATGCACTCCACAAAAATTGACATGTTTATAGGAGACATTTTCATCATAACTAGTGCAATCATCATTAGTATCATGGATATTCAAAGAATTCATACTAACAACATTGCAATCATGCTCATCATTAAAAGATTTAGTGCCAGACATTTTAATGCATTCTTCTTCTAACACTTTGGCACAATTTTCCTTTCCATCATACTCACGAAAGATATTAAAAAGATGAAGCGTATGAGACAAACTCAATTCCATTTTTTATAGTTTTCTTTTATAGACTAAACTAGTGATAAAACAAGAAACTAAAAGACTCGATTGCAAGATCAAAAGATATACCTTCAAGCACTCACCTCCCCGGCAACGGCGCTAGAAAAGAGCTTGATGTCTACTACACAACCTTCTTCTTGTAGACGTTCTTGGGCCTCCAAATGCAGAGGTTTGTAGGACAATAGCAAATTTCCCTCAAGTGGATGACCTAAGGTTTATCAATCCGTAGGAGGCGTAGGATGAAGATGGTCTCTGTCAAGCAACCCTGCAACCAAATAACAAAGAGTCTCTTGTGTCCCCAACACACCCAATACAATGGTAAATTGTATAGGTGCACTAGTTCGGCGAAGAGATGGTGATACAAGTGCAATATGGATAGTAGATAAAGGTATTTGTAATCTGAAATTATAAAAATAGCAAGGTAACTAATGATAAAAGTGAGCGTAAACGGTATTGCAATGCTAGTAAACAAGGCCTAGGGTTCATACTCTCACTAGTGCAAGTTCCCTCAACAATACTAACATAATTGGATCGCATAACTATCCCTCAACATGCAACAAAGAGTCACTCCAAAGTCACTAATAGCGGAGAACGAACGAAGAGATTATGGTAGGGTACGAAACCACCTCAAAGTTATTCTTTCCAATCAATCCGTTTGGCTATTCCTATAAGTGTCACAAACAGCTCTAGAGTTCGTACTAGAATAACACCATAAGACACAAATCAACCAAAACCCTAATGTCACCTAGATACTCCAATGTCACCTCAAGTATCCGTGGGTATGATTATACGATATGCATCACACAATCTCAGATTCATATATTCAGCCAACACATAGGACCTCAAAGAGTGCCCCAAAGTTTCTACCGGGGAATCACGACGGAAACGTGTGCCAACCCCTATGCATAGGTTCATGGGCGGAACCCGCAAGTTGATCACCAAAACATACATCAAGTGAATCACGTGATATCCCATTGTCACCACAGATATCCACGGCAAGACATACATCAAGTGTTCTCAAATCTTTAAAGACTCAATCCGATAATATAACTTCAAAGGGAAAACTCAATCCATTACAAGAGAGTAGAGGGGGGAAGAAACATCATAGGATCCAAATATAATAGCAAAGCTCGCGATACATCAAGATCGTATCAACATAAGAACACGAGAGAGAGAGAGAGACAGATCAAACACATAGCTACTGGTACATACCCTCGGCCCCGAGGGAGAACTACTCCCTCCTCGTCATGGAGAGCACCGGGATGATGAAGATGGATACTGGAGAGAGATTGCCCCCTCCGGCAGGGTGCTGGAACGGGTCTAGATTGGCTTTCGGTGGCTACGGAGGCTTTTGGCGATGGAACTCCTGATCTATTGTGCTCACGGATGTTTTTAGGGTATATGGAGATATATAGGCAGAAGAAGTATGTCAGGGGGCCCGCGAGGGGCTCACGAGGGTGGAGGGCGCGCCCAGGGGGGGTGGGCGCGCCCCCTACCTCGTGACCTCCTCGCAGATCCCCTGACGTGCACTCCAAGTCTTCTGGGCTTCTTTCCTTCCAAAAATGAGTTCCGTGAAGTTTTAGGTCAATTGGACTCCGTTTGGTTTTCCTTTTCTTCGAAACCCAAAACAGGGTAAAAACAAAAACTGGCACTGGGCTCTAGGTTAATAGGTTAGTCCCAAAAATGATATAAAAGTGTATAATAAAGCCCATAAACATTCAAAACAGTAAATAATATAGCATGGAGCAATCAAAAATTATAGATACGTTGGAGACGTATCACCTATCAGGCCCCTCCGGCTACCGGGTGCCACGTGGCACCCGCATGAAGCCCAAAAGATCACCCCAAGATTCGACGGACTCTTCGTTTTCCCGCCACTGCAGGGGTGCCACGATCCGGCTTCAGAAAGCCGGCACACAGTGGGTGTTGCCGGACCCGGGGGCCGCAAAATTCGCCACCTCGAGGGGGGAAACCGCGAAGGCCCTCCCATCCGATGACGGCAAACCTTCACAGCTTCGGGGACTACTGTCGGGGGGATGAACCCCAAGTAGGCAACGGAACCCGAATCCTTTTCAAAAACAATGGGGCCAGCAATGCCCCTCGACCCGGCCAAACTCCTCAACCAGGCCGGACTTCTCAACTCGGCCCCAACAACCAGCTCAAGACAGCTAAACCCGGCACATCAAGACTTCTCCAAGAAGCCAGCTCCACCCTTGGCGCATTCCTCAACCTAGCCACATGTCAGCTCCCGTCCCATCCCAGCCGTACGATGGGACGAATCTCCATCTATCGATGACCGAGGCAACAGTGCACCGCCCAAGCCTCTGGTCAGCCGGGTTGTGGCAACAGTGCCCCACCTACCCGCTGACCAGGGCCGGCGTGGCAACAGTGCAACCATCATCACCAATGACGCCAGCAAGCGGCGACCTGACGGAGCGCCACTATAGCCGACTCAACTCAACCACTCCCTGACGATCGACAAGACGGCCAACAATGCCCCCGTACCCAGTGGGCCCCGCACTCGAAGAACCCGGCGAGCTCTGACCCTTGGCGGGTCCCAGCACTGGCTTCCCGGACAATGACAATCCGGACCCTCGGCCTTGTAACATTACCATTGTCCCCTTGGGGGGTTGACCTATAAAAACCCCCCATGAGCCCTCATGCATACGGAGAAGCAATCACTCACCCACTCACACACCTAGCGAGCCACATCCAATGAGAGGGAGCAGCCTTAGCCTTGGCCTGCCTTCCTTCTTCTTCCATACAGTTCTAGGAGCAACTCTGTACTGATACACATCAACTACAATCGATAGGACTAGGGGTATTATCTCTCCGGAGAGCCCCGAACCTGGGTATGTCTTGCGTCCAGCGCTCGTCATGCCGGCCTCGCCTCTGGAGCCCACCAGTGCCCTCGAACCTCGTCCTATCTTTAGCCATCCCTTGGCATCTGCCGTGTGCCCACCATGATAGTGGGCACCCACCGTGGGGCAGCTCGAGGTCCTGGCCAGGGGCATGCTTCAGACGGTGCTCCTCTACGACTCCGACGAGCACGTCACGCTGGCGGACGACGTCCTCGACGCACTCGCCGCCTCCTTCGCCTTGCTGTGCATCTCCGATGCGCCTACGGCTGACGAGTACCCCAGCGAGGTACTAGACTTTTCTGACTCCCCCCTTCTCCTCGGCGGCAACGCTCCCACCGGGGCAATGGACCTCTGCATGGAGGTCTTCGTCACCGACAGCGGTGCCTCTTCATCGTCCAGCGTGGCTAGGAAGGCCGCCGAAGCCAAGGCCGCAGCGGAGTGGGCCAGCTCGCCCAACCCGCTGCGCGCCATGATGCAGAGCCTTTGTGTCCCAATCGGCACCGACATCGACACCTGCAACATCACCGAGGCCCGGGCTCGACTTGAGGAGGACCGCCAGCGCTTGCTGGACCTCACCGAGATGCTCGCTGCCATGCAGCGTCGCCTGGACTCCACTCAGTTGGAGCGCAACGCCGCCTACAACTTTACACTGGACGCGCCCGAGCCAAGCTGGGTTGCCGATGTGTGGGCCTAGGGCGGCGCAATCGGACGCGCCTTCGGCACCCTCCCTCCCATCTACGAGACTCCCGTGAAGAACATGCGTGCCTCCCAGGCGGCTGCGGTCAGCCTGGATCAGCTCGTGGGCGAGCTACTGAAGGATCGCCTCAAGCGGGTGAACGACCTCCTCGACGCGGCCAATGCACAGCAGGACCGCCTCAACCAACTCGCCAAGCCGGTGGGATCCGGCTCAGTCCGCGACAACAGACCCGGCGATCATCAGAACACGGCGTCTTCGCCACCCGACAAGGCGCACTCCGGTCGCACCCGAACCCGGCGCAACCCCGCCCCAACGACTGTCAGCGCCTTGGGCGACGAGTCGGCCTTGGTTGAGCGACGCCGGCTTGATCATCGGGGTGTATATATACAAGCAAACAGAAGGAAAACAAAGTTGGGAAGGTGCCAGAGGGGCCCACCACCCACCAGGGAGCGCCAGGTGCGGCAGGCGCGCCCTGGTGTCTTGTGGGCACCTAGGTTGTCTTCCTGGTCATTTCTTATTTTCCTATTTTTTCTAATATTCCAAAACTGACAGAACATATTTTTGCGGATTTTTCGGAGTCCGTTTACTTAGCATATCACGTAATTCTTCCCTTTTCATTATTCTGGAATGTTCTGGAAGGTTTCTTTTATGTGTTCCTCCGGTGTCATGGTTTGGATAATGTTTGTTTCAACATTAATAGGTGTACCTGAAATATAGTGCTTAATTCTTTGTGCATTGACCTCCTTCGGTTTGGTACCTTCAGCATTATTAATCTTGATAGCTCCAGAGCGATAAACTTCTTTGATGATATATGGTCCTTCCCATTTGGAAAGAAGTTTTCCTGCAAAGAATCTAAAACGAGTGTTGTACAATAGTACATATTCACCAACTTTGAATTCCCGCTTTTGGATTCTTTTGTCATGCCATCTTTTAACTTTTTCTTTAAATAGTTTGGCATTTTCATAAGCTTGGGTTCTCCATTGATCTAGCGAGCTAATGTCAAATGACCTCTTTTCACCAGCAAGTTTGAAATCATAATTGAGTTGTTTAATTACCCAATATGCTTTATGTTCTAACTCAAGAGGCTAATGACAAGCTTTTCAATACACCATTTTATTTGGAGACATACCCATAGGATTTTTACTAGAACAAATGCCCGTGCGTTGCAACGGGACAAAAAAGGGTGTATTTCAATTTTAAGCAAATACGCATTCCAAAATCCAATAAATTGTACTATATTCAAATAAAAGTATATATTTGGATTCCCTTGTAATTTATTAATTATTTCAGCTATTGTTGCCTTACTTTCGTGCTAGTTGGGCGAGCACGGGTTGTGAAAGGCCCAGGTCGAGCGACATGCGCCACACGATGATCTCTCCGTTGGGACAAACCTCCCTATGATACCAACATCTTATGGTGCACGGGTTTATCCTCTCGAAAATATGCTTTTATGGTCTACGAATTTCATTAAAAAATATAAGGATTTTTTCACGGAGCAATCATTTTTTTGAATGGATGAACTTTATTTGATATTGCGGGATTATTTCACACAGATCTATGGGAGAGATGGTAAAATGGAGTGGTGTGCTCCCCCCTCCCAGCCAGCGTGAGCAAGATGCTTTGTTGTTGCATTCTCTCTACTCTCCATCCCTCCCTCTCCCGGTTTTCCCTCCATATCTCACCAACGACATCGGTGACATCCAGAGTTGATGAATATCTTAATTGTCAACAAGCCCTGGTGTGCTCCAATTATCTTCTCTGTTAAGTAATATCTAATTCCAATATTTCACTCATGTTTAATTATTGTATATGATAATGTATTCGTAAGATGTGGTAGGCATGAACATTAAACTATGATAGTAATGACAAACTGATGACCCACAAGTATAGGGGATCTATCGTAGTCCTTTCGATAAGTAAGAGTGTCAAACCCAACGAGGAGCAGAAGGAAATGATAAGCGGTTTTCAGCAAGGTATTCTCTGCAAGCACTAAAATTATAGGTAATAGATAGTTTTGTGATAAGATAATTTGTAATGAGCAACAAGTAACAAAAGTAAATAAAGTGCTGCAAGGTGGCCCAATCCTTTTTGTAGCAAAGGACAAGCGTGGAAAAATTCTTATATAGAGAAAAGCGCTCCCGAGGACACATGGGAATTATCGTCAAGCTAGGTTTCATCACGATCATATGATTCACGTTCGGTACTTTGATAATCTGACATGTGGGTGGACCGGTGCTTGGGTGCTCTCCTTACTTGGACAAGCATCCCACTTATGATTAACCTCTATTGCAAGCATCCGCAACTACAACAAAAGTATTAAGGTAAACCTAACCATAGCATGAAACATGTGGATCCAAATCAGCCCCTTACGAAGCAACGCACAAACTAGGGTTTAAGCTTCTGTCACTCTAGCAACCCATCATCTACTTATTACTTCCCAATGCCTTCCTCTAGGCCCAAATAATGGTGAAGTGTTATGTAGTCGACGTTCACATAAGACCACTAGAGGAGAGACAACATACATCTCATCAAAATATCGAACGAATACCAAATTCACATGACTACTAATAGCAAGACTTCTCCCATGTCCACAGGAACAAACGTAACTACTCACGAAGCATATTCATGTTCATAATCAGAGGGGTATTAATATGCATATAGGATCTGAACATATGATATTCCACCAAATAAACTAACTAGCATCAACTACAAGGCGTAATCAACACTACTAGCAACCCACAGGTACCAATCCCAGACTTGGAGACAAGAATTGGATACAAGAGATGAACAAGGGTTTGAGAGGAGATGGTGCTGGTGAAGATGTTAGTGGAGATTGACCCCCTCCCGATGAGAGGATCGTTGGTGATGACGATGGCGATGATTTCCCCCTCCCGGAGGGAAGTCTCTCCGGCAGAACAGCTCCGCCTGAGCCCTAGATTGATTCCGCCAAGGTTCCGCCTCATGGCGGCGGAGTCTCGTCCCGAAAGCTTGCTTATGATTTTTTTTCTCATCGAAAGACTCCATATAGCCGAAGATGGGCATCGGAGGGCCACAAGGGGGCCCACGAGGCAGGGGCATGCCTAGGGGGGTAGGGCACGCCCCCACCTTCGTGGCCAGGGTGTGGCCCCCCTATGGAACTTCTTGCGCTCAGTCTTTTTTATATATTCTGAAAATGACTTCCGTGAAGTTTCAGGACTTTTGGAGTGTGCAGAATATGTCTCTAATATTTGCTCCTTTTCCAACCCAGAATCCCAGCTGCCGGCATTCTCCCTCTTTATGTAAACCTTGTAAAATAAGAGAGAATAGGCATAAGTGTTGTGAAATAATGTGTAATAACAACCCATAATGCAATAAATATAGATATAAAAGCATGATGCAAAATGGATGTATCAACTCCCCCAAGCTTAGACCTCGCGTGTCCTCAAGCAAAAGCCGAAATCAAAAAATATGTCCACATGTTTAGAGATAGAGGTGTCGATAAAAATAAAATACGGACATGAGGGCATCATGATCATTCTTAGAACAGTGACTTATATAATTCTTGTCATATGATCTCTTATGCTAGAGTAACAATTCAATCACAATTTCAAGTATGAATCATAAACTTCATTGAAAACTAACAAACTATAATCTCAGTCGTTGGAGCAATTGCAATTTATCATAACATAGGAAAGAGTCAATATGAGAGCTTTTCAGCAAGTCCACATACTCAACTATCATATAGTATTTCACAATTGCTAACACTCACGCAATTCTTACGGGTATGGAGTTTTAATCGGACACAGAGAAAGATAGGGGCTTATAGTTTTGCCTCCCAACGTTTTACCTCAAGGGTAATATCAACAATAATAGTTCATGAAAACTCACATCCAATTAGCCATATATACCAGGATCTTTCCAACATGTTGTGCTTGCCAAAAGATAAAATGTAAAAAGGAAGGGGGAAGATCACCATGACTCTTATGTAAGGTAGGAGATAAAAGTAAAAGATAGGCCCTTCGCAGAGGGAAGCAGAGGTTGTCATGCGCTTTTATGGTTGGATGCACAAAATCTTAATGCGAAAGAACGTCACTTTATATTGCCACTTGTGATATGGACCTTTATTATGCAGTCCGTCGCTTTTATTTCTTCAGTATCACATGATCGTATAAAGCTTATTTTCTCCCACACTAATAAGTCATACATATTTAGAGGGCAATTTTTATTGCTTGCACCGATGACAACTTACTTGAGGGATCTTACTCAATCCATAGGTAGGTATGGTGGACTCTCATGGCAAAACTGGTTTAAGGTTGTTTGGAAGCACAAGTAGTATCTCTACTTGGTGCAAAGAATTTGGCTAGCATGAGGGGGAAAGGCAAGCTCAATCATGTTGGATGATCCATGACAATATAATTTATCTCAGATGTAAGAAAACATAACCCATTACGTTGTCTTCCTTGTCCAACGTCAACTCTTTAGCATGTCATATTTTAATGAGTGCTCACAATCATAAAAGATGTACAAGATAGTGTATTTATATGTGAAGACCTCTCTTTCTTTATTACTTCCTATTAATGGCAACGATGACCAAAACTATGTTTGTCAACTCGCAACAACTTTTATTCATCATACTCTTTCTATGTGAGCTCATTAGTCTTCATAAGACCCATATGATCTCTTTTATTTTCTTTTATTCTTTCTCTTTTCTTTTATTCACTCAAGATTATGGCAAAATAATCAAGCCCTTGACTCAACGCGAATCTTTATTACATATAGCTTACGGACTCGATTACATAGAAGGATCATAAAGCAAAACTCACAACTAGATCATACTAAAACATTTATGCTACTAGATCAAGATATTACCAAAAGGATCGAACTAAGAAAAAGGGTAAAGATATAAGTGATGGTGATACGATACCGGGGCACCTCCCCCAAGCTTGGCACTTGCCAAGGGGGGTGCCCATACCCTTATGATTAAGTCTCCTCTGTTGGTGAAGAAGATGGTGGTGATGATGGATAGTCGCACATCGAGCGTGGGAGGTCTTCTAACTTGCGGATAATGCCCTTGAGTGTGATGATATGCTCCTTCAGCAAAATATTTTTACGTGTGACATACTTGTTTTCTATACGAGCTAACTCAATCATCTTGAAAGCTTCAATCTCAGTTGGCGTAAGAAGATTGTGATCAAGTTGAAGGATGTCTTCTGTTTTCGGAACTTGGTCCTCCGTGGCCTTCTTTATCCCTTCACCCTTGTTGATCTCCATGGGTTCTTCTCTCTTCAGCTCTATCTTCATTAGCCAAGCATCGTTGCCCTCATTGTAGGAGGAGGAGGGAGACGACATGATGCTTGTCTTTGACAACCGGGCAGAAAACAGCTCAAACCAAGAACATGAGATTTTTGCGTGATATAGTGGTCAAAACCTTCGGGAGATTATATAAATTTTTTTACCAACCAAAATACGTATCGTGCAAGAAAACGGAGTCTAGAGAGCGCACGAGGTGCCCACGAGTCAGGGGGCGCGCCCTCCACCCTCGTGGAGCCCTCGTGTCCTCCCCGGACTGCTTATTATTTTTCTATTTTTCTAAATATTCCAAAACGGAGAAAAATTGCCATTAGAACTGTTTTGGAGTCGGTTTACTTACCGTACCACATACCTATTCCTTTTCGGAGTCTGAAACGTTCCGGAAAGTGTCCCTTATCTATTCCTCCGGGGTTACGGTTTCAATAACATTGGTTTCAACATTTATAGGATTACTTGAGATATAATGTTTGACTCTTTGATCGTTCACCACCTTCGGATTTGTGCCTTCGAAGTTGTTGATTTTTATGGCACCAGAACGATAGACCTGCTCAATAACGTAAGGACCATCCCATTTAGGGAGAAGCTTTCTTGCAAAAAATCTTAAACGAGAGTTGTATAGCAATACATAATCACCTACATTAAACTCACGCTTTTGTATCCTTTTGTCACGCCATCTTTTAACCTTTTCTTTAACCAATTTGGCATTCTCATAGGCTTGGGTTCTCCATTCATCAAGTGAGCTAATGTCAAATAACCTTTTCTCACCGGAAAGTTCCAAAATCATAATTGAGCTCTTTAATAGCCCAATAAGCCTTATGTTCTAGTTCGAGAGGTAGGTGCATGCTTTTCCATAAACCATTTTATACGGAGACATATGCATAGGATTTTTATATGCAGTTCTATAGGCCCATAATGCATCATCAAGTTTCTTGGACCAATTCTTTCTAGATCTATTAACAGTATTTTACAAAAATAATTTGAGTTCTCTATTACTCAATTCTACTTGACCACTAGACTGTGGGTGATAAGGAGATGCAATTCTATGATTAACATCATACTTAGCAAGCATTTTACGAAAATCACCAAGAATAAAATGTGAACCACCATCAGTCATTCGATATCTAGGGACTCCAAACCTCGGAAAAAACTTCTTTAAGCATCTTAATAGATGTGTTATGATCAGCACTACTAGTTGGAATAGCTTCTACCCACTTAGTAACGTAATCAACAGCAACTAAAATATGTGTATATGCATTAGAGGAAGGAAACGGCCCCATATAATCAAAGCCCCAAACATCAAATGGTTCAATAACAAGTGAATAATTCATAGGCATTTCTTGACGTCTACTAATATTACCAATTCTTTGACATTCATCACAAGATAAGACAAACTTAATTACGGGTATCCTTGAAGAGAGTAGCCCAATAAAACCAGATTGCAATACCTTATGTGCAGTTCTATCTCCAGCGTGGTGTCCTCCATAAGCTTCAGAGTGACACTTGCGTAGGATCTGTTCTTGTTCATGCTCAGGTACACAACGTCTAATAACACCATTGACTCCTTTATAAAGATGTGGGTCAACCCAAAAGTAATGTCTTAAATCATAGAAAAACTTTTTCTTTTGCTGGTATGTGAAACTAGGTGGTATAAACTTAGCAACAATGTAATTAGCATAATCAACATACCCTGGAGCAGTGTGAGAAGCATTTATGACATTAACGAACTGTTCATCAGGAAAGCTATCATCAATAGGTAGTGGGTCATCAAAAACATTTTCTAACCTAGACAAGTTGTCTGCAACGGGGTTCTCAACTCCCTTTCTATCAATAATATGCAAATCAAATTCTTGTAGCAAGAGAACCCATCTAATAAGTCTAGGTTTAGCATCTTTCTTTCCATAAGATATTTAGTAGCAGCATGATCCATGTGAACAGTTACTTTAGAATCAACAATATAAGGTCTGAACTTATCACAAGCAAATACAACTGCTAAAATTTCTTTTTCAGTAATGGCATAATTTCTCTGAGCATTGTCTAGAGTTTTACTAGCATATTGAATAACATTTAATTTCTTATCAACTCTTTGCCCTAGAACAGCACCTACAACATAATCACTAGCATCACACATAATTTCAAAAGGTAAATTCCAATGAGGTGGCTGAACAATAGGTGCAGAGATTAATGCTTTCTTAAGTATTTCAAAGGCTTCTACACAATCGTCATCAAAGACGGATGGTATATCTTTTTATTATAAACTAGTCAAAGACCAAGAAATTTTTGAGAAGTCCTTAATGAACCTCCTATAAAAACCGGCATGACCAAGGAAACTTCTTATACCTTTGATGTCCTTGGGACACGACATCTTTTCAATAACATCAACTTTAGCTTCATCAACTTCAATGCCTCTTTCAGAAATTTTGTGCCCCAAGACAATACCGTCATTAACCATAAAGTGGCATTTCTCCAAATTAAAGACAAGGTTAGTTTCTTCACATCTCTGCAAAACTCGATCAAGGTTGTTTAAGCAATCATCAAAACAGGATCCATAAATGGAGAAATCATCCATGAATACCTCACATATCTTTTCACAAAAATTAGAAAATATAGCCATCATGCATCTTTGAAATGTAGTAGGTGCATTACATAAACCAAAAGGCATACGTCTATAAGCAAAAGTACCGAAAGGGCAAGTAAAAGTGGTCTTAGATTGATCATCGGCTGACACAGGTATTTGGGAGAAACCAGAATAACCATCTAGAAAGCAAAAATGTGTATGTTTGGATAATCTTTCTAGCATTTGATCAATAAAAGGTAGGGGTAACGATCTTTTTTAGTAGCCTTATTTAATTTGTGGAAATCAATTACCATCCTATAACCTATAATAATTCTTTGCGGAATCAATTCATCTTTATCATTAGGAACGACAGTAATACCTCCCTTCTTAGGAACACAATGGACATGACTTACCCACTAACTATCAGCAATGGGGTAAATTATACCTGCCTCAAGGAGCTTTAGTATTTCTTTTCTTACCACTTCTTTCATCTTAGGATTCAGTCATCGTTGGTGATCAATAACTGGTTTGGCATCTTTTTCCAAATTTATTTTGTGTTGACTAATGCCCTTAAGATCATCACGAGTATATCCAATAGCAGCATAGTGCTTCTTCAGAGTTTTCAATAATTTTTCTTCCTCCTTCTCTGAAAGGTTAGCACTAATAATAATAGGATATATCTTCTTTTCATCAAGATAAGCATATTTAAGAGTATTAGGCAATGGTTTAAGCTCAAACACGGGATCACCCTTGGGTGGAGGAGGATCCCCTAAGATTTCAACAGGCAAGTTGTGTTTCAGAATAGGTCCCTGTTTAAAGAACGCTTCATCTATTTCCCTTCTTCCATTCATATACATATCATTTTCATGGTCTAGCAAATATTGTTCTAAAGGATCACTAGGAGGTACGACAATAGAAGCAAGACCAATAATTTCATCTGTACTAGGCAATTCTTCTTCACGGTGTTGTCTACGAAATTTAGAAAAGTTGAACTCATGAGACATATCACCTAAACTGATAGTAATAACATCCTTTTTGCAGTCTATCCTAGCTTTAACAGTGTTTAAGAAGGGTCAGCCAAATATAATGGGACAAAAGATATCTTGTGGGGAACCAAGAACAAGAAAATCAGCAGGATATTTAGTTTTCCCACACAAGACTTCAATATCTCTAATAATTCTCATTGGTGAAATAGTATCTCTATTGGCAAGTTTAATGGTGACATCAATTTCTTCTAACTCAGCAGGTGCAATATCATGCATAATTTCTTTGTATAAGTCAATAGGTATTGCACTAGCACTAGCACCCATATCACACAAGCCATGATAACAATGATCTCCTATTTTAACAGAAATAACAGGCATGCCTACCACAGGTCTATGTTTATCTTTAGCACAAGGTTTAGCAATTCTAGCAGTTTCATCGCAGAAATAAATAACATGCCATCAATATTATCAGCCAGGAGATCCTTAACAATAGCAATATTAGGTTCAACTTTAACTTACTCAGGAGGTGTATAGGTTCTAATATTGCTTTTACGAACCACAGTTGAAGCTTTAGCATGATTTTTTATCCTAACAGGAAAAGGTGGTTTCTCAACATAAGCAGTAGGAATAATAGGATCATTATAAGTGACAGCATTTTCTTCAACTTTAGTAGGTGCAACTACTTTTACTTCAATGGGGGGTGATATTTAAACCACTTCTCCTTAGGGATATCAAAAGGAGTAGCAAAAGATTCACAGAAAGAAGCTACTATCTCAGAGTCAAGTCCATATTTAGTGCTAAATTTACGGAAAACATCGGTATCCATAAAAGATTTAACACAACCAAACTTAGGTGTCATACCTGACTCCTTACCTTCGTCGAGATCCCAATCTTCAGAGTTGTGTTTAATTCTTTCCAATAAATCCCATTTGAATTCAATAGTCTTCATCATAAAAGAGCCAGCACAAGAAGTATCGAGCATGGTGCGGTTGTTATCAGAAAGCCGAACATAAAATTTTTGAATAATCAATTCTCTTGAGAGCTCATGATTGGGGCATGAATATAACATTGACTTAAGCCTCCCCCAAGCTTGAGCGATGCTTTCTCCTTCGCGAGGCTAAAAGTTATAAATATAATTACGATCACGATGAACAAAATGCATAGGATAAAACTTCAGATGAAATTCCAATTTCAATCGTTTGTAGTTCCGTGATCCCATATCATCACATAGCCTATACCATGTCAATGCGTCTCCCTCTGAAGATAAAGGGAAGACCTTCTTCGTCATAACATCATTGAGCATACCTGCAAGCTTAAATAATCGACAAACTTCATCCACATATATTAGGTGCTCATCAGAATGTAATGTTCCATCTCCTGCAAAAGGATTAGCTAGCAGTTTTTCTATCATACCCAAAGGAATTTCAAAGTAGACATTTTCATTTTCAGTAGGTTTAGTAGGTTGAGGAGCAACTCTTTGCTCTACTGGTCGGCGTGAAGATACCCCGAACAAGCCCCTTAGAGGATAAACTTTTCCTTACCAAATTCCACCTACCAAAGGCGCTTCACTCCCTGGCAACGGCGCCAGAAAAGAGTCTTGATGACCCACAAGTATAGGGGATCTATCGTAGTCCTTTCGATAAGTAAGAGTGCCGAACCCAACGAGGAGCACAAGGAAATGATAAGCGGTTTTCAGCAAGGTATTCTCTGCAAGCACTAAAATTATAGGTAACAGATAGTTTTGTGATAAGATAATTTGTAAGGAGCAACAAGTAAATAAAGTTCATCAAGGTGGCCCAATCCTTTTTGTAGCAAAGGACAAGCCTGGAAAAATTCTTATATAGAGAAAAGTGCTCCCGAGGACACATGGGAATTATCGTCAAGCTAGGTTTCATCACGATCATATGATTCGCGTTCGGTACTTTGATAATCTGACATGTGGGTGGACCGGTGCTTGGGTGATGTCCTTACTTGGACAAGCATCCCACTTATGATTAACCTCTATTGCAAGCATCCGCAACTACAACAAAAGTATTAAGGTAAACCTAACCATAGCATGAAACTTGTGGATCCAAATCAGCCCCTTATGAAGCAACACATAAACTAGGGTTTAAGCTTCTGTCACTCTAGCAACCCATCATCTACTTATTACTCCCCAATGCCTTCCTCTAGGCCGAAATAATGGTGAAGTGTCATGTAGTCGACGTTCACATAACACCACTAGAGGAGAGACAACATACATCTCATCAAAATATCGAACGAATACCAAATTCACATGACTACTAATAGCAAGACTTCTTCCATGTCCTCATGAACAAACGTAACTACTCACAAAGCATATTCATGTTCATAATCAGAGAGGTATTAATATGCATATAGTATCTGAACATATGATCTTCCACCAAATAAACCAACTAGCATCAACTACAAGGCATAATCAACACTACTAGCAACCCACAGATACCAATCCCAGACTTGGAGACAAGAATTGGATACAATAGATGAACTAGAGTTTGAGAGGATATGGTGCTGGTGAAGATGTTGATGGAGATTGACCCCCTCCCGATGAGAGGATCGTTGGTGATGATGATGGCGATCATTTCCCCCTCCCAGAGGGAAGTGTCCACGGCAGAACAGCTCCGCCGGAGCCCTAGATTGATTCCGCCAAGGTTCCGCCTCGGGGCGGCGGAGTCTCGTCCCGAAAGCTTGCTTATGAATTTTTTCTCATCGAAATACTCCATATAGCAGAAGATTGGCATCGGAGGGCCACCAGGGGCCCACGAGGCAGGGGGGCGTGCCCAGCGGGGTAGGGCGCACCCCCCACCCTCGTGGCCAGGGTGTGGCCCCCCTCTGGAACTTCTTGCACTCGGTATTTTTTATATATTCTGAAAATGACTTCCGTGAAGTTTCAGGACTTTTGGAGCTGTGCAGAATAGGTCTCTAATATTTGCTCCTTTTCCAACCCAGAATCCCAGCTGCTGGCATTCTCCCTCTTTATGTAAACCTTGTAAAATAAGAGAGAATAGGCATAAGTATTGTGACATAATGTGTAATAACAGCCCATAATGCAATAAATATTGATATAAAAGCATGATGCAAAATGGACGTATCACAAACAACAACAAGTAAATATAATTGGTGCTCATTTAGATTTTTCTGCAATCTATAGTACACATAGCAACCATTAAAAAATAAAATAGACCAAAAATCCTTAGCTAGAGAGCTCCCTTTATCCACGCAGCATTGCTGATTCAGAAATTTTGTTTGCAATCGGTAGCACACATAGCAGATCCAGCAGCGGTGCAACCATTAGAAAAAAATTGAATAGACCAAAAAATCCCCAAGAGAGCTCCCTTATCCCCATAACACTGCTTGTCATCACAACCCACCGCCGCCAGCACAGCTTCTCCGCCCCGCACCCAGTTCCATCCGTACTCTCTCTAGTCACACACGCGCTCATGCTCTATCAGCCGTCCCCCACGCCCCCAGTTCCTGGAGTGCGCCGAGGTCAGCAAGGGGAGGGTCTGGCTGGTGTGGTGTGGTGAAGGGGGGCCTTGCCGAGATCCAGCTGGTGGCGGTGTGTCCATCGAGGGCACGCCATGCGCTACCGGCCTTGTGTCGTCGCCTTGCACGGTCTGCAGTTCAATCCGGCACAATCCCTCCTTTTGCCTGCAAATTAGGAGGCAATCCCCGCACATGTCCTCCTATGATTAGTAATGCTCATAAATAGGAGGCCCCACAATCCTTCCTCATTACAATTGTTTTCATTCCTCCCTATCCCGAACATGGCTTGTTGGTATTTCGGATAATATACGAACATATATAAATTAGAGGAATTCAAATTAAGAAATCGAGGTGGTACTATTTGGCTGGAAATAGTGGTCCATCATATGTATTCTCTAGTACTAATATCAGCACGCAACCCCGCAAAAAATCAGCATGCATGTGTATTTTTCTTCTTCTCGCGTTGCATTGAAGTTTGGCCAATAGCCGACGGCCCAGCCTGCAGGCCCAGGTCGGTCAACGCGGCGAACATGATGCTTTGCAGCTATATAGATTAGTACCACCTCGCGTAGAGAAAATATAATACGGGTAAGGTGGACGGACCAAAATGAACGAAATTGCGGTGGTAAGAAGCAATAGCCCTTTTATTAGTAGGTGTTGATAAGCTGTTCTATAGGCCCAAAGTGCATCGTCAAGTTTCTTTGACCAATTCTTTCGGGACCTATTGATAGTTTTTTCTAATATTAATTTTATTTTTATTGCTAAGTTCAACTCAACCACTAGATTGAGGATGAAAGGGTGATGGGAGTCTATGGTTAACATCACATTTAGCAAGCAATTTACGAAAAGCACCATGAATAAAATGTGAACCACCATGAGTCATTAAATATCTAGGGACTCCAAACCTTGGGAAAATAACTTCTTTAAGCATTTTAATGGAGGTGTTATGATCAGCACTACTAGTTGGAATAGATTCTACCCACTTATTGACATAATCGACAACAACCAAAATATGTGTATACCTATTAGAGGAAGGAAAATGTCCCATATAATGAAAGCCCCAAACATTGAATGATTCAATAACAAGTGAATAATTCATAGGAATTTCCTGACGCTTACCAATATTACCAACTCTTTGACATTCGTCACAAGATAAGACAAACTTAAGGGCATCTTTCAAAAGAGCAGGCCAATAAAAACCTGATTGCAATACCTTGTGCATAGTTCTATCTCCTGCATGATGTCCTCCATAGGCTTCAGACTGACATTTCTGTATGATTTGTGCCTGTTCAAGCTCAGGTATACAACGTCTAATAATACCATCTACTCCTTTATAAATACATGGGTCATCTTAAAAGTAATGTCTCAATTCATAGAAGAATTTTTTCTTTTGTTGGTATGTGAAACTAGGTGGTATAAATTTAGCAACAATGTAACTAGCATAATCAGCATACCAAGGAGTATTATGAGTAGCATTTATTATAGCTAGTTGTTCGTCAGGGAAGCTATCATCAATGGGTAGTGGGTCATCAAGAATATTTTCTAACCTAGACAAGTTATCAACTACGGGGTTCTCATTCCCTTCCTGTCAGTAATATGGAAATCAAATTCTTGTAGCAAGAGAAGCCACATAATGAGTCTAGTTTTAGCATCTTTATTTTTCATAAGATATTTTATAGCAGCATGATCAGTGTGCATAATTACTTTGGAATCAACAATATAAGATCTGAATTTGTCACAAGAAAACACAACTACTAAAAAATATTTCTCAGTAGTAGCATAATTTCTTTGGGCACTGTCTAGAGTTTTACTAGCATAATGGATAACATTTAATTTTTTATCAACTCTTTTTCTTAGAACATCACCGACATTGTAAGTGCATCCAGTGCCCCTTAGTGATTTTGGTGTATTGAAGACTTATAGGTTAAGGTACTAATGTGTTTGTGAGTGTATGCAGGTCTATAAGTCTATGAGGAGTTTTATATTTATGATGAAAGTCGACCCCTAAAAATTAATGTCTTCAACTGAAGACTTTGGTTTTCTTGAAGACTTTTAAAGTGAAGAAATTGGTATGACTGTGAAGACTTGATACTCATGCGAGGATTATGAAGTGTGAAGACTTTTGTTTTTGTAGTTTCATTTTCTCTTTCTTGAGTCATAGGAAATATCATACTGTTAAAGGGGGTCAAGGTAAAACTACGGAAAAGTTTCCAAATGATGCTCATCTCAAAATCCTACACCTACCTAATCCTTTTGAGTGAAGCCATTGGAAATCTCATACAGATCAGTTAATTTCTTCAGTGACAGAGACTATGATCTTATGTTCTCTGAGGAATTTGTTTTGACTGAGGAGTTAGGAATTCGCGAGTGTGGATTGCCTACAAGTGAGGAACATGATAGCCCTGAGGAATTTGATAGTCAAATTTCCGACTGTTGTTCTGCTATGCGCCAGCTGTCCCAAAATATCTACCCACCTAATGGTCATATCATTGAAGGTCATTTATGTCTTATCATGTCAGGCTACTCCCTAGGCCGCCCCCTACAACCACTAGTTGGTTGGCTGCTCCGAGAGAAACTGACACTTGTCATTAAGAGCATCCCATCCTCCGAGGACTCTGAGCGAAAAGCATCAAGTGAGGAGAAACCCAAACCCAAACACCTACAAACCCAAAGTGATTCAGCATCACTGAAGAGATTGTTCCTGTGTGGAACTAGTGCTTGTTACCTTTGAGGACTGTGCATCCTCCAGACGGTTAGGCATCATGGTCTAGAGCATCCAAGAGGAAATTGTGGATCGCCGAGTGACCGAGTCCGTGAAGGTTTGGAAGTCACCTAAAGACTTACCATGAGTGATTGGGCGAAGTCTATGTGACCTTAGCTCAAGGAGAATACAATGAGGAGTGTCCGGGACAGTGCATCCTCAGTTTTAAATACCTAGTCGCTCCAACTAGACGTACGACTGTCACAATAGTTGGAACTAGTCCGCCAAATCATTGTCTTCACAAAGCTACTGGTTCTATTTCCTCAACCCTTTCATTTCATCATTCTTGTGTTGAAGTACTTGATCTATACTATTTGAATACTTTGACTGAAGACTTTCTCAATTTCCTCAATCCTATTTCTTCAGTCAGTTTGTCATCAGCCTGCTTATCCTGTTTACATGCTACTTGTTCTCTGTGTTTGTTTTCATATCATCATGATGATTGTGCTTTTGCTCTGTTATACATGCATCTGAGTACTCATTCCACTGCTAAGTATTTCGTTGCTTAGGAATTTCCTCACCTAGAAATTCCTCAGTGAAGAATTTGTGAAAATAGCATATTCACCCCCTCTAGTTGATATAACGCACTTTCAATAGGTATCAGAGCGAGGTTATACCTTGTTCTGTGTGATTCTGGTTTAACCACCTGGAGTTTTAGTTATCTCGACCGTAAAAATGAAGAAAGTATCATGCCCCATCTTTGACGGTCATGTCTATCCCAAGTGGAAGGCCATGATGAAGAAGCGTCTCATGGCGATGAATAGCGAGCTGTGGACCATCATAGAGATTGGTCTTACTGATCTTTGTAAGATGGCGGAAGTTGATGATATTCGCAAGTACGCTTGACTTGACATCATGGCGAAGGACATCATCTGCTCCTGCTTGTCCTAAAATCAGTTCAGGAACATCATGCACCACTGCCATTCGAAGCTTATCCGGGACCGACTCTCTAATATCTATGAAGGTCATCAAACTCGTCATGATCCCTGGTTTGAGGATTTTAAGGAATCACTCAAAACGATGACTTTCGACCCTGAATCATCATTCTCTGCACCATGCCTCATGGCAAAAGGTGCCAAGGTAACCGAATGTTTCTTATCTGAGTCTACTGATGATGAATCTGGTGATGAATTTGGACCCAGCTATACCAAGATTACTTCTATTGCCACTAAACAACAAAAAGTTTTGGAAAAGGTTCAAAACATGCTACATGGAAGTGATGATATGTTGGGTGAAGAAATGGATGGAACTCAAACTCTGACTGATAATCTTCAGAGACTTCAGTCTAAGTTTGATAACCTTCAGAGTCATCATAACACTCTCTTAGCTTATCATGAGAAGCTTTTGTCAGATTGTGGGTTCTAGCAAACCCTTGAGGTTCGAACTCTAGGTTGCGCACGAAGAACACTCTATTCCTAGCTCGCCCGCTCAACGATCTCACGGCCTAGCTCGACGAACCCAAAGAACACGGGACACAGAGGTTTATACTGGTTCGGGCCACCGTTGTGGTGTAATAACCTACTCTAGTGTGGTGGTGGTGGATTGCCTCGCGGGCTGAGGATGAACAAGTACAATGGATGAACAGCCTCCTGAGGAGAGGTGTTCTTGAGCTTGGTGAGCTAGTGCATGTGAGGGTTGTCTGAATGATCCGCCCCCTTCCTGTGGTGGTGGTGGCTAGTCCAATTTATAGAGGCCCGGGTCCTCTTCCCAAATATTAGGCGGGAAGGGATCCCACAACGGCCAAGTTCAAAGGGGGACAACTAGTACAAGCTATCCTGACAAAAGGTGGTCTTCGCCTGCCAAAGGCTCTGGGGGTGATGCAGCTGTGGGCCCCGCGATGACCTCCGTCCTGCCGTCTGGCTGGTCTTGGTCTCGTTGCACCGATATGGAAATCTTTGCCTGGTGCCTCAGGACTGCTCGCCTGCGCCTGCCTCTTTAGCACCAAAGAGGAAACTGGTACACTACATCCGCTGGTGCCTGCCTGGCCTTGGTCGTCATGGCTCACGTCATGTGAACCTCACGAGGTGCCCCTTACATAGATATCTCTGCTCCTTGGGAGCCAGCCTAGTGAGGCTGCCCCTGAGGAGGTCTTAGTGTCATCCGCCTCGCGAGGCTTGGCCCCTCACGAGGGTCTTCAGTGGTTGCTGCCGAAGATGGGCCGTACTAGGCCGTTGGTGGAGCCACGCACAAGCCCGCAGGCAGGCAAGTCTGGGCACCCCCGGTCCCAGAATGACGATAGATTTCTTATGAATTTCTTCAAAGAAAGAAAGATCTTGAGAAGCTAACGGTGAGTTATGAAGATATCCAGAAGGAACGAGATTCATTGCTAGCTCAACAGATCTGTTCCACTCTGGTTGAATTCATTCCACCATGGTTGAAATGCATTGAAAGTGAATCTGCTAATTCTTCACCTGAAAGTTGAAATGCTACTATTGCTACAAATTCTACAACTATCTCTGCTATCACAAGTTCCTCATCTGAGGATACCTCTAGTATCACTTACAATGCAGGGTTGAAGGAATTGTATGTGACAGGCATGTACAAAAGCCTCAAAGGGAAGTAGGCTCTTTGTGATGTGCTTAAAAAGTAGATCCTCAACAGGAACCCTAGGAAAGAGGGTATTGCCTTTGAGAGAAAACTCAATGCTGATGGGACCTATTGGAAACCTGAGTGCAGTACCCCAAAACCACATAGGTTGCTGCAAAGGGACCTCCCGTAGACCCATCCACTTTATCTGGCTTTACATGTGAATCTTCATATTCTTCTGATGAGTCATTTGACTCTAACTATAACCTGTTCAAAAATTAGAATGGTGAAGTATTTGCTAGATTTGTTGGCACTAATTGCAGGAATGGCCCCCCTAGGAAGAAAATCTGGGTTCCCAAAAGGTGCCTTGAAAGTCTTTAGTGAATGTCATCATGACACCACTTGTGAGGAATAGGAACCCCAGATCAAATTCTTCATGTGGACCAAAGTCTTAATACGGATACAAGTCCTCATATGGACCAAATTCCTCATATGGATCGAAATCCTCATACGAACATCATCGTGCTAACACATCTATTTCGCAGAGAAAGCCTAAGGCCTATGAATATCACTACCGCAGGATGCTGCTAACGCGACACTACGATCTGAGACCCTTCGACGAAACTATGTGCGATGCAATAATGGCAAACAGTGGTGTAAAAAACCCGTAAAAAAGGCACAAAAAAAATGTTTGCGATGACGGATGCATCAAACACAGTTCAGATTTTAGTTGCATGTGGGATTCAGGGCATATGGTTCAGTTCAATTAACCATTTTCGATTAGTAGGAACAAAAGAAACGGGCAGCCAAATGAAGGTGTTTGCGATGTACAGCATACAGTTCACTCGGATGAACTGTTTGTGATCAGGCAACACAAAAGAAATGGTCAGCCAGATCAAGGTGTGTGCGATCTACAACATACAGTTCACTCGAATGAACTGTTTGTGATTGGGCAACACATAAGAAATGGTCAGCCAGATCAAGGTGTGTGCGATGTACGACATCGGGTTCACCCGGATGAATTGTTTGTGATGAGACAAGAGAACAGAAATGGTTCAATATAAAAAATACCATAAATATTGTAAGTTTCAAATTCAAATATTAAAACGCCCAAATTCAAACATTGCAAGCTGCATCATTTCTGACAAGGGATCAGCCGCTGACAAGTCACGTATGGGTTTGACACAATAACTTTCAATTGATTTGCCATATGTTCTTCCCATATGAAGTTTGGCATTTTTGGACGCACTTCCATTCCACAGTACCAGCCGGCCCTGATAATCATACCATTTCTCTTTCCTAATTAAATACGTGTTCAGCCTCAGTACACTCAGCACCTTTCCTTTGGCAAGAAATAACCTAGCGAGTGTAATCTCCGGTGGGGTCCCTCGGTAGGAGTTCAAAGTAATATTTGACAGATGAAAATCCAGGCATTCGATGTGATTGTCGTTATAAACATCATCCATCGAGCCTAATATGCACTGCAAAAGAAGGAACGTGTTAGTGCCTACATGCAGTTTTGAACACTGCTACACGCCCATTTGGTTTGCAGGATTTGTAAAATGCACCAATGTGCCATCTTTGATCTGGCATGATTAACATGGGCATTTGATTACAATCTAGAAACATGTAGCCTTCTTCACAAGAGGTTAGATTGGATGAAAAATTCCATAAGAAAACTAGTACAGATGCATCCAAAGGAGAAATGCTTATGGACGATTGTAACCATATGAATGAAGCAACCAATATGGGGTGGGGGTGTATGTCCTAAAATCCTCCAAAATTCCTTCAGAAATCATAGTACATTGTCATTGTAAACTTGGGAAAAGGTGCAAAAAATTGAACTCCCTTATGGTTAACATTTAACAGGAAAGGAACATCACCTCGATATACAGCTTCTTCAGGCACGGAAAGCATCTCAGGCAACTGAAAACTTGGTCCAGGTTGGGGACGACAGATTCTAGTGCCAAGACCTTCACTGTGCCCAGTGTCTGGGTGAAGCTTCGCTAGATGAGAGATGAACATACATCTTCAAAACTAGAAATAACGTTGATATCAAGGAGAGGTATATAAGGTGACTGTTATACCTGAAAGTTGTGGTGTTTGACACACGAGTAGCCCACCACTTTCAATTTCGGCGCAGAAATGACATCGATTCTTGTTGGACCTTGTTGATCAACTACAAGTAATCTCTCAAGTGAAGGTGTGTCCTGGATGACCAAATATTGGTTCACCTTTTGTGATCTCTCATTGCAGCACCAACAACACACATAAATAGTCTGGAGAGTCCTGGAGGTGATATGCAAGGTACTCGACCAATTCATCACTAGAAGATGAAGGAACTCGAGTGCAGTACAGCCACCGAGTAGGCGCTCCATGTCATCCTTTGGGATGCGGACGTCGACGAGCTCGAGGTGCTTCAGTCGTGGTAGAAAAAGAGCGGGTGCGTCATTAGGGGGGGTGGTTGTCGGTGTCAAAACCGGCAGATCTCGGGTAGGGGGTCCCGAACTGTGCATCTAAGGCGGACGGTAACAGGAGGCAGGGGACACAATGTTTTACCTAGGTTCGGGCCCTCTCGATGGAGTTAAAACCCTACGTCCTGCTTGATTGTTCTTGATAATATGAGTAGTACAAGAGTAGATCTACCACGAGATCGGAGAGGCTAAACCCTAAAAGCTAGCCAATGGTATGATTGTATGTTGTCCTACGGACTAAAACCCTCCGATTTATATAGACACCGGAGGAGGCTAGGGTTACACAAGGTCGGTTACAAAGGAGGAGATATCCATATCTGTATTGCCTAGCTTGCCTTCCACGCCAAGTAGAGTCCCATAAGGACACGGGACGAAGTCTTCAATCTCGTATCTTCATAGCCCAACAGTCTGGCTAAGGGATATAGTCCGGCTGTCCGGTGACCCCCAAATCTAGGACTCCCTCAGTAGCCCCTGAACCAGGCTGTCAGATTGCAAGTTCCGGCAGACCCTTGAGGTTCGAACACTGGGGTGTGCGCGGAGATTTCGCCTCCTACCTACCTGCACCCCTCCGCCCTACTAAGATCTAAGCTATGGAAAGAACAACACGAGAGACACAGGGTTTATACTGGTTCGGGCCACTGTTGTGGTGTAATACCCTACTCCAGTGTGTGGCATGGTGGATTGACTCTTGGGCTGATGATGATGAATAATAAAGGAAGAACAGCCTCGCGAGGGTCTGCTCTTGGCTAGGGTGATGAACTGCTGGGAGGAGTTCAGTCACCCTTCTCTCTCTCTCTGATTCTACCTCTCCTGTGGGGGTGGCTAGTCCTATTTATAGAGGCCCTGGCCCTCTTCCCAAATATCGAGCGGGAAGGGAGCCAACAATGGCGAGCTAATTTGAAGGGGGACAGCTAGTACCAGCTATCCTGACAAAAGCAGTCTTCGCCTGCACAAAGCTCTGGTGGTGACGCCGTCTTGGGCTCCACAATGACCTCCGTCTTGCAATCCTCCTGGTCCTGGTCTTGTTGCACCGAAATGGCAACCTTTGCCTGATGCCTCGGTACTCCACGGCTGCGCTTGCCCCCTTTGCACCAAAGAGGAAAGGAGGACACTGCGCGGGCTGGCACCCGCCTGGCGCCCTTGGTCGTCATGGCATGCATCACGGGCACCTCATGAGGTACCCCGCCTTGATCTCTCCGCCTCCTCGCGAGCCAGCCTGATGAGGCCGTGCCTGAGGAAGCTCTGCATCGTCCGCCCCGCGAGGCTTGGCCCCTCGCGAGGGTCTTGGGTCTGTGTTGGGGAAGATGGGCCGTGCTGGCCCCCCCTTTGAACCACGCCGCAGGCCGCAGGCAGGCAAGTCTGGGGACCCCCATTCCCAGAACGCCGACAGTAGCCCCCGGGCCCAAGGCGCGCCTGGGCTTGGCCGTGCAGGGAGGCGAAAGTGCAAGAGAGATGCGCCGTGGGCCCTAACAGCCTGCGGTCTTGGGCGTCGCATTGCGGTTGATTGGACGTGGGTGTCTCCACTTCCCCATGGCGCCTCGGCAACTGCATGGATTGGACAAGTCCCTGCATGCAAAGCGGGTCATAATTACCTGCGATCGTGGGGGCCGTCGGTTGGCCCTCGCCAGCAATAAGTACGGATCGGCGCGCGCCCTTCTAGTTCATCCCCCCTTGCTTCTCCTTCTTCTTCATGGCCCCGTCGAGGAGGTTCTCGGCCGCAGAGAAGGGGAAGGCTCGCCAGGTTGAGACTGCCTCTCCCCCGCCCAAGCACGGCCGAGGGCGCCCTCGCAAACACCCTGTGGCCACCATGGCAGCTCCCCGCAACCGTGGAGGCGATTTTCAGCACGGCGACGGGCGGATTGCTGCGGTCGGAGGGTGCCCTCCGGTCGCACGTCCCCCTAGGCCACGCTTTCGCGCTGCAGAGGTGCTGCCGGAGTTCGTCGTGTGGTCGGTGGAGCCGACTAGCACCCGGCTTCCGCTTCCTCGCTTCCTCCTCGGCGAGCTCCCGGCCGGCGCCCCGGGCGGCCTCTGGCTTCAGGCCGACGGCTGCTGCAGCCGGGCCTCATGGGCTTCACTGGAGGTCTCCGCAGCCGGGAGCCTGGCCCTGGCCCGCGGTTGGCAGACGTTTGCCCGTGCGCGTGGCCTGAGCCGTCGTTGCACCCTGCACTTCAAGTTTGACGGCGATGCCACCCTCTACGTGAGGGTGTTTGGGGAAGATGGTCGCCGCGCAGGGTGCTGCCCCGAGGACGACGACCGCGGCTGGGAACCCAGCTTCGGCGATGATAGAGAAGACAGCACTCGCGTGACTGGCGGCGCTCGGGGTTCCCCAAGCTTCTCCGGTTCTTCTTCAGGCGGCGACTCTTCCAGCGGTGGCCGCGTTCAGCCTCCTCGCCGTCGCCTCTGCTTGGGAGATGGTAGCGTGTCCGCCCGCCGTCGCGCCCCGGTGAAGCGCGAGAGGGAGTCTGCCTGAGCCCCGGAGGCAGCTCGAGTCTTCCCTGCAGGCCGGTGTGAGGCGAGCTGCGCCTGATCTGTTCTTTCTTTTCCTTTTTCCTGCGTAAAAAAGACAGTAGTGTGGAGCCCCTCGGGGGCGTGTTTGGGTTATTGCTATTAATCATCATTTTGCTTCCGTTATCGTGCCTTCCGGCTACGTGCCCGCGTGTGGATAGTTCCCGGCCCCAGCCGTGGGGGGGCGACGGAACCAGGCCCTGTGTTCGTGTCGCGATGCCCGTGGGGCACGGACTGGAGGGGTGCTCCTGTAATGGACCCAGGTCGCGAACCCTTTGAACGACTAGGACAGGAACACTCACGAGGGCGCTCGGCTGCCCCCCCCCTCGCGAGGCCTTGCATAAGAGAAATCGAGGCAGGAGAGTGAAAAGCCGAAGAACCACAAGCCAAAGACGGCAACAACTTCAATAAAACTTCGAATGAGAAGGAACAAGCCAACTGCGGAAAGCAAATGAAAAGCCGCGTCCGGCACCTAATCTAGTCTTCGACGTCTTCTCACCAGCGCGGAGCTAAGTGCTGCCACTGGGCGTGGGAGGGAGCCCCAGGGCCTGAGGCCGGTGCTCCTGAGACTCCGGGGCGTGTACAGCCCCAACTCATTATTATGTGAGAGTGTCACGGGCGGCGAGCTTCACAGGCGCTGGCCTTCTTCACAGGCTCCGGGCCTTTTCCAAAATGCGACAGCTTCACAGGCATTCGCCTTCTTCACAGGCTCTGGGCCTTTTCCAAAACGCGACAGCTTCACAGGCATTCGCCTTCTTCACAGGCTCTGGGCCTTTTCCAAAACGCGACAGCTTCACAGGCATTCGCCTTCTTCACAGGCTCTGGGCCTTTCCAAAACGCGACAGCTTCATAGGCTCTGGGCCTTTTTAGGGGTAGAACCTCTGGAGGTGCAGGATGTGCCATGCATTCTGGACCGGCACCCCCTCCTGAGTCTCCAAGCGCGCGGAGCCGAGCCTGGAAACATGAACAACTTTGAACGGGCCCTCCCACATGGGAGAGAGCTTGTGCAGCCCCTCGCTGGAGAGAACCCGCCTGAGCACGAGGTCTCCTACCTCGAGAGTTCTGGGGCGGATGTTGCGACAGTGATATGGCCGCAGTGCTTGTTGGTACCTCGCCGCTCGCAGCGCGGCTTCTCGGCGACGTTCCTCCCCCATCTTGAGGTCCATCCCCTGCATGGCGTCCTGCTGCGCCTTGTCGAACGCCAGGACCCGCGCGGAGCGATGTCTGACCTCATGAGGGAGGACCGCTTCGGCTCCGTAGACCAGGAAGAATGGGGTCTCTCCAGTCGGCTTGGTCACGGTTGTGCGGATGGACCACAACACGGACTGAAGCTTGTCGTACCAACCTCTGCCGCAGGCCTCCAGCTTCTTCTTGAACGTCTTGGTATTGAGGCCCCTCAGGACCTCTGCGTTGGCTCACTCGGCCTGGTCGTTGCTTCGGGGGTGCGCCACCGAAGCGTAGCGTATCCGCGTTCCAAGGTTAGCACAGAATGTTTTGAAGAGGTTACTGGTGAACTACGAACCGTTGTCCGTGATGATGCGGTTCGGCACCCCGAACCGGCTCACGATGCCCTTGATGAACTTGACCGCGGAACCCGCGGGAATGGTGAGGACAGCCTCTACTTCAGCCCACTTGGTGAACTTGTCCATGGCAACGTAGAGGTAGCGGTGGACCCCTGGAGCCCGAGGAAACGGGCCCAAGATGTCCAGCCCCCAGACTATGAATGGCCATGAAAGGGGTATAGTCTGCAGGCCTCCTGCTAGCTGATGGATCTGCTTGGCGTGGAACTGGCATGCCTCACAAGCTTTCACTAGTTCGACGGCGTCATTGAGCGCGGTGGGCCAATAAAACCCACTGCGGAACACCTTGCCGACGAGGGTCCGTGATGATGAATGATGTCCACAGTCTTCGCCGTGTATATCTTCCAGCAGTTCCTTCCCTTGCTCCCTGGGGATGCAGCACAGGGATACATCGTTTGGTCGCTTCCGGTAGAGCTCTCCATCCTTGATGCAATATGCCGTGGCCTGGCGTGCCACTCGCTCTGCTTCCTCCTCCTTCTCCGGCACGGTCCCATGTGTCAAGTAACTCCGGAGCTTCGTGATCCAGCATCCCTCCTGAGGTTCCATCGTCAGGAGCAGGCGTGCTCCTGAGGCCGGGCCACAGGCCGGAGCTCCTGAGGCAGGTGGCTGGGTGAGCTTCTCCCGAGGCTGAGCCGTGTTTGACAATGACGGCAGGGCTGAGGGCTTGAAGAGCCGCTCCTCGAAAACGCCAGGCTCCTAAGGTAACCGCCTGGACGCCCGTTTGGCGATGTCGTCGGCCTCCTGATTGGTGCCACGGAGCACATGCTGCAACTCCAACCCCAAGAACTGCTTCTCCATCCTGCGGACCTCCGCAAGGTAGGCTTCCATGTGCTCATCTTTTGGCTCGTACACCTTGTTGGAGAAATTGAAAAGGAGCTGCGAATCGCCCTTGATGGTGAGGCGTTTCACCCCAAGGGCAGCTGCGTCCTTCAAGCCCGCTATTAAACCTTCATACTCCACTATGTTGTTGGAGACCTTTTCACCTTGCTGGAAACAGAGCTGCACACCGTAGTAGAGCTTGTCCTGAGTGGGCGATATAAGCACCGCCCCAGCCCCAGCGCCATGCCTGGAGAACGCCCCATCGAAGTACATGACCCAGCCTTCTGGCGCCTCGCTTCCCGGGGAGAGGGACCGATCCTCGTCGGCCTTGAGGCCTGGTGCCTCCGTCCATTCTGCCACAAAATCCGCCAACGCTGCTCCCTTGATGACTCTGGTCGTGCTAAATTCGAGCTAAAACGCTTGCAGTTCTATGTTCCACTCAGCGACCCTTCCAGCTGAGTTAGGGCTCCTGAGCACTCTCTCCAAGGGGTATGACGAGACGACCTTGATGGGGTGACCCTGAAAATAGTGCCGCAGCTTGCGCGACGCCACCAGTAGCGTGAGGAGGAGTTTCTGAGGCATGGGGTACCGTGCCCTCGCATCCCGCAACACCATGCTGATGAAGTAGACCGGGTGCTCGACGAGGTTGGGTGCATCACTGCTGGCGGCTCCCTTCGGAGACCATGGTGCCTCTTGAGGCGATGAGGCCTCCTGAGGCTGGCCATCTGGGGGAGGGGCCTCTTCCGCCTCCGGTGCACTCCTCTGCGGCGGCTGATCCTCCTCAGCCGCGGTGGCGGTTTCTGTGGGCCTTCCTTGTTCCTGTTTTTCCTTGCCCCGGGCTGCTGCTGCGGTTTTGATTCGACGCTCCTCTCTAACTGCCACCAGGGCTGCGCTGGCGGAGTACGGAGTGGCGGTGAGGTAAAGCACCAGGGGCTCTTGAGGGTGCGGAGCCACCATGACTGGCGGGCTGGTCAGGTATCTCTTGAGATCCTGGAACGCCTTGTTGGCCTCTTCAGTCCACTCAAAGGGTCCCTTTTTCTTCATTAGCTGGAAGAAGGGCAGCGCTCGTTCCCCCAATTTGGAGATGAAGCGCCCTAGCGCGGTCACGCGCCCAGTGAGCTTCTGCATTTCTCTAAGGGTCTTTGGCGGGCTCATGTCTTCCAGCGCCTTGACCTTTTCCGGGTTAGCCTCGGTGGGACACGAGGAAACCCAAGAGCTTGCCCGAGGGGACTCCGAACACACACTTCTCTGGGTTGAGCCGTAGGTTCACTGCGTTGAGGCTCGCGAAGGTTTCCTCCAGGTCTTGTATCAGGGTCCTGGCCTCCCGAGACTTTACCACAATGTCCTCGACGTAAGCTTCAACATTCTTCCCGAGCTGCGGGCCCAAGGTGATGTGCATCAGCCGCTGAAAGGTCGCCCCTGCGTTATGCAGCCCGAATGGCATGCATGTGTAACAGTACACCCCACACGGGGTTAGGAAGGCTGTCTTTTCGACGTCTTCTACCGCCATCTTGATCTGGTGATACCCAGAGAAGGCATCCAAGAAGCATAGCAGGTCACATTCCGTGGTGGAATCGACGATCTGGTCGATGAGTGGGAGCGGGAACGGATCTTGCGGGCATGCTTTGTTGAGGTTGGTGAAGTCGACACACATGCGCTCCTTCCCTCCCTTCTTTGGCACAACGACAGGGTTGGCCAACCAATCTGGGTATCGGACCTCGCGAATGACCCCAGCGGCTTCTAATTTGCGGGTCTCTTGGACGATGAAGGCCTGCTTTTCTGTGGACTGCCGCCTGGCCTTCTGCTTCACAGGGTGCACGTTGGGGCACACGTTGAGGTGATGCTCGATTACTCTCCTAGGGATCCCTGCCAACTGGTCAGGCTCCCAAGCGAATACCTTCTTGTTTGCGCGCAGGAACCCGACCAGGGCCTCCTCCTGCTCGGGTTCGAGGTTGGCTCCTATGGTGAAAGTGGCGTTGGTGGACCCATCCTCATCGACGGGTATGTGCTTGGTTTCTGCATTGTCTTGGGTGAACAACTGTTTCTTCTTGGCGGGTGCAGCCCCCTTGGGCTCGGGGGTCTCCAAGTCGGCGGGCTGTGCCGACGCCGCTGTCTTGAAGGCGAGCTTTAGCACCCGCAGCGCGTCTTTGGTGTCGCCGTGCACGGTGAGGACACCGCTGCTCCCGGGCATCTTCATGAGGTTGTACGCCGGGTGCGTCGTGGCCATGAACTGGGCTAGCGCTGGGTAGACGAGGATGGCATTGTAGGGGAGGCCGATCGGGGCGATGTCGAAGTCGACCAGTTCCATGCGGAAGTTGTTGTAGGTGCCGAAGGTTACTGGGAGCCGGATCTGTCCCAAGGAGCTGGATGATCCACCCCCAACGCCTGAGAAGGGCCGACTGGGTTGCAGCCGTTCCAGGGGTATGCAGAGGAGGTTGAAGGCCTCGACCGAGAGCACACTGAGGCCCGCACCGCCATCGATGAGAGTTTTGGTGACGTCCGCCTGGAAGATGGTGGGGGTGCACAGCATGGGGAGCGCACCCGAGCAGGCCGAGTTGGAGGGGTGGTCCTCCGAGCTGAAGGTCAGGCCGGCCTTGGACGCCGCCCGGTCGAGGAGAGCCCCCTGCCATGTGGAAGCGGCGCTGACCCGGCGGATGAACGGCTTGACGTGGTGACTTGTAGGCGACGCCTGCGAGCCGCCCAGGAGGGCGCGGCGACCGGGGGTGTTGGTGTAGCCGCATGGGCGGGGGAAGAGGCTGCGGGGCTCTTCCCAAGAGGCCACGGAGGCTGCCGGCAGGTGGAGCAGCCATGTGCGCGGAGCGCCGGTGAGGGCCATGGGGAGCCAGTTGACCATGACCCTATCGTCACCTCCAGCTTCGAGGAGGGCCTCCTCGCTCGCCAGCAGGAAGGCCAGCGGATCTGTCACGCCGCCGTAGCACGGCGGCGTCGTTGGCTTGAACTTGTCCGGCCACCATACCCGTTGCAGGGCTGGGGCCAGGGCTCGGAGCCCCCTGGCCCCCGTGCTGGCGCCGGCGACCGGAGCGGGCGACGCGCTACTCATCGCGAGGCAGGCCGTGGCGGTGGCGGAAGAGAAAACTCCGGTGCACCCCTACCTGGCGCGCCAAATGTCGGATTTCGGGTTCCAGCAGACCCTTGAGGTTCTAACACTGGGGTGCGCGCGGAGATTTCGCGTCCTACCTACCTGCACCCCTCCGCCTCACTAAGATCTAAGCTATGGAAAGAACAACACGAGAGACACAGGGTTTATACTGGTTCGGGCCACCGTTGTGGTGTAATACCCTACTCCAGTGTGTGGCATGGTGGATTGCCTCTTGGGCTGATGATGATGAACAATACAAGGAAGAACAGCCTCGCGAGGGTCTGCTCTTGGCTGGGGCGATGAACAGCTGGGAGGAGATCAGTCACCCTTCTCTCTCTCTCTGATTCTACCTCTCCTATGGGGGTGGCTAGTCCTATTTATAGAGGCCCTGGCCCTCTTCCCAAATATCGAGCGGGAAGGGAGCCAACAATGGCGGGCTAATTTGAAGGGGGACAGCTAGTACCAGCTATCCTGACAAAAGCAGTCTTCGCCTGCACAAAGCTCTAGTGGTGACACCGTCTTGGGCTCCACAATGACCTCCTTCTTGCAGTCCTCCTAGTCCTGGTCTTGTTGCACTGAAATGGCAACCTTTGCCTGATGCCTCGGTACTCTGCGGCTGTGCTTGCCCCCTTTGCACCAAAGAGGAAAGGAGGACACTGCGCGGGCTGGCACCCGCTTGGCGCCCTTGGTCGTCATGGCTTGCGTCACGGGCACCTCGTGAGGTACCCCGCCTTGAACTCTCCGCCTCCTTGCGAGCCAGCCTGATGAGGCCGTGCCTGAGGAAGCTCCGGGTCGTCCGCCCCGCGAGGTTTGGCCCCTCGCGAGGGTCTTGGGTCTGTGTTGGTGAAGATGGGCCATGCTGGGCCCCCC
The DNA here is from genome assembly GCF_003073215.2 of Triticum urartu. Lineage (NCBI taxonomy): Eukaryota > Viridiplantae > Streptophyta > Magnoliopsida > Poales > Poaceae > Triticum > Triticum urartu. The sequence continues at coordinate 155,725,638 of NC_053024.1, forward strand.
TTTGAGCCACGCCGCAGGCCGCAGGCAGGCAAGTCTGGGGACCCCCATTCCCAGAACGCTGACACAGGCTTCAATGACGATGAGTCCGGCGCACAGTATTGTCTTCGGCATTGCAAGGCGGGTTCCTCCTCCGAATACACCATGGAAGAGTTTGAATACAAGGATAGTGTCCGACCCTGCAAAATAAGTTCCACATACCACCGTAGAGAGAATAATATTTCCACAAATCTAATCTGCTGACACCCTTTGGCAGCTTGACATCACGCCACGGCCCGGTAATTATTTGAACTGGTTTTCTTTAACCAGCCCAGCACATAACGCGAGGCGGTTTCTTGACACGTCTTGTCAAAGAAGAGATCGTGTTCCCCTTATCACGGGATTATCATCAATACGGATGTGGGTAACCCAACCGCGCCATCAATTACGACGCTTGGGGGGATAAGCGAGTTTTACCAGGCTTGTGGGGGCGCATAGTTTTGTCCGCCCTTATAAAGGGATAAGGTCTCACCTTTTTCTACCCACGCCTTCTTCCTCCTTGCTCATCCATTCTCGCGCACTCGAGCTCCAGCGCCCAAGTCCACACCCTTCTCCTCAACTCTCCTCAAACAAGTCCGGAGCGGGAGGCAAGTGGATGGTCTCCTCCATCACGGAGGGACACATCAAAAAACTACGTGAGGCCGGATACTTAGCCGCGGATATCGCGCACCGGCTGCCAGCCGCGGGGCAATTCGTCCCTACCCCAGAACCTCACGAAAGGGTGGTTTTCCTCCCACACTTCATCCACGGACTAGGGTTTCCCCTCCATCCATTCGTCCGCTGCCTTATGTTCTATTATGGGCTGGACTTTCATGATCTGGCCCCGAGTTTTGATCTGGAATCCCCACGTGGCTCAATTCCTGGAAGGAGAAGGGCCTGTCCTGGGGTTCATCGGTGGAGCTGGACGGACTCCAGAAGTGTATCCGAAACATGAAAAGAAAGAAACTTAAGCTTATCAACATAGTCCAGGTCATGCTCTTCCGCCGGATCCTCCCGTGTCAACAACGGGATTTCAACTTATGGGAGTTCGACCCAGCCCAGCACCAGACTCTACACGAGCTCTTCGACACGATGCATAAGGACGTTTGGAGTGTGCTGTTCAAGGGCGTCGAGGTCCCTCCTTCTCTTACCGAGGACCGCGGGCTAAGCGCGAAGCGCCCTGTGAATTCGGTAAGTTCTCTACATCTGGTAGGATATTTATTTCCCATAGCTTAACCATGTGCGGGGTCTGATCTCCCATGCCTTTGACAGGACTGGGTGGAGACATCGGAGCAGATTAACTGTCCGGCCCCTCTGCCCGAAGACCCTGCGGACGCTCTCCTGACGGAGATGCGGACTCAGGCTCGTTATGAGGTGCCGGAGAAGACCAAGAAGAAGGCCAAGGGAACCCGAAAGAGTTCCCGGCGCCAGGTGGTATCGGACTCATCGTCCAATAACACCGAGACACGCTCCTCCCGTGAAAACAAGGAGAAGGAAGATGAAGATTGTCCCCCCCAGCCGGGGAGACATGAAAAGGAAGGCCGCCCCAACCGGGGAGGCCGAAGGGTCAAAGAAGGGAAGGACTCTCCTTCCGGACTGCTCCACCACCGTCGCCGACGGCGAAGACGAGTGGCTGCTCAGGGCCAAGCCCCTGGCGAAGACGTAAGTATTCGAATACCATAGTAACTCATAGCATACTTTTGTTGCACTACTTCTCCTAACGTCGAATATGATTATGCAGTTCGCCCCAAGCCCGTATCGACGTATCATCGTCGGACGGTTCCTTGGAATTGTCGGACATGAATAGTGATAAACTTCCAACTACCTCCTCTCCTTGCCCTATGGACAATGCCGAGGGTTGTCTCAAGGGGCACCGAGCTGGGGGGGAGACAATCCCGGAGGCGCCTCAAGGCGACCTTCCGGACTCCAGGAGCAAAGGGAGCAAGGCTCCCAGGGGCTCCAAGTTCGGCCCTCAGTCGGACACTATGCCAGAACCTCCAGTGGTTCCGGATTCGAGCAGGCGGCCCTCTTCCAAGAGGGGCAAGCCGTCCATGCTGGTGACCTCTGTCCAACCAGAGGCACTGGACGAACTACTGGGAGCGCTTCGCGGCGCTTCCATCGACGAAGAGCATTGCACTATTATGAGTGCGGTGATCAAGAAGGTTCAGTCTGCCAAGAGCGGACTGACTAAAGCCTGTGCCAGCCTTCTAATAGGCTTTGAGGTAAGTATATAAAATATAGGAAAAATATTGCCGCATAGACAGTAGCCCCTGATGCTCTGTTTGGTGTTCACAAAGAAAAGCCGAATAGAGGATCCAATAATATCTGCAGGAGTGTAATATAAGTATGTCTATATGTGTATGCAGGCTTCACTGCTGACCTCTGCCGCACTGAATGCGGAGGTCGCCGCACTGAAGCAGAACATCGAGCGGTCCGAGGAAGAGCTCGGCCTTGCCAAGAGGCAGCTCGAGGAGAACAAAGGTAAGTAATGCCTTGTCCATAGATATATATATATATACAAAAGATGCGGTTGCGAAATGACAGGATCATCATGGATGTGTCAGTGGCCATGACCGAAGTGGCGACCCTGAAGCAAGCGGCTGTCCGAGGCCGAAAACAAAGTGGCCAAGGAGCGCACCGAGCGGGAAACACAAGAGGCACGGGTGGGCGAGGTGCAGCAAGAGCTCCAGGCTCTCGTGAAGAAGCATGAGGCTTTGGAGCTTGACTCGAAGACGCGAGAGTCCGAGCTTGCCGCGGCCCTCAAGAGCACAAAGCATGCCACGGCCGAAGCCCAAAAGGCCCTCCAGGAAATTGAGGCGATGAGGAAGATAGCGACGGGTAAGGCATTCAATATGCAAAGCAAGCATGTGAAAGTAAATTACTTGTTACTTACCCGACTCCGAAGCTCTCCAGGAGCATTCGCAGATTTGGCCCGCAGCATGTCAGATGCCGCGAAATATTACCAGGCCGAGGAGGGAAGCTCGACGGAGAAGTTGTTCTGGTCTCAGTATACTGGGACTGAACACCCGATGCCGATGAGCGACCAACTGAAGCAACTAGTCGAGCTTCACAAGGCGGCCGAGCAGGCCATGAGGGGCCTTATAATCTGGATGTGGCCTGGCGACTCCCTTCCCAACAGCTACTTCGGCCTGGTGAGGCGGCTTGTAGATGCCTACCCACGACTGGAGGTGATAAAGCGGTCCGTCTGCATCGAAGGTGCACGCCGGGCCTTTGCCCGTGCGAAGGTGCACTGGGCCAAGATGGACGCCGAGAAGCTGGTGAAGGAGGGGCCACCGCAGGGCAAGGAGCATCACCACCCCGAAATGTATTATGAGGGTGTTTTGAAGGGTGCCCGTCTTGTGGCGGACGAGTGTGTGAAGGATGTAATTTTTGAATGAACTTGATCGTGTGATCCTGTACTATGAAAACTTGTTCATATGCGCTATGCAACGCTTGTTTGAATTTAAAATATTACCTTCTGTGCGGCTGTTTATAAAATCTGAGAGATGGCCAGTCGTCGGCTTCTGCCCCCCATGCCACGAGTGCTGGGGTGTTCGGGATAAACCTGAGCACTCTTTTTCCCATTGTTGGGTCCTTTGAGGGAGGTGCTCAGCACAACGAACAAGGCAATCAGACTATAATGCTTTATCACTCTCACTTAGCCATAGAAGTCTACAATTTTAAATTTTGGTGAAGCCCCTAGTATTCGGAAGGCCGAATTCGGGGTGCTATACACGCCTTAAGCCGGACAAAGCCGACTCCTCGCTCTAAGCGGCATAAGTCTTTAGGGACACGAGACCTCTCGAACAGCGACCAGCTCTCGCCTTATCATGACAGTCAGTTTTAGCTTTCTCTACTGAGGTGCTTTGCCCAGATGAACCAGGGCACAATCGCAGTAGTTCTCCCAGTGCTACCTTAGCCGATATAGCGGAGCATAAGGTACCAAAACATGGGAGCCGGGCAAACCCAACTATTGACCCAAGACATGATTCGGAGCTTATGCATATAATGTTATAAGTTCGGGGTGCTGCACTGTCAAAAGTGTTCGGACTTCTCACGCCGTATTATGGGGTACGTTTAAGCCCCTGGCGTATTGGCCGTACTAGAGTGTACGGTTGCTGAATGTCAAGAATGAACATATATATATATATATAAGAATAGAGAATGCGATAATAGTCTAGTGCTATGCATTGTTTATTTAAAAAGGTGCGTCGAAGAAGAATGATACAAGTAGTGCGATAAGCAAAAAGTAGGACTATTTGACATGTCCCCTCCAAGGGCAAGCTGAGGAATGGTATTTAAAGCAGGTATTTCACTCGTTATCAGAGACCACCTGGGAATTCCTTGATGCGACATAGCCTTCTGCCTCCTTGGTTGTTGTATTGTGTGTCCGGCAATCGTACTGCCGGACAGGGCTTCCAGAGATTAAAGTCCTGAAGGAAAGAAAAATAACAAAGCGAGAAGCCCCTAGTGCGATTGAGCCGCGTCTTGGGGCGTGCCGTAGTCGTGCCCCCCCTCCCCACCTGTGCCCATGGTATTTTCAATGCGTAATTATATACGTGTGGCACAGATTTCGCCGTTTGGCTGGGACTGGGGTGGGGGCCGCATTGCTATGAGAGCTCGGAACGTGCCAGGCGGTCTTGTTGTCGATTACTCCTGGCGGGCTTGAAGGTGTCTGGGTCCTTAATCGCCGAACTGGTGGATTGCCTTAAGAGGCTGGTTTGCGCTTCTGCTGCGAGGGCCGCAATGTGCTCCTCCGTGCGGAGAGAGCGCTCTGTGTTTCCATTGACTGTGATGACCCCCTGAGGTCCTGGCATCTTGAGCTTGTGATATGCATAGTGCGGTACCGCGTTGAATCTCGCAAATGTGGTTCGCCCGAGCAGTGCATGATAGCCACTTCGGAACGGGACTATATCGAAGATTAACTCCTCGCTCCGGAAGTTATCTGGGGATCCAAAGACCACTTCCAGTGTGACTGAGCCTGTGCAATGGGCCTCTACACCTGGTATGACGCCTTTGAAGGTCATTTTTGTGGGTTTGATCCTTGAAGGGTCTATACCCATTTTGCGCACTATGTCCTGATAAAGCAGGTTCAGGCTGCTGCCGCCATCCATAAGGACTCGAGTGAGGTGAAATCTGTCGATGATTGGGTCTAGGACCAATGCGGCGAATCCGCCATGACGGATACTAGTGGGATGTTCCCTGCGATCGAAGGTGATCGGACAGGAGCACCGTGGGTTGAACTTCGGGGCGACTGGCTCCAACACATATACATCCCTGAACGCACGATTCCGCTCCCTCTTGGGGATGTGGGTTGCGTATATCATGTTCACCGTCCGCACTTGTGGGGGGAACCTCTTCTATCCTCCGGTGTTCGGCTGCCGGGGCTCCTCCTCATCATTGCTATGTGACCCCTTATCTCTGTTTTCGACATTTAACTTTCCGGCCTGCTTGAACACCCAACATTCCTTGTTAGTGTGGTTAGCTGGCTTGTCGGGGGTGCCATGTATTTGGCACGAGCGATCAAGTATTCGGTCCAAACTGGACGGGCCCAGAGTGCTTCTTTTGAATGGCTTTTTCCGCTAACCGGGTTTAGAGCCTCTGAATCCGGCATTGACTGCAGTATCCTCGGTATTGTCGTTGTTGATGCGGCGCTTGTGTTTGTTGCGATGTGACCTGCCATTGCCATCCTTGGTATCCGAAGTACCATGGTTCTTTGATATGTTATTGTTGCGAGCCAGCCAGTTGTCTTCTCCCGTGCAAAAGCGGGTCATGAGTGTTGTGAAGGCTGCCATAGATTTTGGCATTTCCTGGCCAAGGTGCCGGGCGAGCCACTCATCGTGGATGTTGTGCTTAAAAGCTGCTAGGGCCTCTGCATCCGGACAGTCAATGATTTGATTTTTCTTTGTCAGGAACCATGTCCAGAATTGCCTGGCCGATTCCTCTGGCTGCTGAATTATGTGGCTCAAGTCATCGGCATCTGGTGGTCGCACATAAGTGCCCTAGAAGTTGTCGAGGAATGCAGCTTCCAGATCTTCCCAACAACCAATGGATTCTGCCGGCAGGCTGTTGAGCCAATGCCGAGCTGGTCCTTTGAGTTTGAGTGGGAGGGATTTGATGGCGTGTAGATCATCACCGCGGGCCATGTTGATGTGCAGGAGGAAGTCCTCGATCCATACCGCAGGATCTGTTGTGCCTTTGTATGATTCGATATTTGCGGGTTTGAAACCCTCTGGGATTTTGTGATCCATTACTTCGTCTATGAAGCATAGGGGATGTGCAACGCCTCTCTACTGGGCTATATCGCGACGCAACTCAAATGAGTCTTGTCCGCTGTGTTCGGCCCGGCCGGATTTACTTTTACTGTATCCGGCATGACGGTTATCATCTCGCATAGTGGCTCGCCCTCGTCATCCGTAGATCGATCTTGCGTGTTTTGCTTTGTCCTCCAATACGTCTCGCAGGTCTGGCGTATTTCCCCATGCCTTGAAATTTTTATTTGAGTGGCGTCGGGGTGCGGGCTGAGCTTTTGGCTGAAATGCCTCTCTGTCGCGGCCACGAGGTGGCCGATCAGCCGCGTCATATGCTAGAGATGTTGGTTTTGGTGCTTCCTCCTCCAGCTGGGGTAGCAACCTGCGCTTTGGGTAACTCTTGGAGGGGCGTACGAGTTTATATTCCTTGGCCGCAAGGACTTTAGTCCATCTGTCAGCTAGCAAATCTTGATTAGCTTGAAGCTGATACTGCTTTTTCTTAAGGCTATTTGACGTGGCTATAAGCCAGCGCATGAAGCGCTCTTGCTCGACGAGATCCTCCGGCACAAAAAATTCGTCATCGTCGAGGCTTGCCTCGTCTTCGGAGGGAGGCATATAATTATCATCCTCCGCCTCTCCATCTGCCGCTCTCTTGCGAGGGCTGGCTTCTCCATCCTCCTGCTCTAAATCTTGCTGGAGGGGATTGTTGTCGTCTTCGGCACTGTCCAGAGTGCTATTATCTCCTGTGCCGGTGTCACCGCTTTTGCTTTGGCGAGACTTAGAGCAGCACCGCTGACGTCGGCGCTTGGGTTGCTTCTTGGAGGGGTCATCCTCCGCTGTTCCGTCGCCATTGCCTTCTTTGGGTGTGTCCACCATGTATATATCATATGATGAGGTGGCTATCCAGTGCCCTGTGGGTAGTGGTTCCTCTTCATCTCCCGCATCGTCGTCCATACTGTCGATGTCTTCGGAGTCGAAGTCGAGCATGTCGGTCAAATTGTCGACAGTGGCTACTAAGTGGGTGGTGGGTGGGCGGCGAATTTCTTCGTCATCCGCATCCCAATCCTGCCGAACATAGTTCGGCCAGGACTCTCCTGACAGGGAGAGAGACCTTAATGAGTTCAGTATGTCACCGAAGGGCGAGTGCTGACAGATATCCGCGGAGGTGAACTCCATGATCGGTGCCCAGTCGGGTTCGATAGGCACGGGCGCAGGCGGTTCGGAGTCCGTGGCCGGGGAAGAATCCGGTAGTTCGGCGTCACGGCTCCCGTGAAGGGTAAGGTCGATACTCGGCTCGATCACCGCTGAGAATACGGCCTCAGTGGCGGGGTCTATCCACCCGTCCATGGATGGCGCAATTGGCTCCTAATTGAGGGTCGGAGCAGTTGCCGGTGCGATCTCCTGAACACTGCCCGATGGTAGAGCTAAATCATGCTCATCGTGAATGTGCAGCACACTCGGCAGGGGCTCGAATCTGTCGGAGATCAAGTCTCCGCGGATGTCGGCCGTGTAGTTTAAGCTTCCAAACCTGACCTGGTGGCCAGGGGCGTAACTCTCGATCTGCTCCAAATGGCCAAGCGAGTTGGCCCACAGTGTGAAGCCGCCGAATACAAAGATCTATCCGGGGAGAAAAGTATCACCCTGGACTGCATCGCTATCGATGATCGAAGGAGCCATCAAGCCTAACGGTGACGACACAGAGGAACTCTCAATGAAAGCACCAATGTCGGTGTCAGAACCGGCGGATCTCGGGTAGGGGGTCCCGAACTGTGCGTCTAAGGCGGATGGTAACAGGAGGCAGAGGACACGATGTTTTACCCAGGTTCGGGCCCTCTCGATGGAGGTAAAACCCTACATCCTACTTGATTGTTCTTGATAATATGAGTAGTACAAGAGTAGATCTACCACGAGATCGGAGAGGCTAAACCCTAAAAGCTAGCCTATGGTATGATTGTATGTTGTCCTACGGACTAAAACCCTCCGGTTTATATAGAGACCGGAGGAGGGTAGGGTTACATAAGGTCAGTTGCAAAGGAGGAGATATCCATATCCGTATTGCCTAGCTTGCCTTCCACGCCAAGTAGAGTCCCATCCAGACACGGGGCGAAGTCTTCAATCTCGTATCTTCATAGCCCAACAGTACGGCCAAGGGATATAGTCCGACTATCCGGAGAACCCCAAATCCAGGACTCCCTCAGTGGCAGTTCATGAACTTGGTGAAGCGCAGCGTGGGCGCGAAGTGGAGCGCGGATGTTGACAGAAAGCGCATATGCCCATCACTACAGGAATCAGCTACTTTGTCGTCTGCCAAGGCAGACGGCAAAGGCATGGAAGGCAGATGATAAAGGCCTTTGCCGTCTGCCGCGGACGGCAAAAGGCGCCGGCAAAGAAAGGATCAGCAAAGACCTTCTTTGCCGTCTGCTTCCTGACGCGGACGGCAATGGAACCTTTGCCATCAGCGGCGGACGGCAAAGAAAGCAGATGGCAATAAACTCGTTGTTAGTCTGTTAGGTGGATAACGGCAGTCTTTGCCGTCTGTGGCTGACAGCAAAGAGCATCAGGCCTTTGCCGTCTGCCACTGTAGGCAAATTGACCAAATGGTCAGCTACCAGAAAACACAGGTGGTTGCCACGGGGCTTCTTTGCCGTCCGCGGCGAACGGCAAAGAGCCCGTTGCCGTCGGTGGCAGACGACAAAGAGCCTGCATTGCCTCTTTTTTCCTGTTTTTTCTTATACTCAACCATTTTCACAACAAATAGATGATACATATATATTTTTCACATGGCAAGTTCACAACAAACATATGAGATATCCAACACATATAATTTCATCATAAATGTAAAGTTCCATCAACCATACATAGCAAGCTCCACATACATCCATCCAACCATACATATTACAGTAGTGTCGTCAAAGCATACATGCATAGTTCATCGATACAAAAGAAACATAGTTCATCCAAACAAGCACTCCATGTATGCAAGCTTCCGTGAAGCGAATGAATTCTGCAAAATGGGAAATAGGAAAGTTAGAAGAAGAAGATTAGAAGAAGAAGAACAAGATGATGAAGAAAATGAAGAAGAAGAAGAATATATGACATTTATCAGCTAATTTAGGTGAAATTGATCGTTTGTGAGCTAGCATAGGTGAAATGGATCGTTTATGAGCTAACCTAGGTGAAATGGATTGCTTATGAGCTAACTTAGGTAAAAATGCATCATTTTAGAGCTAACCTAGGTAAGATGGATCATTTTGGAGCTAACCTAGGTAAGATGGGTCATTTTAGAGCTAACTTTGGTAAAATGGATAATTTATGAGCTAAGTAAGGTAAAATGGGTCATTTTAGAGCTAACTTAGGTAAAATGGATCGTTTATGAGCTAACTAAGTTAAATGGACCATTTTAGAACTAACTTAGGTAAAATGGATCGTTTATGAGCTAACTAAGGTAAAATGGATCATTTTAGAACTAACTTAGGTAAAATGGATCGTTTATGAGCTAACTAAGCTATTTATGCCATTTTGACATAAGTAAGCTAAGTACATGTCATTATTGAGCAAACCTAGTTAACTAAGCATATTAGAGCTAACTTTGGTCATTTTGGAGGAAACAAAGCTAAGTATAGATCGTTTTAGAGCTAACTTAGGAAAAAATGATGGTTTTGGAGGTCAGTAAGCTTATTAAGTCATTTTGGAGGAAATAAAGCTAAGTCTAGGTCTTTATGCATTTGTTAAGAAAAACACTAGAGAAATTTACCGTGATCATGGAGGTGTGAGAGCGGGCTGGCTCATGCCGGTACCTGGAGAAGGATCGTGCGATCCTTGTCTGGAGTTACGCTGCACCAAAGATCATTTCCAAAGTCTCGTTAGCATGATGACACTCAAATGTTCAGACTAGCAAGTAGTGTCCATTCAAATTAAACTCACCGTCGTCCCAGGAGCAATTACTGGCATCGGCAGAGCGGTCTGACCGGACTTCTCGCACACAGACTGCACATTTGGTTTTGACGACTCAGTCATACTAGTTAGTAATGAGACAAACACTACATCAATGTTTTGGCTAATCAGCGGAAGAAACTTACCACAACGAGCTCGTACATTGCCCTTGCCTGCATGTCATTCCGTGCCCTCTCCTCCTCCAACATCTTTGTCGTCCTCTCCTCCAACTCCCGCTGCCTCTCCGCCGCCTCAGACAGAAGGTTCTCCGTTCTATCTCTCTTACTCTGAATAGCAGCCTGCAACACCACTCCTCGTTAGCATTTGTAATCACTGATGGAAGCGCACACAATGTAATTTAGAAAGATAGCTGAGTACGTATAACTAACCTTGAAGGTGAGTTGGACTAGCCGTTCACGAGGCCTTATCTCAGGAGCGGATCTCGACTGGCGCGCCTTGATCTCCGAGAGAGTGCTAGGACAACGGATAAGTCCATCTCCAATGGCTATCGAGCCATGGGACCTCCTGGCACTAGCTATCATCACCAGCTCTGGATCAATGGGACCCTGGCTCGGGTTAAAGTCCTCCCCTTTCCTCGCCTTCCCTTCATCTCTATATTTCACGAGCTTGTGGTGGGAGGAGATGTTAGTGAAGTTGTTTGCATCATCGAGGTCAGACGGAGAGAATGCCTTGACTTTCTTGTAAGAGGCAGTATGGGCCATGGCATAGAGGTTGTACATCTCTGGCACCTTATCCGCCTTATTGTAGCATGCCTGAAAGAGAGAAACAACATAAATTAGTAATTAAAGGGCTCAAGCTAGCATGATGAATGAATTGCGTGAATCATGAAGCAAACCACATACCCAGTTCCGCCTGAACTCATATAAGTTGGAGTTGCCTTGATGGTGTGGCACACCTTCCATTTGGGCACGTTTGTCCTTGGCCGCGTTGTGGATGGCTAGCCATTCTTTTGAGCACCACTCATTGACCAACACCTCCCAACAATCCATCCGATCCGCACGCCATCTCGGAGGTGCCTAAGTTAGCAAATAGAAACTTGAGCGCTACGGCTATGAATTTATAAATGAAGGAAGTAAGTACAAGGCCTTAAGAATTACCTTCATGTATTGCTCCTTACTCAGGAATTTCTCGCGGCACGCCGGCTTGGGCTTCTTGATATCACGCAAGGCGTAGTAGTCTCGAACAACCTGCACCCGAGCCCCGTGCCGTAAGTTTCTGTAGTAGGTGCTTGCAGACGTTCTCGATAACATTTGCCGCCTCCTCCTTGTATCCCGCCTCACACCATGTCTAGCTAGTTGAAGATTTTTAATTGTGTAAAGGAGAAATTACTCAGAACTTTCTAATCACCACGTCTGCCCTCGTGTTGCACAATACACCGTCGATAATCTCACCCGGCGGGGCCGGGGCAGCCAAGTAGTGCTCCTAGCTCAATCCAAGCTCTGGAAGCCGACCCTCACCAGGAAACGTGACAAACCCCGGGAAGTTTTTCCGGCAAAGCACTCCAAGGACGGAGTTGGGCCGGCGGACCTTCTCATGGTGGTCCCAACCCCTGCAGCATGACAAGGCCAACGCATTAGATATTTGAAGAAACGTGAATGCACAAGGTACAAAAATATTAAATGCACTTACCTCTCCCCATCAGGGAAAATCAACCACCTCTGCTCGCGGGTCGCCGGCACGGACGGGAGCCGTGTACAACCACGCTGGTAGACGGTGCCCCCCTCCTCCTCAATATCAGTCGGCTCCCCGCCATCATCAGCATGGCCACTCGGCCCCTCAGGCTAATCCGGCCAGGTACCCCATCCATACGTGTGCTCGTCTGGGGTCTCGTGGGCCCAACTATCATGGGACTAAGGCCCGTGGACCTAAGGCTCGTGGACCGGAGTCCGTGTAGCCTCCTCCTCGGACGAGTCCACCCTAGCAGTCACGTGCTCAGGTGAAACAGCTGGGAGTGGCGGTGAGGAAGGCACCCTAGCAGTCACGTGCTTGGGTGAAACAGCTGGGGGTGGCGGCGAGGAAGGAACCCTAGCAGTCACCCTACCTCCTCTCCCACGACCACGTGCTCCAGCTCCTCTCTTCTTCCCTCCCTTTCCTCGTCCCCTGCTGGGCACCACGGTTGACGAAGAAGGGCCGGGCGGTGTCGCCATACTGTCCAGCAACGCCCGTCGGATTTGTGCGGGTGGAATGGACGACCTCCCACCACGCGCCGACGAAGAAGGGGCCTCGGAGTGCTCCGGACCAGCGCCCACCATCTTTCAACACCTTCCATGACAAAGAGTAAACGAAATTAATACAACATAAAAAATGCCAACATGAATAATAATATATGATGTTTTCATAACAAAATCAAAATATATATGGTGTCGGGGTGGCGTGTCGGGGTCGGGGTGCCGTGTCAGGGTCGGGGTGTTGTTTCGGGGTCTGGGTGTCGGGGGTCGGGGTGTCGGGGTGTCGGGGTCGGGGTTCGGTCGGATGCTGTTTCGGGGTCTGGGTGTCAGGGTCAGTCGCGGGTGTCAGGTCGCGTGGTGTTCGGTGTCAGCGTGTCGGGACGAGTATCCGTCAGGAGTCGGGGTGGTGTCGGTGGGTGCGGGGGGGGTGGTCGGTCGGGGTGTCGGGGTCGGGGGTGTCGTGGCGGGGGTGGGGTGTGGGGTGTCGGGGTTGCGTGTCGGGGTCGGGGTGTCGGGGTCGGGGTGTGGGTCGCGGTCGGGGCAGTGACAGCCTTTTCTTCTTCTCTTCTTCTCCTCCTCCTCTTCCTCCCTCCTCCTCCTCTTCTCCTCTTCCTCCTCCTCCTCCTCCCTCCTCCTCTTCTTCTTCTTCTTCTTCTTCTTCGTTCTTTCTTCTTCTTCTTCTTCTTCCGTCTTCTTCTTCTTCTTCTTCTTTCTTCTTCTTCATTTCTTTCTTCTTCTCCTCCCTCCTCCTTTCCTCCCTCCTCCCCTCTTCTTAAAACTAAAACTAATATAAAATAAACTAAACTAAAAATAAAAACTAAAACTAAACTGAAACTAAAACTAAAGTAAAACTATAACTAAAACTAGGGTTTAGGGTTTCCTCTTCCACTTCTTTTCTTTCTTCTTCTCCCTCCTCCTCTTCCTCCCTTCTCCCCTCTTCTTCTTCCTCTTCTTCTTCTTCCCCTTCTACATATTCTAGCAATAAAACTAAACTGAATCTAACAATAAATCTAACACTAAAATTAAACTCAATCTAACACTAAATCTAACAGCAAAAAAAGAAAAAACAGAAGAAAAAAAATAACTCACCGAATCGAGCGGCGGCGACGGGGGCGACGGTGGCGCCGGGGCGGTGAGCGGCGGCGCCGAGCGGCAGGGGAGGGGGGGCGATGGGGGCGCCGGGTGGCGCCGGGGGTGGGGGCGCCGGGGCGGTGGGGCGGTCGGGCGGCGACGTGGTGGGGCACCGGGGTGGTGGGGCGACGAGGCGTCGGCGCGTGGGGGGTGACGGGGTGGTGGGTCGACGGGGCACAGCGGCGGGCGGCGGGGGCGGCGGCGGGCGTCGGGGAGGAGAGAGGGAGAGAAACAGAGAGAAGGGGCGGGGTGGGGCTCGGCCGTTAGTTAGGAAGAATCTTTGCCGTCCGCCCACCCTTTGACATCCGCTTTGTTTCCTCTTTGCCGTATGCTAGCAGACGGCAAAGAGGGGGGCCGTTAAGTTTTCCTCAATTAACTTATTTAGTGGGGCCAGCTCTCTCTTTGTAGTTAGCCAGCGGACGGCAAAGAATCTTTGTCGTCCGCTAGCGAATGACAAAGAACAGGCTGATAGCAAAGACCTTTGCTATCTGCCAGTTCTTTGCCGTCTGTTTTCCTTAAGCTGACGGAAAAGAACTTCTTTGTCGTCCACCAGCGAACGGCAAAGAACTGGCAGACGGCAAATAAGCTAATTCCAGTAGTGCATCGTTATAACTTAGCTTCTAGAGCTGATCTATGGCGCGGGATCGGAACCACTAGTCAAGCTTGGCTCGGTCCTTGCCATTGGAATGGAACTTGCCCGTTATAAGGCCTTTGATTGGGCCATCGTGACTGCCGAGGATCTGGGACAACGCATCCAAGCTTTGGCGATAGCCATGGCAGAGCTTGTGGGCGTCGAGGAGGTTGACAGGGGTGCGGAGCCATAGGGTTCGCCACCACCAGGAAAGGGCAGCTGTCCTCGCCCGATATTTGATTGGGAAGAGGGATATGATGATATCAACATATCATCTTGGAGGTTGTTGATGAAGTCAAGGCCTGTTGGAGTTGCTTGCGGTTCTTTCTCGATCCGCCTCCGCTTGTTGGCAGCCTCGTTCACCACCTCGTCGGGAGGGACGGAAACCTCTGTCTCCATATTCACGCCGTGCTCCGGTGCTTCAGCAGCCCCGGCTTTGTCACTACTTTTGATAGGGCACTTCGGCGGCATCCTCGTACACTGATGGCTTTGAGGACTCAGAGCGGCATCGAGGATGCGGACGGAGAGAGAGGAATTTTGTGTGTGGCGAGGACAGGGCGGTGCGGCCGCTCGGCGGCGCCATTAATATAGACCAGTGCGAGCGAGGCGGGCGGCGGTCCAAGGCTGTCTCGCTTTTTGGTGAGACCGACTGCTAAATCTCTAGTATGAATGAAATCTATGCATAATTACTGAAGTTTAGTTGCAAAAAATAGATAGTGCTATTGATTTTTAGCTGCATATTTTGACAAATCGTTGTGTCTCTTGGCTTAGCGCAGTAGTCTGGATTTAATTTGTATACAATAATCTGAACCGTTTGCGTTGAAGAGATGCACATATCTTGCGTTCAACAGCTTGTACGCTTCCAGGTGAGCCTGCGCATTGGACTGCGCTCGCACGTCTCCCGTTCAGTCAAGCAGCTGTCCACACGACACCTCCTATAGCCATTAAAACCAAGACACGTGTTGACACGTGAATGGTTAACCGAACACACATGGTTTGAATTATACAAACGTTTGAGAATTAAAGTGGCAGCTATTTTTTCAAAATGCCTTTGTTGGCTATCATTATTCGAGTGCGCCTTCTCTCAAAACAAAGTATCTCAACGTTTTGCCGGCAATCAACGGTGCCCTGGTGTTTCAAATGCATTCCCATTTCTTGCATGCACCCAAGGACACACATTTGATTTTTCAACCAATTTATATGCACCGGAGCATGTGCATGTAGTTAAAATTTGAATTATGCACATAATTGCATTGAAAACTCAGTTAATGCATAAAAATGTCCAAACTAACCCCAAAAAATCACAAAAATTCACACAACACTCCTGTTGTTCTTTGTTGACACAAGAAAAAAATTTGAAAGCAATAAGAGGCAATGGATATCGTTTCGTCCCCAAAGGTGGGACGTTCCCTACCGAAAACCATCATGCTTGTTGTGAGAAGCTCCGGTTTATGAGAAGCATATAGATAAACCTGCCCCAAATGGGACAAAAATTTTACCACAGCATGTTGATGCCGCTCCATGATAGCATGCCAAGTTTCATGAATTTCAGACAAGTTTTTGGATTTACTAGAATTTAAAAACTAGGCATCTCAATGTTTTGCCAGCAATCAACGGTGCCTTGGTGTTTGAAATTCATTACCATTTCTTGCATGGGACCTAAGCATGCACCCAAGGACACAGATTTGATTTCTCAACCAATTTATATGCACTGGAGAATGTGCATGTAGTTAAAATTTGAATTATGCACATAAATGTATTGAAAACTCAGTTGATGCATAAAAATGCCCAAACGAACCCCGAAAAATCACAAAATTAACACAACACTCCTATTGTTCTATGTTGACAAGAGAAAAAGATTGAAAGCAATAAGAGGCAATGAAAATCGTCTCGTCCCCAAAGGTGGGACGTTCCCTACCGAAAACCATCATGATTGTTGTGAGAAGCTCCGGTTTGTGAGAAGCATATACCCAAACCTGCCCCAAATGGGACAAAAATTTTACCACGATATGTTGATGCCTCTCAATGATAGCATGCCAAGTTTCATGAATTTTAGACGAGTTTTGGATTTACTAGAATTTAAAAACTAGGCATCTCAATGTTTTGCCGGCAATCAACGGTGCCCTGGTGTTTGAAATTCATTCCCATTACTTGCATGGGACCTAACCATGCACCCAACGACACATATTTGATTTTTCAACCAATTTATTTGCACTAGAGCATGTGCATGTAGTTCAAATTTGAATTATGCACATAAATGCATTGAAAACTCACTTAATGCATAAAAGTGTCCAAACGAACCCCAAAAAATCACACAACACTCCAGTTGTTCTATGTTGACACGAGAAAAAAATTGAAAGCAATAAGAGGGAATGGATATAGTATCATCCCCAAAGGTGGGGCGTTCCCTACCGAAACCATCATGCCTATAGTGAGAAGCATATACCGAAACCTGCCCCAAATGGGATTAAAAACTTACCACGACATGTTGATGCCTCTCCATGATAGCATGCCAAGTTTTACGAATTTCAGATGAGTTTTGGATTTACTAGAATAAAAAAACCAGGCATCTCAATGTTTTCCGGCAATCAACGATGCCCTGGTGTTTGAAATTCATTCGCATTTCTTGCATTGGACCTAAGCATGCACCCAAGGACAAAGATTTGATTTTTCAACCAATTTATATGCACTGGAGCATGTGCATGTAGTTCAAATTTGAATTATGCACATAAATGCATTGAAAAATCACTTAATGCATAAAAATGTCCAAACGAACCTTGAATAATTCCAATTATTTTATGACACATATAGTTGCATGATCACTGCAGATAAAAAGGCCTAGTAATTCAAACACCGTCCATGGCCACTGTGACTCCATTATGTAATTCAAATCAAGACGAAAAATCAAGTAGATCCCACACAGTTTATTATAACCAACCGTGTGGGATGCAACACAAAATATCGTCAGACCGTGTCTAAATAACGGGCCATGTCTGCTAACACTTTGCGCACCAATTTTTTGGCTAAAGAGATTACAAATTTTCGGCTTCAGCAGAAATATCTTCCTCCTCGCCCCTCCCCCTTACCAAAAGATACATTTCCCCTGTTTCCGCCTTCCTTTCCAAGTTGAAATCTTGACTCCTTGCTTGCAGCGCCGCCGCCTCCTCGCCGGCGGCCCTCCTTCATGTTGCTCGACCTCGCATATCCAGGCAGGTCATCCACACCCGACCTTGCATATCCAGGCAGGTCATCCACACCCGACCCCCATCCTCCTCCTCCTTCCACATCCCACATGCTGCGACCGCCAGAGCGAGCGCAACACCTTCCACCCAAATCCCCGACCCCTCCACCAAATAAGCGCCGGACTAAGCCATGGTGCATGTAGTATAGCCAGGACCTCAAGGAGCATTTGGCAGCGGAGAGGCGAATCGAGGCCACACACGCGGATGAGGTCGCGATGGCTAATATGTCTCCAATGTATCTATAAATTTTTATTGTTCCATGCTATTATATTATCTGCTTTGGATGTTTAATGGGCTTTATTATGCACTTTTATATTATTTGGGACAAACCTATTAACCGAAGGCCCAGTGCAAATTGATGTTTTTTTGCCTATTTCAGTGTTTCGCAGAAAAGGAATGTCAAACGGAATCGAAACGGAATGAAACCTTCGCAAGGATCTTTTTTGGAACAAATGCAATCCAGGAGACTTGGAGTGGAGGTCAAGGAAGCAACGAGGTGGCCACGAGGTAGGGCGGCACGCCCCCACCCTCGTGGGCCCCTCCTAGCTCTACTAACCAACTTCTTTTGCCTATATATACTCTTATACCCTGAAAACATCCATGGGAGCCATGAAACCACTTTTCCACCGCTGCAACCTTCTGTACCAGTGAGATACCATCTGGGGGACCTTTTCCGGTGATCTGCCGGAGGGGGATTCGATCACGGAGGGCTTCTACATCAACACCATAGCCTCTCCGATGATGTGTGAGTAGTTTACCACAGACCTTCGGGTCCATAGTTATTAGCTAGAGGCTTCTTCTCTCTCTTTGATCTTCAATACAAACTTCTCCTCGATGTTCTTGGAGATCTATTCAATGTAATCCTTTTTGTGGTGTGTTTGCCGAGATCCGATGAATTGTGAGTTTATGATCAAGTTTATCTATGAACAATATTTGATTCTTCTCTGAATTCTTATATGCATGATTTGATATATTTGCAAGTCTCTTCGAATTATCAGTTTGGTTTGTCCTACTAGATTGATCTTTATTGCAATGGGAGAAGTGCTTAGATTTGGGTTCAGTCTTGCAGTGCTCGATCCCAGTGACAGAAAGGGAACCGACACATATTGTATTGTTGCCATCGAGGATAAAAAGACGGGGCTTATATCATATTGCTTGAGTTTATCCTTCTACATCATGTCATCTTGCCTAATGCGTTACTCTGTTCTTATGAACTTAATACTCTAGATGCATGCTGGATAGTGGTCGATGTATGGAGTAATAGTAGTAGATGCAGAATCATTTGGGTGTACTTGACACGGACGTGATGCCTATGTTTATGATCATGCCTAGATATTCTCATAACTATGCGCTTTTCTATCAATTGCTTGGCAGTAATTTGCTCACCCACCGGAATATATGCTATCTTTAGAGAATCCACTAGTGAAACCTATGGCCCCCGGATCTACTTTACATCATATTAATTTCCCGTCAACCAGCTATTTCTGTCGCCGTTTATTTTGCAATCTTTATTTTCCAATCTACACAATAAAAATACCAAAAATATTTATCTTATTATCTTTATCAGATCTCACTTTTGCAAGTGGCCGTGAAGGGATTGACAACCCCTTTATCATGTTGGTTGCAAGGTTCTTATTTGTTTGTGCAGGTACTAGGCGATTTGCGTGTAGTCTCCTACTGGATTGATACCTTGGTTCTCAAAAACTAAGGGAAATACTTACACTACTTTGCTGCATCACCCTTTCCTCTTCAAGGGAAAACCAATGCATGCTCAAGAGGTAGCAAGAAGGATTTCTGGCGCTGTAATAAAAACTTTCGTGCTATGAGAAGTATTCTATTTGAAACTTGTTCACAAATTCTTCATGTGCATTCTATTTGAAACCTGTTCAAAATCTTCACTATGTCATTGTCAGCTGGAGAATTTGCGAACGAAACGTTAAAATTTTCATATCTCAATTTTCAGCTTTTGCCGCTCAAACCATTCCGCATCCCACGATAAGATTAAAATACTCACCCATGATCTAACACGATCTCCACTTCTTAGTATATGGGTGACACATGTCGCTAGGATGAGACAGGTCAGGGGCACATTCGTCCATTTTCTTCGGACGAACGGTTTTTCACCTCGGCTATATATACCCCTCACCCTCCTCTGACCTCATTTACCCTGCTCGACCTCACGCTCCTCGCTCGAGCTCTCTGACCTAGAGCTGCCGCTACCTTCCGTCATCGCCGGTGAGGAAGAGCTTCACTACCTCAACCTCGTCGCCGGCGTACTCGCGTTGGCCATGGAAATCTTCACTCCGCCACCGCTGTAGCTGTCTTCCGCCGCCAAGTCAGGGCGTGGAAGATCTGAACGGACGAAACTCTCAACTTCAACTCTCAGTTCGTCGTGTCTTCATCAAGGGTAAATAAAATCTATTTGTACTGCCCTTGTTGATTCTGATGATTTCCACAAAATCTTCTAAAGGTGTTTATTCTTCAACTTCCACACTCTTAAACACCACACTTACTTCTGTTCTTGATTTGTTTCTCTAAGCAACGTTTTTCCTCAAGATTCCTCAATTGTGTGGATTTCCAATCTATACAACTCTGGAACCTAAGTCAAAGACCGCTTAGTGAAATTCCTCGAGACAACTCTGGAACCTAAATAACTTGATTCTTTTGAAAAACTTCTGAGAACGCATATGACCTTTCCAAATTCCTCGTGTGGATATGGAGTCTCTTTCGTGCTCCACCCCTGTCCTCAGTGTTCTTCATGACACTGGGCTGCTCAACTTCTGCACCAACATCTGCGATTGGAATGAAGAACTCATTCTTCAATTCTTCGTCACGCTACACATCACAGGAAACGTTGAAGATGTGAACTCATGGGTATTGGACTGGATGATTGAAAACACTCACTACAAAGCACCGACCTCTGAATTGCTTCATGTTGTTCCAATCAGTCCTCCCACTAAAGGAGCAAGGCGTATCTATGATGAACCAGAACTTTCAAATCATCTGATGCAAGTGTTGATGAAGCCTTTTGATACGTCCATTTCGCATCATGCTTTTATATCGTTATTTATTGCATTATGGGCTGTTATTACACATTATGTCACAATACTTATGCCTATTCTCTCTTGTTTTACAAGGTTTACACGAAGAGGGAGAATGCCGGCAGCTGGGATTCTGGGCTGGAAAAGGAGCAAATATTAGAGACCTAATATGCACAGCTCCAAAAGTCCTAAAACTTCACGGAAGTTATTTCCAGTATATATAAAAAAGCACAAGAAGTACCAGAGGGGGGCCACACACCAACGACGAGGGTGGGGGCCGCGCCCCCTGCCTCGTGGGCCCCGGGTGGCCCTCAGATGCACATCTTTGGCTATATGGAGGCTTTCATCGAGACAAAAATCATAAGAAAGCTTTCGGGACGAGACTCCGCTGCCACGAGGCGGAACCTTCGCGGAACCAATCTAGGGCTCTGGCGGAGCTGTTCTGCCGGGGAAACTTTCCTCCAGGAGGGGGAAATCATCACCATCGTCATCACCAACAATCCTCTCATCGGGACGGGGTCAATATCCATCAACATCTTCACCAGCACCATCTCATCTCAAACCGTAGTTCATCTCTTGTATCCAATCTTTGTATCCAAACCTCAGATTGGTACCTGTGGGTTGCTAGTAGTGTTGATTAATCCTTGTAGTTGATGCTAGTTGGTTTACTTGGTGGAAGATCATATGTTCAGATCCATTATGCATATTAATACCCCTCTGATTATGAACATGAACATGCTTTGTGAGTAGTTACGTTCGTTCCTGAGGACATGGGAGAAGTCTTGCTATTAGTAGTCATGTGAATTTGGTATTTGTTCGATATTTTGATGAGATATATATTGTCATCCCTCTAGTGGTGTCATGTGAACGTCGACTACATGACACTTCACCATTGTTTGGGCCTAGAGGGAGGCATTGGGAAGTAATAAGTTGATCATGGCTTGCTAGAGTGACAGAAGCTTAAACCCTAGTTTATGCGTTGCTTCATAAGGGGCTGATTTGGATCGATATGTTTCATGCTATGGTTAGGTTTACCTTAATACTTCTGTTGTAGTTGCGGATGCTTGCAATAGGGTTAATCATAAGTGGGATGCTTGTCCAAGTAAGGACAGTAACCAAGCACTGATCCACCCACATATCAGATTATTAAGTACCGAACGCGAATCATATGATCGTGATGAAAACTAGCTTGACGATAATTCCCATGTGTCCTCGGGAGCGCTTTACATCATCTAAGAGTTTGTCCAGGCTTGTCGTTTGCTACAAATAGGATTGGTCTATCTTGCTGCACCTTATTTACCTTTATTACTTGCTACTCGTTACAAATTACCTTATCACAAAACTATTTGTTACCGATAATTTAAGTGCTTGGAGAGAATACCTTACTGAAACTGCTTATCATTTCCTTCTGCTCCTCGTTGGGTTCGACACTCTTACTTATCGAAAAGATATGATAGATCCCCTACACCTGTGGGTCATCAAGACTCTTTTCAGGCGCCATTGCCTGGGAGTGAAGCACCTTTGGTAGGTGGAATTTGGTAAGGAAAAATTTATACAGTGTGCTGAAATTTACTGTCACTTGTTACTATGGAAAGTAATCCTTTGAGGGGCTTGTTCGGGGTATCTTCACCCCGACCGGTAGAGCAAATAGTTGCTCCTCAACCTACTCAACCTACTGAAAATGAAAATGTTTACTTTGAAATTCCTTCGGGTATGATAGAGAAACTGCTAGCTAAGATGGAACATTGCATCCCGACTTACACTTAATCTATGTGGACGAAGTTTGTGGATTATTTAAGCTTGCAGGTATGCCCGATGATGTTATCAAGAAGAAGTTCTTCCCTTTATATTTGAAGGAAGATGCATTCACATGGTATAGGCTATGTGATGTTGTGGGATCATGGGACTACAAACTGTTGAAATTGGAATTCTATCAGAAGTTTTATCCTATGCATCTTGTTCATCGTGATCGTAATTATATATGTAATTTTTGGCCTCGCGAAGGAGAAAGCATCGCTCAAGCTTTGGGGAGGCTTAAGTCAATGTTATATTCATGCCCCAATCATGAGCTCTCAAGAGAGATGATTATTCAAAAATTTTATGCTCGGCTTTCTGACAACAATCGCTCCATGGTTGATACTTCTTGTACTGGTTCCTTATGATGAAGACTATTGAATACAAATGGAATTTATTGTAGAGAATTAAACGCAGTTCTGAAGATTGGTATCTCAACGAAGGTAAAGAGTCAGGTATAACATCTAAGTTGATTGTGTTAAATCTTTTATGGATACCAATGTTTTCCGTAAATTTAGCACTAAATATGGACTTGACTCTGAGATAGTAGCTTCTTTCTGTGAATCCTTTACTACTCATGTTGATCTCCCTAAGGAGAAGTGGTTTAAATATAATCCTCCCATTGAAGTAAAAGTAGTTGCACCTATTAAAGTTGAAGAAAAGACTATCACTTATAATGATCCTATTGTTCCTACTGCTTACATTGAGAAACCACCTTTCCCTATTAGAATAAAGAATCATGCTAAAGCTTCAACTGTGGTCAACAAAAGTAATATTAAGACACCTAAACCCCCTGGGCAAGTTAAAGTTGAACCTAATGTTGCTATGGTTAAAGATCTGTTGGCCGAAAATATTGATGGGCAAGTTATTTACTTCTGTGATGAGACTACTAGAATTGCTAAACCTGGTGCTAAAGATAAATGTAGACCTGTCGTAGGCATGCATGTTATTTCTGTTAAAATAGGAGATCATTGTTATCATGGCTTATGTGATATGGGTGCTAGTGCTAGTGCAATACCTATTTCCTTATACAAAGAAATTATGCATGATATTGCACCAGCTGAAATAGAAGGTATTGATGTTACCATTAAGCTTGCTAATAGAGATACTATTTCACCAATTTGGATTGTTAGAGACGTTGAAGTCTTGTGTGGGAAGGCTAAATATCCTGCTGATTTTCTTGTTCTTGGTTCCCCTCTAGATAGCTTTTGTCCCATTATATTTGGTTGACCCTTCTTGAATACTGTTAAATAGAGCAGGACATACCAGATCGATCTACGGATCACGAGAACGTGCCTCGACACATGACGATGGCTATCTATTCGGACGTGACAAACCTAGTCATGCGTGGGCTGAAAGCCGCAGATGGAATCCATTGGAGCTACGTCGTGATGCGGCCCGATATAGAGGCGCCGCACACCCTCTTTGCTTCACTGACGAAGTCATGGAACATGAATTCCCAGAAGGGTTCAAACCCATGAATATTGAATCATACGATGGAACCATAGATCCCGCGGTATGTATCGAAGACTTCATTCTCCATATTCATATGGCCCGCGGTGATGACCTTCATGCCATTAAATACCTCCCCCTAAAATGCAAAGGACCAGCCCGGCACAAGCTGAACAGCCTACCCAAAAACTCCATCGGCAGCTGGGAGGACTTGGAGGAAGCCTTCCTTGACAACTTCCAAGGTACATATGTTTGACCTCCGAACGCTGATGACTTAAGCCATATAGTTCAACAGCCCGGAGAGTCAGCCAGGAAATTCTGGACAAGGTTCCTAACTAAATAGAACCAGATCGTCGATTGTCCGGATGCCGAAGCCCTAGCGGCCTTTAAACACAACATTCACGACGAATGGCTGGCCCGCCACCTCGGCCAAGAAAAGCCGAAGTCCATGGCAGCCCTCACGGCACTCATGACCCGCTTTTGCACAGGTGAGGATAGTTGGCTGGCCCGTAGAAAAACAATGCAAGCAACACCGGCACCCCTGAAGCCATACATAGCAATGACAAGTCCCAACGCAACACACACAAGCGTCGAAACAACAATGAGAACACTGATTATATGGCAGTCAATGCCGGATTCAGTGGCTCCAAGTCCGGTCAGCGGAGGAAGCCGTTCAAAAAGAACAATTCGGGCTCATCCAGCTTGGACCGCATACTAGATCGTCCGTGCCAGATTCATGGCACCCCGGACAAACCACCCAATCATACCAACAGAGATCGTTCTGTTTTCAAACAGGCCAGCAAGTTAAATGCCGAAAGCAAGGAGAAGGGATCGCAGAGCGAGGACGACGACGAGGAGCCCCGGCCACCAAACACAGGCGGACATAAGAAGTTTCCTCCTCAGGTCAAAACGGTGAACATGATATATGCTACCCACATCCCCAATAGGGAGCGCAAGTGCGCGCTCAGGGACATCTACGTGATAGAGCCAGTTGCCCCAAAATTTAATCCATGGTCGTCATGCCCGATCACCTTCGATCGTCAGGATAACCCGACCAGTATCCGTCACGGCGGTTCAGCAGCACTGGTCCTGCACCCAATAATTGACAGGTTTCACCTGATGCGAGTCCTGATGGACGGTGGTAGCAGCCTTAACCTGCTCTATCAGGATACAGTGCGCAAAGTGGACATCAATCCATCACGGATCAAGCCCACAAAGACTACCTTTAAAGGAGTCATACCAGGTATAGAGGCCTGCTGTATGGGCTCAATCGCACTAGAGGTTGTTTTCGGATCTCCGGACATCTTCCGAAGCGAGGAGTTAATCTTCGATATCGTCCCTTTTCGCAGTGGCTATCATGCACTGCTCGGACGAACCGCATTTGCTCGATTCAATGCGGTGCCACACTACGCTTATCTCAAGCTCAAGTTGCCCGAACCACGAGGCATCATAACAATTAATGGAAACACAAAACGCTCCCTCCGCACCAAGGAGCACACCACTGCCTTAGTAGCAGAAGTACAGAGCGGCCTTTTCAAGCAGAACCTTAATTTGGCGGCCGATCCCCCGGACACTGTCAAGAGAGTCCAGGCTATTCTGCAGCAGGACAGCTCAGCTCGTCAAGAGCTCGACACTACAGGAATCAGCTACTTTGTCGTCTGCCACGGCGGACGGCAAAGGCCTGAACGGCAGACGGCAAAGGCCTTTGCCGTCAGCCACGGACGGAAAAGGCTCCGGCAAAGTAGGCTTCGGTAAACAGCTACTTTGCCGTCTGCTACTGACGGCAAAGTCTTTGCCGTCTGCGGCGGACGGCAAAGAGAGCGCGGCGGACGGCAAAGAGAGCGGACGGCAATAATTACGCTGTCAGTCTGTTAAGTGGCTAACGGAAGGCCTTTGCCGTCCGCCGCTGACGGCAAAATTTATAGGGTCTTTGCCGTCCGCCGTATGATGTCATCTATACGTCACTACATGGCAGGTTCTTTGCCGTCCGCCACTAACGGCAAAGTCTTTGCCGTCTGCCACTGTAGGCAAACTGACCAAATGGGTCAGCTCCCAGGAAGCATAGCTGGATGCCACGTGGCTTCTTTGCCGTCCGCGGCAGACGGCAAAGAGCCCGTTGCCGTCAGTGGCGGACGGCAAAGAGCCTGCATTGCCTCTGTTTTTTCATATACCCAACCATTTTCACAGCAAATAGATGATACATATATATTTTTCACATGGCAAGTTCACAGCAAACATATGAGATATCCAACACATATAATTTCATCATACATGCATAGTTCCATCAACCATACATAGCAAGTTCGACATACATGCATCCAACCATACATATTACAATAGTGTCATCCTACCATATATGCATAGTTCATAGATACAAAGGAAACATAGTTCATCCAAACAAGCACTCCATCTATGCAAGCTTCCGTGAAGTGAATGAATTCTGCAAAATGGGAAATAAGAAAGTTAGAAGAAGAAGATTAGAAGAAGAAGAAGATTAGAAGAAGAAGAAGATTAGAAGAAGAAGAAGAAAATGAAGAAGAAGAAGAATATATGACATTTATGAGCTAATTTAGGTGAAATTGATCATTTGTGAGCTAGCTTAGGTGAAATGGATCGTTTATGAGCTAACCTAGGTGCAATGGATCGCTTATGAGCAAACTTAGGTAAAATGCATCATTTTAGAGGTAACCTAGGTAAGATGGATCATTTTGGAGCTAACCTAGGTAAAATGGGTCATTTTAGAGCCAACTTGGGTAGATTGGATCATTTATGAGCTAAGTAAGGTTAAATGGGTCATTTTAGAGCTAACGTAGGTAAAATGGATCGTTTATGAGCTAAGTAAGGTAAAATGGATCATTTTAGAACTAACTTAGGTAAAATGGATCGTTTATGAGCTAACTAAGCTAATTATGCCATTTTTGACATAAGTAAGCTAAGTACATGTCATTATTGAGCAAACCTAGTTAACTAAGCATATTAGAGCTAACTTTGGTCATTTTGGAGGAAACAAAGCTAAGTACAGATCGTTTTAGAGCTAACTTAGGTAAAATGGATGGTTTTGGAGGTCAGTAAGCTTATTAAGTCATTTTGGAGGTGAAGAAGCTAAGTCTAGGTCATTATGGTAAGCATTGGAGGAAATAAAGCTAAGTCTAGGTCTTTATGCATGTGTTAAGCAAAACACTAGATAAACTTACCAAGATGTAGGAGGTGTAGGAGCGGGGTGGCTCGTGTCGGTAGCTGGAGAAGGATCGTGCGATGCTTGTCTGGAGTTACGCTGCACCAAAGATCATTTCCAATGTCTTGTTAGCATGATGACACTCAAATGTTAAGACTAGCAAGTAATGTCCATTCAATAAAACTCACCATGGTCCCAGGAGCAATCACTGGCATCGGCGGAGCGGTCTGACCTGTCTTCTCGCACACAGACTGCACATTTGGTTTTGACGACTCAGTCATACTAGTTAGTAATGAGACAAACACTACATGAATGTTTTGGCTAATCTGCAGAAGAAACTTACCACAAGGAGCTCGTACATGGCCCTTGCCTGCATGTCATTCCGTGCCCTCTCCTCCTCCATCATCTTTGTCGTCCTCTCCTCCAACTCCCGCTGCCTCTCCGCCGCCTCCGCCAGAAGTTTCTCCGTTCTATCTCTCTCACTCTGTATAGCAGCCTGCAACACCACTCACATGACCATTTGTAATCATTAAGGGAAGCGCACAGAATGTAATGGAGAAAGATAACTGGGTACGTATCACTAACCTTGATGGCGAGTTGCAATGGCCGTTCACGAGGCCTTATCTCAGGAGTGGAGCTCGACTGGCGCGCCTTGATCTCTGGGAGAGTGCTAGGACAACGGATAAGTCCATCTCCAATGGCTATGGAGCCATGGGACCTCCCGCCACCAGATATCATCAACAGCTCTGGATCAATGGGACCCTGGCTCGGGTTAAAGTCCTCCCCTTTCCTCGCCTTCCCCTCATCTCTATATCTCACGAGCTTGTTGTGGGAGGAGATGTTGGTGAACTTGTTTGCATCATCGAGGTCAGACTGAGAGAAAGCCTTGACTTTCTTGAAAGAGGCAGTGTGGGCCATGGCATACAGGTCGTACACCTCTGGCACCTTATCCGCCTTATTGTAGCGTGCCTGAAAGAAAGAAACAATGAAAATTAGTAATTAAAGGGCTCAAGCTAGCATGATGAATGAATTGCATGAATCATGAAGCAAACCACATACCCAGTTGCGCCCGAACTGATATAAGTTGGAGCTGCCTTGATGGTGTGGCACACCTTCCATTTGGGCACGTTTGTCCTTGGCCTCGTTGTGGAGGGCTAGCCATTGTGGAGAGCACCACTCATCGACCAACACCTCCCAACAATCCATCTGATCCGCACACCATCTCGGAGGCGCCTAAGTTAGCAAATAGAAACTTGAGCGCTATGGCTAAGAATTACTAAATGAAGGAACTTAAGTAGAGAAGGCCTTAAGAATTACCTTCATGTACTGCTCCTTACTCAGGAACTTATCGTGGCACGCCGGCTTGGTCTTCTTGATACCACGCAAGGCGTAGTAGTCTCGAACAGCCTGCACCCGAGCCTCGTGCCGTAAGTTCTGGAGTAGGCGCTTGCAGACGTTCTCGATAACATGTGCCGCGTCCTCCTCGTATCCCTCCTCACACCTGTAGAATGTCTGCAATCAAATGAGACAATATTGATTAGTACAATTAATAACTAGCTAGTTGAAGATTTTTAAATGTGTAAAGGAGAAATTACCCAAAACTTTCTGATCACCATGTCTGCCCTCGTGTCGCACACGACACCGTCGATAATCTCATCCGGCGGGGCCGGGGCAGCCACGTAGTGCTCCCAGCTCAATCCAAGCTCTGGAAGCCGACCCTCACCAGGCAATGTGACAAACCCCGAGAATTTTTGCTGGCAAAGAACTCCAAGGACGGAGTTGGGCCGACGGACACTATGATGGTGGTCCCAACCCCTGCAGCATGACAAGGCCAACGCATTAGTTATTTGAAAAAACGTGAATGCACAAGGTACAAAAATATTAAATGCACTTACGTACCTCTCCCCATCAGGGAAAATCAACCACCTCTGCTCGCGGGTCACCGGCACGGACGGGAGCCGTGTAGCACCACGCTGGTAGACGGTGCCCCCCTCCTCCTCAAGATCAGTCGGCTCCCCACCATCATCAGCATGGCCACTCGGCTCCTCGGGCTGATCCGGCCAGGTACCCCATCCGGACGTGTGCTCCTCCGGGGTCACGTGGGCCGAACTGTCGTGGGCCGAAGGCCAGTCGACCCGAGGCTCGTGGGCCCAAGACCCGTGGACCGGAGGCTCGTGGACCGGAGTCCGTGTAGCCTCCTCCTCGGACGAGTCCACCCTAGCAGTCACGTGCTCGGGTGAAACAGCCGGGGGTGGCGGCGAGGAAGGCGCCGTAGCCCTACCTCCTCTCCCACGACCACGTGCCCCACCTCCTCTCTTCCTACCTCGAGCTCGTCCCCTGCTGGGCACCGCGGTCGACGAAGAAGGGCCCGGCGGTGTGGCCATACTATCCAGCAACGCTCGGCGGAGAGGTGCGTCTGGAATGGAAGACCTCAGACCATGCTCCCGACCAGCGCCCACCATCTTTCAACACCTGCCATGACAAACAGTAAACGAAATTAGTACAACATAAAAAAAGACCGACATGAATAATAATATGTGTATCACTTAAGTGTATCATCATCAAGTACAACATAAAAAAATGTAATACCTAACACTACTAATAATCTCGATCAGTATCATCAATAAATGCATAATCATCATCATCACTATAATCAATGAAGGGCTCATAGGGTTCATTGGCATCAACATGTGCAAGGCCACCTTGACGTAATCGGTCAAGCATTGACAGGTCATCCGCAGCAGTAACCTCTTCTTGTTCCGACTCTTCTTGTTCCTCCTCTGGGGTGATGTCGGATTCATTGTCGCTGTCTACTTCAATGTTTTGGGGTGAAGTATAGCGGTTCTTGAAACGCTTTTTGGAAAGACGTGTCTCTTGGAAGAATTCTCCTTCATATGTGTCTGGGTTAATGTGAGGTTCATAATCCTCTTCCTTTGGGGGAGAAAGTCTAGCACGTGGCGGCACTTCATAAACGACATCCCAACCTTTCAGATTTGGATTAGTTTGGCAGGCCCACGGTAGATAGAATACTTGGGTCGCCTGTTGAGCCATAATATAGACATCAGGAACATCTAAATGAGTGCTTTGGTTGATTTCAACTAGCCCTACATGTTCATGAGTCCTTCTAGTCTCCTTCGGCTGAAACCAATAACATTTGAAGACTGCGACATTTGGTGGATTTTCACCATAGAACAGAAGTTCATAAATTGCTTCAACTCTCCCATAATACTCGGTACCTCCTTCGCCGATAGCAGATACACAACAATTTGTTGACTTTCGGTCGGCCATAGATAGCTCTTTGCCATAGGTACGAAAGCGATACCTGTTGATGTCGTACTTGTCAAATGAACGGACCTTATAGTCAAAACCATTAGCGACTTGTCTCAATTCGGCGTCCATAGACTCTGAATTAGCGTACAAGTTTAATATGAAAGGATTGTTGCATTATGCACAAATTAGCGAATGATATGAAATTGTCTAATAGAAATTACCGTTTGTTTGAACCAAGAGATGAAACCGGGATAGCCACCTCCTTGCTTTGCGAGAAGCTCATACTCTTCGACGGAATCCTTTTGGATCTCCGCTCCATACGAGAATATGGTGACGTATCGACTGTATGACATATCCAGGAATAAGAGTAGTTCAAAGGAAATAGAAGTTGCGAAACAATGTACCGAGAACTTACTCGATGTACGGCCGCACTTCTATCAGGTTGTTGAAGATATACAACAAAATTGTCCGCCATTCTTCGTTATCCAAAGATACTGGATGTGAAACACTAGCTGGTGCGAGATTCCCTTTGAATAGGCTGAGGTGGGATCCACCCTTTTTAGGCTCGTCAGTATTGTACCGAGGCTTCGGATTATGCAAATGACGATTTTTGGCTTCGTAGTGCGCTGTTACGAAGTTTGCCGCCTCCTCTGTGATGAATGCCTCAGCCATCGATGCTTCAATTCTACGTTTATTTTTACATTTTTCTTGAAGCGTCTTCTGCATCCTCTCAGTTGGGTAGCACCAACGATTTTGCACGGGCCCCCCCAATCTTGCCTCGGTCGGGAGATGCAAAATCAAATGCTGCATTGGATTAAAGAAGCCCGGTGGAAAGATCTTCTCTAACTTGCAGATCAACTCCGGTGCCAACTCTTCCATTTCTTCTAGCACGCCAGGCGATAGTTCTTTCGCACAAAGAACACGGAAGAAATAGCTGAGTTCTGCCAGTACTAGCCATTGATCCTCAGGGATGAAGCCACGCAACATCACCGGCATTACCCGCTCAATCCATATGTGCCAATCATGACTCTTGAGACCAAATATCTTCAGTTTATCAAGATTCGCTCCCCTCTTTAGATTCGCTGCATACCCATCGGGGAACATCAACTGCTGTTGCACCCACAAGAGAATTTCCCTCATAGCTGGCCTTCCAAGATTGAACCATGCCTTTGGCTTCGTCCAGTTCTGCTTTCCTTTCGGTTCTTTCATGTTTTGTAACGGCCTATCACATAGCGCCTCCAGATCGACTCTAGCCTTAGTATTATCCTTTGACTTCCCATCTATGCCGAACAATGTACCAAAAAGTGCCTCGGCGATATTCTTCTCAGTGTGCATCACGTCGATGTTGTGTGGGCAAAGGAGGTCTTTGAAGTAAGGCAGATCCCATAAGCATGTTTTGTGAGTCCACACATGCTTAGTATTATACCCCTTGAAGTACCCTGGACGCTGTGGATCTGGCTCGAGAGCGTTTAACTGATCCAGGGTTTGTTGGCCTGTCAATGCAGGTGGTGCAGAGTTTTTGACAACTCTACCCCTGATGAAGTTCTTCTTGTCTTTCCTGAACTTATGGCGAGGATCCAGGAACTGTCTATGCATGTCGAAGCAAGAAAACTTGCGACCGGCCTGAAGCCAACGAAACTCAAGAGCTCCCTTGCATGTGGGGCACGGGAACCTTCCATGCACACACCAGCCAACGAATAGCGCATACGCCGGCAAGTCATGCATCGAGTACATGTACCAGACACGCATTATGAAGTTCCGTTTGCTAAAGGCGTCGTATGTCTTGAACCCATTATCCCAGGCTTCTTGCAATTCGTCCTTAAGCGGCTGCATGTACACATTCATATTTTTGCCCGGATAGTTGGGTCCTGGAATTATCAACGTCAGGAAAATGTTCTTTCTTTGCATAATCTGTCCGGGGGGGAGATTGAGTGGAAAGACAAATACGGGCCAACAACTGTATTGGGCTGCCGTCATACCAAACACACTGAACCCATCCGTGCTGATGCCGACTCGAGGATGCCTCGGATCTGCCGCTTTGTCAGCATGTAATTCATCAAACTTTTTCCACGCAACACCATCCGATGTGTGTACCATCATCAGATTCCCATCTGCATCTAGTTCGGTTCTTTTGCCTGTTTTGTGCCATGTCATCTGTCTGGCCGTCTCTTCGACCATGAAAAGACGTTGAAGTCTTGGTACGATTGGCATATACCAAAGAACAGTAACGGGGATTTTGGTCTATGTCTTCTCACCCATACCGTTGTCTACCACAATATACCTGGAAGACTTGCAAATGGGACAATAGTTCAAGTCCGCATAGTCAAGCCTAAATAAGGCACATCCTTTCTCACAGGCATGTATCTTCTCATAGGGCAT
The DNA here is from genome assembly GCF_003073215.2 of Triticum urartu. Taxonomy (NCBI): domain Eukaryota; kingdom Viridiplantae; phylum Streptophyta; class Magnoliopsida; order Poales; family Poaceae; genus Triticum; species Triticum urartu. The sequence goes on from NC_053024.1 coordinate 155,758,141, forward strand.
CTTCAGTGCACGGAGGATTTTGTCCGACTGGTACAGGTTTGCAGGCATTACATGGCCTTTGGGTAGAAAGCGTCCAAATACTGTCATAATTGCATCATAGCATTCTCTGCCCAAGTTGAACTGAGCCTTCAGAGCCATTACTTGTGAGATGGCATCCAACTGACAAAGCTCAGTGTGCTCGTGGAGCGGACGTTTCGAAGACTCCAACATTTCATTGAAGGCCTTTGCAGATTCCTCCATCTCCTCGTCCGAATCCCGAGCATCATCATAGCCTTGCACCATGTTTTCCATCCCGGTACCATGCTCGTCGGTGCAACGACGATCCACCTCAGCTCGGTCACATTGGGCAGACTCACCATGAAATGTCCACACCGTATAATCGGGCGTAAAACCACTCTTCTGCAGGTGTTTGCCCATTTCAGCCTCTGTCTTCTTTTCCCAATTGCCGCACCGGAAACAGGGGCACCAGGTTTTCTTTTGGCCATTTGCAAATGCGGCTTGCACAAACCCCTTAGTTTTTGTGAACCATTCAGCGCTCCATTTGTTCTGACCAGTGTGACCGGTATACATCCAAGCACGGTCACTCATCTTGACTTTCAGAGCTACTGGACACACAACAATTATATATGTAATTCACCATGTATATATTCATCAGTTGATCTACTTTGTCAATTTTATTACGTCCATGCAACCTACACTCTAATAGGTAATGATAGGTCCTAATCCCACCCGTGTATGTGTAGATTGGGTTTATTTTCCCATGCTATGCTCCGGATCCGACGCAAAATTTCGGCAGCACCTCCCCGCTGTTCTCCTGATACACGTCTCTGCAATAAACAGAGAGGATGTGTACCCGGAGAACAACAGGGTAGGCACTGACGAAATATATGCGTCGGATCCGGAGCAAAGCATATGGGAAAACGAACCCAATCTACACATACTCGGGCTGTCCATGGATAGCGTTGGACAATTTGAAAGAATCAAGGTTATATATATGCAAATGCATGCATATTTATAACTATGATGCTTTCGTACGGGAGACACATATTGGTTACGCATACTGATGATTCAAGACACATACATAGCTAGCTATCAAGTTTCGTCGGAATAGATCAAATAATTAATGGGGGAGGAGGACTTGTCATTTGTGCTCACCCACGAACGAAGGGGCAGAGCTCGTCAAACGCGCGGCGAGGTCGTCGAACACCAAACCTCGCAGCGATGAAACAACTGCACATTTAAAACTACACGATCAACACAATTATATATGATGTTTTTCATAACAAAATCGAAAAATATATGACCTAACTAATAATTCACAAATATATGACCCCGTCGGCCTCCGGAAGGCCAAAGAACACCTTTTCGAGAGGTGTCGGGGGTCGGGGTGTCCTGTCGGTGTCGGGGTGCCGTGTCGGGGTCGGGGTGCTGTTTTGGGGTCGGGGTGTGGTGTCGGGGTCAGGGGGTCGATTGTCGGGGTGTGGTGTCGGGGTCGGGGTGTTCGGGGGGCGTTGGTGGGTCAGGGGATCGGGTTCGGGGGTACTCGGAGTTTCGGCGGTGATCGGGCGTGCACGATTGGGTGTCGTGTTCCCTTGTCGGAGTCGCCGGTGTGATGTCAGGGTTCGGGGGACGGGGGTCGGGCGCAAAGGCGTGGTGTCGGGCCGGGATGTCGGTCCGAGCGTGGCGATGTCGGGTTCGGGGGTCGGAGGTCAGGGTGGCGGGGGGAGTGTCAGGGTCGGGTCGAGGGTTCGGCCGGGAGGTTGGCTCGCCGGGGCCGTGTCGGATTGGGCGGGGTTTGTCGGGTCGGGGTCGGGGTCTGGGCGTCGGGTTCGGCCGGGAGTTGTCAGGGGTCGGGTCGGTTGGTCTTGTCGGGGTCGGTCGGTCAATCACGCTGTCGGGCGGGTCGGGGTCGGGGTGTCGGGGTGGCGCGTCGGGGTCTTCTTATTCTTATTCTTTCTTCTTCTTTCTTCTTCTTCTTTTCTTTCTTCTTCTCCCTCCTCCTCCTCTTCCTCCTCCTCCTCCTCTTCTTTCTCCTTCTTCTTCTTCTTTCTTCTTCTACTTTTTCCTCTTCTATATTGTTCTGTTTTTCAACTTTCTTCTTATTCTTCTTCCTTTTTTTCCTTTTTCCTCTTCTTCTACTTCTTCTTCTTTTTTTCAACTTTCTTCTTCTTCTAATTATCTAAACCTAAATCTAGCACTAACCTAAACCAACCACTAACCTAAACCTATCAATAACCTAATTAAACCTAAACAGCAAAGAAAAACAGTAGAAAAAAAATCTCACCTTGGCTCCTCTCGATGGAGGATGGAGGGGGCGGCACGGCCGCAGGGGCGGCGGCGAGCCTGGCTCCTGGGCGGCGGCGAGCTCCGGGGCGCGAGGCAGACAGGACGGCGAGCTCCGGGGCGCAGGGGCGGCGAGCTCCGGGGCGCAGGGGCGGCGACCTCCGGGGCGCAGGGGCGGCGAGCTCCGGGGCGCAGGGACGGCGAGCTCCGAGGCGCAGGGGCGGCGAGCTCCGGGGCGCGAGCCTGGCTCCGGCGTGGGCGACGGGACGCCGGGGCGGTGGCGGGTGATGGGGGCGACTGGGGCAAGGGGGCGGCGGGGCGAGGGGAGGTGGGGCAAGGGGGCGGCGGTGGGTGGCGGGGGAGGCGGGGCAAGGGGGCAGCGCGGTGGGTGGCGGGGGAGGCGGCGGGTGGTGGTGGTCGTCGGGGAGGAGAGGGAACAGAGAGAGATGGGCGGGGTGGGGCGCCGTTAGTAACCTAAACGTTTGCCGTCCGCCCCCCTTTGCCGTCCGCTTACTTGCAATTTGCCGTCTGCTGGCAGACGGCAAAGAGGGGGGCGTTAAGTTTTTTTTAACCAGCTCCTCAGTGGGTCCCCCCCTCCCTCTTTGCCGTCTGCTAGCCGACGGCAAAGAATCTTTGCCGTCCGCTAGCAGACGGCAAAGAACGGGCTGATGGCAAAGAAGGTCTTTGCCATCAGCCAGTTCTTTGCCGTCTGCTTTTGGGTAGCTTATGGCAAAGAGCTTCTTTGCCATCCGCTAGCAGACGACAAAGATCTGGCAGATGGCAAAGTAGCTGATTCCAGTAGTGCGACTAGCAATTCGGCCTCCGTCCCAGTCCCGACCAAGTGGCGGCAATTGTACCACACGTACATAACTACGCACTAAAAATACCATGGGTACGGATGGAGGCATAACCAGCTTGTGATCCACAATACGGCTCGACCGTCCCGGACACACATACTTTCATTGTTTCCTTTTTCTCCCTTTTTCAGGTTTCTTCATTCACAGGCCTTTCCTGATGGCTTGACCATCGATTCTTTTCAAAGGATATAAACACCAAGACCACAAGAAGGATAGTCATACCGGGGAATTTTTAGGTGGTTTCTTTAACAATCCCTTTACTTGTTTTCAGGACCCACACGCAGCTCTCCCTTGGTTAAGGCATATTAAATAGCCTTCTGCTTATTGCACTACTTGTATAAATGCGCTTTAACGCACCAATGAAATTATAATGGAAATAGTTTGCGGCCCAAATTTTACGGCTCTAGCTTACTACCTTTTCTTCTTTTTCTTTTTTGATAACTTCAACAAATAGCACCCGTACACTATGGTATGTCTCAATTTGCCAGGGGCTTCATAGCGCCCCACAACATGGCAACAAAAGTCCGAACACTTTTACAGTATAGTTCGGCACCCCAAATTTAGCACTACATGCATTGGCTCCAAATCATGTCTTTGGTCAATAGTTGGGTTGCCCGGCTCCTGTGCTTACTACCTTACGTTCCGCTGTATCGACTAGGGTAGTAAAGGGAGAACTACTGCGATTGTGCTCTGGTTTACCCGGATGAGCACCTCAGTAGAGAAAGCCAAAAACTGACTGTCATGATGCGGCGAGAGCCGGTCAGCTCTTCAGAGGTCTCAAATCCTTAGAGATTTTTTCCCCATTACGTGATGGATTGGTACTTACCCGATCAAGTGTTTACAACATGCTAGTTCGGATACTAGGGGCTGCGCCTATATTTCTATTGTCAAACTCCTATGGCTAAGTGAGGGTGCTAAAGCCGCATAGTCTGATTGCCTGGTTCGTCGCGCTAAACACCTCCTTCAAGGACCAAACAATTGGACCAAGAGTGTTTAGATTACATCCCGAACACCCCCGTACTGCCTACGTGGGGGCAGAAGCCGACGACCGGCCAACTCTCAGATTTCACACAACACGACCGCACAGGAGGAGAAATTCTTTAAATAACAAACATTATATTACATAATGACTTTGTTTCACCATACAAAGTAGAGACAACATGAATGTATTAATTCGAAAATAATGTCTTGCGCACATTGTGTTGCCACAATACGAGACCCCTCCAGGACATCTGCAAAATACCGCTCGGGTGTGCGGTGCTCCTTGCCCTCTGGCGGTCCCTCGGTCATAAGCTTGACGGCGTCCATCTTCACCCACCACACCTTAACGCGGGCAAAGGCCATGCGCGCACCCTCAATGCAGGTCGATCGCTTGACGACGTCCAACGGAGGACATGCGTTCACCAGCCGCTTCACGAGCCCGAAGTAGCTGCCGGGCATAGCTTCGGCAGGCCACAGCCGGATTATTAGATCCTTCATGGATAGTTCGGCCACCCTGTGTAGCTCGACCAGCTATTTTAGCTGATCGCTATAGGGCACTAGATGTTCTGGCGCAAGATATTGCGACCAGAGCAGCTTCTCCGTTGAGCTCCCCTCTCCTGCACGGAAGAACTCCACAGCATCTTACACACTACGCGGTAGATCTGCAAACGCCCCTAGAGAACTCCGAATCCGGGTTAGTAAGAAATACTTCTTCTTCACATACTTGCTTTGCATACTAAACGCATTACCCGCCGCGATTTTCTTGGCTTCCTGGATATCCTGGAGGACGCCCTGGGCCTCAACCCGGGCCTCTTCCGCTCTTTGGCGGACCTTAGCAAGTTCGATCTCTTGAGCCGAAACATCGCGCTCTACGGATTCACATTTCTTAACTGCATCTTGGAGCTCTTGTTGGAACTCATCAAGCCGGGCCTCGTGCAGCTCTCGAGCGACTTTTTCCTTGGTGGCCCTCTCCTCAGCCTCAGCCAAGGCCAGTTTAAGGACCTCGACCTCGGTTGCCGCTCCTACCCATGCCATGCCACTACGGTCAATACGCATTAATTACTATTTTAGAAATATGCAGCTAGTCAGTACATACCTTGCTTGTCTTCTAGCTGCTTCCTCACGCTCCTCCTCAGCCCGCTCCAGTCTCTACTTTAGTCCGGAGACTTCGGCGGTATGTGAGGTCGCGGCCAGCAATGGCGCCTGCTTATTCATATAAGACATGTTTAGTTAGTCTCTTGCGAAAATAAATTATTCCTCTGTCCATCTTTTCTTTCCGAACACCAGACAGTGTCTCAGTGGCTACTATCCATATGGGGATTTTGTCTTTTGCGTCGCTTACCTCAAAACATGTCAGCGGGCTGCTGCAAGCTTCGGTTAGTCCGCTCTTAATGGACTAAACCCTCTCAATCACCGTACCCATAAGGATACGGTGTTCATCCACAATGGAAGCGCCTTGTAGCGCTTCTAGCAGATTAACCGGAGCCTCTGGGTGGACAGAGGTCACCGGCGGAACCTACACAGCCCCTTCTTTTGAAGGAGGTTGCTCACCGGATTCCGGAGCCGTATAGGTCTCTGGACTTTTATTCGGCTGGGGGCCGAATTGAGCAATGCCCCCACCCCCAGTCGCCATGGGGGTCTGCTCCCCCATGAGTCCGAAAGCTAAGGCTTTGCCCCCTGGTGCCACCCTGGCGGCCTTCTGAACCCCTCCCTGGCCAGGGAAGGTCCTTTGGGACAACACCTTGTCGTCGCCCTTGGCCATGGGAGAGTGAGCGGCCAGCGGTGACTCGCTGGCCATCGTCTTCAAATCCAGCGAGCCACTTGATGAGGATCGCTCGGAGCTGTCGTGGGCCGGACTGCAAAGCATAAATTAACAAATTTTATTATGAAGCAAGAGAGGACGGACACATGGACATACGCGGGTTTTAGTACTTATGACGTGGCCGGAGGCTTGTTTCGGGGGCTTCGCTCCGGGCTGATGTCGACGTCCCATGTGGAGTTATCCGCAAGGGGACCCTTCCCCCTCTTGGGCGCCTCTGCCTCCAGATTTGTGGAGGCCGCCCTCTTCTTCCTCCCACCATCAGGGGAGAGGTGCTTTCTTCCTCCTCCTCGTCGTCATCTTCGGTGGCGAGGAGAGAGTCTTGTCTTCGGAAGACACGTCTGAAGCTCCCTTGTGGCGGAGGCCACTTCGCCCCCCCCCTTGGCCTTCTTCTCTTCTTTCTTCTCCGGGGCCTTATATGGCGCCGGCACCAGCATCTTTGCCAGGAGCGGGATGACTGGTTCCTCGGGCAGCGGAGCCGAACAGAGAATCCGCTCCGCCCTATCCGTCCATACCTGAAAGAACAATAATAATAAAGTTTAGATATCCTCCTTGAAACAAGTAACTAGAGGAAGCTTCTAAAGACGTGAGAGGATTACCACATTGGCAGAATGGGTAATATCGTGCCCGCGGTCCGAGTCTATGGTTGGCGGCGTCTTGTTGCCCTTGAAGAGCAACTTCCAGGTATCTTCGTGGGTGGTTCCAAATAGCCTTTCCAAGGTTTGGTGCTTCTTCGGGTCAAATTCCCATAAGGCACAGCTTCGGCTTTGGCATGGGAGGATCCGGGGAACCAACATCACCTGGATTACATCGACGAGCTTGATGTCTTTTTCCACCATGCTTTGGATGCACGTTTGCAGCGCTATCAGTTCATCTGACGAATACCAATTTGGGCCCTTCTCTATCCAGGAGGTGAGCTGCATTGGAGCTCCGGAGTTGAAGTCGGGAGCCGCGGCCCAGGTGGCGTCGCGGGGCACTGTGATGTAGAACCACAATTTCTGCCACTCCTTGACGGTCTCCACAAAAGTACCTTTGGGCCATGTGACGTTGGGCATCTTGCTCACCATGGCGCCTCCGCACTCCGTGTGCTAGCCATCCACCACCTTCAGCTTCACGTTGAAGATCTTGAGCCACAGTCCAAAGTGAGGTTGAATGCGGAGGAAGGCCCCACACATGACAATGAATGCCGATATGTTAAGGAAAGAGTTTGGGGCTAGTTCATGGAAATCTAGCCCGTAATAGAACATAAGCCCGCGGACGAAGGGGTGGAGGGGAAACCCTAACCAGCGGGTGAAATGAGGGATGAAAACCCCTCTCTCATTGGGCTTCGGGGTGGGGACGATTTGCCCCTTGGTCGGAAGCCACTATGTGATTTCTTTCGCCAGATACCCGGCCTCCCGAAGCTTGGTGATGTCCTTCTCCCTAACGGAGGAGGCCATCCACTTTCCTTGACCTCCGAATCCAGACGTGGTTGAGTGCTTCCTTGAGGCAGCGAGAATGAGGACTTGGGCGCTAGAGCGCGAGAATGGAAGGGCAGAGAAAGAGAGAAGGCGTGGGTTAAGAAAGGGAATCCTTATCTCCTTATAAAGGCAGTGAATATCAAGCGCCTCCCCACTCGCCATAAAACTTGCCTATTCCCAAGGGATGTGTAAACGGCACGTTTATATTACCCACGCCCGTATTGATGATGATCCCCCACTAAGGGGGCATGATCTCTGCTTATACAAGACGTGCCTATTAAAACTGCGTCTCGAAACATGGAGCAGCAGACGGAAAATGGTTCGAAATGATGACCTAGAAGACGTGATGTCACATTACAAAAAGTTGTCAGCAGAATGGACTCGTGCAATATTATATTCTCTACGGTTGTGTGTGGTACTTGTGTTATAGATCCAGACACGTTCATTACGTCCGAAGACTATCTTGGAGTATTCAGAAAGGGGAACCCGCCTTGCAATGCCGAAGACAATCTGCGCGCCGGACACCTCATCATTGAAGCCTGGTTCAGGGGCTACTGAGGGAGTCCTAGACTAAGGGGTCCTCGGGCGTCCGACCTATTGGACATGGGCCGGACAGATGGGCTATGAAGATACAAACACCGAAGACTCAACCTGTGTACGGATGGGATTCTCCTTGGCGTGGAAGGCAAGCTTGACGACCAAATATGAAGATTCCTTTCTTTGTTACCGACCTTATGTAACCCTAGATCCCTCCGGTGTCTATATAAACCAGAGGGCTAGGTCCGTAGATATATCCTCATAATCATAGTTAGACAGGTTAGACTTTTAGGGTTTAGCCATTATGATCTCGTGGTAGATCAACTCTTGTAATACTCATATTCATCAAGATCAATCAAGCAGGAAGTAGGGTATTACCTCCATAGAGAGGGCCCGAACCTGGGTAAACATCGTGTCCCCTGTTTCCTGTTACCATCGACCTTAGACGCGCAGTTCGGACCCCCTACCCAAGATCCGCCTGTTTTCACACCGACAGTAAGCCATTCCTGCTTATGCATTGAATTCCGATGACTGCGATTACCATCGTGTTTCCCGCGACACGCTGGTTCGCCTACCTTCTGCCTATAATTATTGTTTCCCGGCCTTCTCCGTCGGCACTATCACCCAACTCGCCCAATCCTCATAAGCCCCCAATGGCCCGACGTCGCTCGCCACTTATCCTCACTCCCGCCACGTCTGCCATGCCCCCGCGTGTCCGAGATAGGCAACGCCGGAGGCGGTCACCGCCGAAACTTGTGTTCGGTTTTTCACCGGAAGGCAGATGGAGGGAGGAGGCATTCTATCGGTCTTTAGATGGCAATGCGGAGTATGAGGAGTTGTTGGAGCGCGACCGCCCGACGGAGGAGCAGCATATCGCCGATTTGTGCCGCCAGCGGACATGGAGGAGCAATGCACCGACGCTCTGAGTCGCGACCAGAGCGCCCGCAACTGGGCCGACTAAGTGGAGGTCAGCGCACGGCAAATAGCCCTGCAGGCTGTCGGGCACGCACGTGTTCACGACGCTGAATTTTACAATCAGCTCGTCAAGTGGGTTTCCCGCTTAGAAGCCGAAGCTTTGGTGGACCACACTGGCATGGAAAGGGCCAATGCGCGCGAGCAACGCACCCTATCGCACCTCTAGCAAGTCCGAGGCGTGGCGGAGGACGCCGGTGCCGGCGTTTAGCATGTACAGCAGATGGCGGCCGGCATCGTACAATACTAGAGTATTAGTGGGACTAGATAGTTAACTTGGCTATGATGGTTGTCAATGTGGAAGTTCAGTACTCAATATTCGGATCAAACCTCCTACTTCGCTATGAATGTTGAACTTTCCGTTTGAACATATGGAATGGGCTGTTATTTTTTTAAATGGGTTGTATTTGTCCGCCACGGGTTTAGAGGCTGACTTGTGGGCCTACCAGGTTGACGCATACACAATCAGGAGATGATTGTACGTGCAGAGGATGACAGCAGGCACCCACCAAGGTCATGGCAGTATGCAAGCAAGTGCCTCCTTATTTCAAGCCAATTAAAAATGGCTCCTCCTAATGGATTTCTGACATCTGGGTCCCATGCCATTGTCGATGCAGTCAATAAACGAGAGAATTGGACAACGAGCGGCTGACACCAGGGACCCATCAGCTTGCCCAGTTATTTTTGTTTTCGGTTAATTTGAGAAATGCCACTCCAAATCTGGTGATTCCAAGAAGTGCCACTGCAATTTCCAAACTTTGAAAAATGCCATTTCATGCCATTTCCAGTGGCATTTTTCGAAGTCTAGAGTGGCGTTTTTCAAAGTTTGCAAAAATTGCAGTGGCGTTTTTTCAAAGTATACAAAAATTGCAGTGGCGTTTTTCAAAGTTTGGAAATTGCAGTGGCATTTTTATGAATCACCATAATTGGAGTGGCATTTATCTAATTTGTTTTTGAGACGGATGCGGGGTATCAACTGGGCTGTGCGGGGCACTCTGACCTGTCTAGATAGCCTTTTCTTTTATGTTTACCACAGGCCAGCCCCGTAGTTTTTTCTTTCTGAAAATGGCTAGCCCAGTTTTTTGTGATTTGTCAAGTAAGTCACTTTGTCAGGCCTGTTGGGCTGCAAATCTTTCAAGACGAGGAGAGCTTCATTCGGCTGGCCGAGAAAATGGCCTATCAGTAATGAGAAATGGGTTGTACATTTTTAGAACGCATCACACGGGCAATTAGTTTCAAATTTCTTTTTTTTTTTCATTTCGAATTTTAAATGGCATTGATTTTTATGCGTGGACAATTTGTTGGATTTCATATTGATATATATTTATTTTTAAAATCAGTTTGAATGTGACTTGAAATTTTGGGATTAAAAACAGTTCGGACTGCACTGAAATATGCAAAATTTCGTGTAATTTTTTAACCGTGGCCACAATATGGGTTGTAATGGTAACAAAAAGAATATGGGCTCCAAAAAAACCTTAAGAATTAGCAAATGGGCTATATATTATTAGAAATAATGGCAGATGAGTTGTATGCTGTTCTCCATAGATTTGAGGCTTTCCTAAAAAAAGGTTGACGCACAAGTAGTGACTGTTGGATGTCGCCCGTCGTGCTTCTTCAATCTCTGCTCTTCCTGCTCCATCCGCTCAAACAAGCATTGGCGGGACCGCCTGCTCCCTCCTCCCACGACCGGCTATGCTGCCGTGTAGGCCTCACTGCCCCGCCGAACTCCCATCGCTGGCCTGGCCATCCCTCTACTCACCCACACCAGTTGTTATTCTCTGGTGATGGTAGACGAACCAGTAAACCGATGTACTCCCCTCCGTGTGGGAAACAACTGTCGGGTCTTCCCTGGCTCTGTGTCGTTCCCTACTTAGGCCTCGCCGCTGTCCACCACCCTGGTGCTCTCAGCGCAGTGTGGTCAACGTGGTCAACGAATGACATGCATCTGAAGTGTACTGTACGTGGAGAGGCTGACAGCTGGGTCCACGGCCGCATGCAAGGAAATGCCTCCTTATTACGCGCAAAATAATGATTCCTCCACCTGATAGCTGGGACCCACCGGAAAGGCCACTATATTTCGTGAAAAAAACATTCCCCCCGCTGAGAGCTCGGACCTACCAGCTATATCGACTTCACACGCAAGGAAGTGCCTCGTTATTACGCACAAAAAATGAATACTCCCCCTGCTAGGTGGGACCCACCATAGTGGGAGGCTGACTTGTGGGCCTACTAAGATGACGGGGATGGACGGCTTTGTCAACCTAGTCAATATGAACGATTCTAGCTCCAGTGACCGTACAGTACTGTCCATCCAACGGCCGTAGTGCTTCTTCAACCTCTGGTCTTCTTGCTACAGCCGCCCAAACAAGTGTTGGCCATGCTGCCTGCTCCTACCTGCCGTGTCCGGCTGTGGTGCCACCGCTGGCCATGCCATCCCTCTATACTCACCCACACCTCCTGTTATTCTCCGGTGATGGCAGCCTCACACCATAGTCGAAGCATTCAACCCACGTACTTCCCTCCACTTTGGCATCCACAGTCGCGTCTTCCCCGGCTCCACATCGTCTCATTCCTAGGCCTCGCCATCGTCCACCACCCTAGTGCTCTCAGTGCAGCATGGTCAACGTGGTCAAGGAACCACTTCCATCGGAAGAGTACTGTACGTGGAGAGGCTGACAGCTGGGTCCACGGCAGCAGCAAGGAAGTGCCTCCTTATTACGCGCAAAATAATTATTCCTCCACCTGACAGCAGGGACCCACCGGACGGGCCACCGTATTTTGCAGAAAAAAAATTCCCCCTGACTGTTGGGACCCACCAGCTACATCTACGCACGGAAGGAAGTGCTTGACAGTCAGGACCCACCTGGTGGAAGCATACATAGCGTTGTCATTCTGGTCGCGAACATGTACGTACATACTGGTCGATGTAGAGGCGCGCATGTGTCATAGTAGAGGCGTGCACGTAGCATGTACACGTACGTACAGCAACCAGGGTGCAAGAAAGTAAATACAGCCACGTACGTACAACCGGCTGGGTCGTAACGGAATGCGTCGTCGTGTTCATCGGGAGCCAACCGGCTTGGACAGAACAACCTATTAAAACAAGGCCTGGCGTACCGCAGAATGGAGGAAATGGCCTTGTCTTCGATTGGCCACGGTCGAAACGGGATCATGTTCATCGGGAGGTGTTGGGGATATAACTATTGGGTATGACCCGCCCAGGAGGGGCTGGGTCATACCACTGGAGGTTCATAATGACAAGTCCCATGAAGATGTTTAAGATGGTGGTTCGCGAAGCAGGCTTACTGAAGGCCCAAGACCCAAAGGCGACTTGAGGCCCACAGGTGTGAACCGCCATATATGTATGACTTCTGTTGTAAGGCATCTGTAGTTAGTCACCGAGCCGGACATGTTATGCATGAGCTGGTCGGGACTCCGTCAGCCGTCGGGCGTCAACCTGTGTATATAAAGGGACGACCCGGGGGCGGTTAAGGGCAAGAAACAAGAGATCGAGAACTAGGTCAAGAGTATTCGCTCCCTGGTAATTGAAACCCAAGCAATACCACCTGAAACAAGATTAGGCATTTACCTTCAACGCAAGGGGCCAAACCAGTATAAATTCCCTGTGTCCTTGGTCCCATTTAACCCCTTTAAGCTAACCTAGTTGCGATGGCTCCACGACTAAGTCCTTCCACTAGGACATCTGTCGTGACAATTCCATGACAGTTGGCGCTCACCATGGGGCCAGCGCATGGTGGTTTCGAGTTCTTACAGGGTAGCTTCGAAGGGATCGAGGGATACGCTATGGGCTAGATGACCAAGAGTCGTCGCGACAAGCTCTACATCGACGATGTGGGCTGGGCCCCCGAAGCCGGCTCAATCGAGTACGGGTACCGGGCCCCTTGGCGGAATCCACGTCTTCATCGGCAAGATCAGCGAATCGGGCCATGAGCCGGACATCTGCACCGACATCCTCGAGACGGCTCAGCGTGCGTGACCCGCCCGGGTTCAACCCACCCTGAAGCGTGCCTTTGTTGGTTTCATCCATGGGGCAGAAATTGAAGATGGATCTGTGTCTGGCGGTGAGACGGCCATCTATTCCGATGGTGAGTCGTCCACGGGCGAGACCAATTCATTGTATCAACAGCAAGATGGCTGGCTTGGGGGCTATTCCGATGGTGACAGTATTCCAGACCCCTACAAGCCGCCGAACAGGGTTGCGATCTTCATGGCCGACACACAACCGGCGCTTGGTTCAACAACTGCTGTGTCTATGACCTCCAGTTCAATGGCTGCGGTAGCGGATGGAGCTAGAGGCTCTACGCGCCAGCCGGCTCAAGTTCTCACAGAATTGTTAGAAGCTCTTGCGACTCTGATGGGTGTGGAAGTAACCCCATACAACTAGGAACAACACAAGGTGGATGTGACTAAGCTGCGAGATGAGATAGATCAAACCACAGAAGAGCTGATGGCTGAGAACACTAGGATTGCTGCAGAACGGGTTGTCTTGGATGCTCAGGCACAACGGATCCAAGCGGATCCCTTCCGGCTCATGTTGGATCTGAACGCTTCAAATGAGGTCATGAGGAGGAGACACCGGAGTCATCTACCCCTGGTTTATGAGCCTAGGAATCTCTTCAACACGCCTGGAGCAGGGACAAGTGACCCGCTAGTGGTAAACCGGACGGTTGAAGCGCCTGGGGCTGGAGCTCCATTTCGGCCACGCACGATGGGCTCTCCATGTGTGAATAATACCCCGCCTCAGCATGTTTCGATGCCACCGGGCCATTATTCTAACCCTTTGGACAATATGATTGCTGCGGCAACACGATTGGCGGCTCTACCAGTTGAAGGCGAGTCTCCAACGGCGATAGAGACATGGCGGGCCAGGGAACTTCTTCAAACAGCATTGGCTCAGCAGACGGCTTATTCTTATAGCCACGAGCGAATTCACTCAACCCCTCGTCCAAGCCGGAGTTACAGCAGACACATTGATTCACCAGCAGTTTCAAGCAGTGACCGAGGCCGCAACCAGCCTCGTGGGCATGACCCAGCGTGTGGTGTTGCCAACGCACAGACTTTGGTGGATCAGGGCAGAGTGTGTCGTGAAGCCGAGCTAGCAGCTCAACAAACGGCTCATCAGCGTTCTCCAGTTTATCCATCAACTTCAGTGGAGGCAGGCGTGACCTCTAGAACCTTGGGTGTTCCATGTTTAGTGCTGGCTATACGTAACAGCGTTTACCCAAGGATTTTAAGGGTCCTCGTAAGGTGCCTAATTACGCAGCAGATCAACCCCCTGAAGCTTGGGTTGAAAGTTACGAGATGACAATGGAGCTGCTGGATGTTGGTGATGTCGCATGCACTAAGTATTTCACCATGATGTTGGACAGAACAGCTCGTACTTGGTTGAAAGGGTTGCCGCCCAACTCCATTGGATCATGGTCCGAGTTAAAAGTTCATTTTATCCAGAAATTTAAAGACATGTCGAAGCAGCCTATGTCTATCATGGATTTGGACTCCTGTGTCCAAGAAGAGGGCGGGTCAACAACCCATTGGGTGCACCGGGTCTCAGCCATCCTGCACTCATCAGATCGTATCAATGTCGGTTCAGCAATTCTAATGTTGGAGAAAAACTATCGGTTTATGCCTCTTAAGCAGAAGCTGGGGCAGCTTAAACGCCACTACAACGACATGGGGGAGATGATGGCGGCTCTTGTCAAGTACGCTGACTCTGATAGTACCAAGGACCCCGAGTCTGATGACGAAAGGCCAAGTAAGGGAAAGAAGAGAAACAACACAAAAGGGCAGCAACATAACCCGGCGAGTCAGGGTGGCAGGGGTAAGCGCAAAGAGGATGGCAATTTGGATTTTGTGGCTAACACCAATGCGCAGGATAATAATCAGCGCCGCAAGGGAAAGTTGCCCCCATGGTTTGGAGGGCCAATATTCAATCTTGAGGAAATAATGAATCAGCCTGACCGAAGCATGGTACTCGAGAAAAGCCGGCCACTCACCTCTAGAAGGATTGCTTTATTATGAGGCAGTACAGAAATTCCAACTTTTTCTAGAATAATCATGGGCCGGACCATAGCTCTGGGTCTAGTTTTCATGGTCCGGGTCGCGGTGGTGGCGATTCTAATTCCAGTTTCCAGAGCCAAGGCAATCAGGGTGGTTTTAATCAACAGTCTGGTCAAGGGAATCAGCAACAACAGTCTGGTTATCAGAGTAGTCCGAAGCAGTTGAATAGTGGACAATATCATGTCTTCACCACGAGCTTGTGTAAGCAAGATCAGACACTCCATAAGAGGGCAGTAAACGCGGTTGAACCGGCGATTCCCTGTTATTTACGGTGGTCTGAACACCCTATTCTTTGGAGTCGTGAGGATCACCCACCCTGGGCTGATAATCTAGGCCACTTAGCTCTGGTGGTAGCACCACAGGTTGGAGGGTACAAGTTCACTAAGGTGCTCATGGATGGAGGCAGTAGCATCAATATCCTTTATTATGATACTTTCCTTCATATGTGTTTGACTAACAAAAATCTTAAGCCATGCAATACCGTTTTCCATGGAGTGGTGCCTAGTAAGTCGGCGTATCCTGTGGGAAAGATTGCCTTGGAAGTGTCCTTTGGGGATGAACATGATTCCAGAGCGGAGACTTTGACCTTCGAAGTTGTCAAGATCAAGAGCCCGTATCATGCTCTGTTTGGATAGCCGGGTTATGCTAAGTTCATGGCAAGGTCGTGCTATGTTTATCTGCAGCTTAAGATGCCGGGTCATAAGGGCACCATCACGGTACATGGGAGCCAGAAGATAGGCTTGGAGTGTGAAGAAGGCGATGCTGCTAATGCTGAGTCTGTCTGTGCAACAGAAGAGTTGAAATTTTATAAGGATAATGTTGACCTAGCGGATATGACATCTTTGAAGAAGCCAACCATGGAGCATGACCCCTTGTTGAAGTTTAAGTCGGTGGATGACACTAAACTAGTTCACTTCGTTCCTGGCGATTCATCCAAACAGTTCAGCATTAGTGTTAACCTGGATCCAAAATAGGAAAGTGCGCTCATCGAGTTCATCTGTGAGAACCGGGAAATCTTTGCATGGAAACCTTCAGACATACCAGGTGTACCGAGAGAACTTGTTCAGAACACTCTCAACATTGATCCAAAGTTTAAACCGGTGAAGCAATTCCTTTGGCGTTTCAATGAAGAGAGCTGCAAGGCCATTGGTGAAGAAGCGGCCCGGCTCTTGGTGGCTGGGTTTATTGTTGATGTTTTTCATCCTGAGTGGTTGGCTAACCCGGTGTTGGTACTTAAGAAAAATGGCACTTGGCGCATGTATGTGGATTACACAGAGTTAACAAGGCATGTACATCTGATCCCTTTGCTCTCCCTCGTATTGATCAAATCATTGATGCTACAGCGGGTTTTGAGCGTTTGAGCTTTTTGGATGCTTATTCTGGTTATCATCATATCAAGATGGCAGTGAAGGACCAAGAGAAGACAACTTTCATCACCCCCTTTGGAGCCTTCTGTTATGTGTCTATGCCTTTTGGGCTCAAGAGTGCCCAGGCGACTTACGAGCAGTGTGTGCAAAATTGCCTTCATGATCAGATTGGGCGCAATGTTCATGCTTATGTGGATGATATTGTGGTGAAATCCAGGAAGAAGGAAACCTTGATAGATGATTTGAAAGAGACCTTTGACAACCTCTGAGTCTACAAGATGATGCTTAACCCGACCAAGTGTGCCTTTGGTGTACCAGTAGGCAAGCTATTGGGCTTTCTGGTTTCTAAACGGGGCATCGAAGCTAATCCGAAGAAAATAAAGGCTATCACCTCCCTGGCTAAACCAGTATGTGTCAATGATGTTCAGCGTCTGGCGGGTCATATTGCGGCCGTAAGCCGGTTCATAAGCTGGCTGGGTGAAACGGCTATACCTCTGAAGACATATCATTTTGTCTGGAGCGATGCTGCCAATCAGGCATTTGAGGCCTTGAAGAAATAGTTAGCTGAACCGGCGGTTCTTGCTGCTCCCATTGATAAAGAGCCTTTGTTGTTCTATGTGGCTGCTAATAGCAGAGCCGTTAGTGTGGCAAATGTGGTGGAACGGAAGGAAGCAGGCAAGGAACATCCGATTCAGCGGTCGGTTTACTACATCAGCGAGGTGCTTATTGAGTCCAAGCGAAGATATCAGCATCGACAGAAGCTTGTATATGGGGTGTTCGTGTCTAGTCGAAAGCTCAAGCAATATTTTCTAGGTCATCCCATCACTATGGTTAGTTCTGTTCCTTTAGGGGATATTATTCAAAACAGAGAAGCCACAGGTCAGGTAGCCAAGTGGGCCATTGAGCTTGGACCTCATGGATTGAAGTATATGCCTCGCACAGCCATGAAGTCTCAAGCACTTGTGGATTTCATCAATGATTGGATAGAGCTGCAGATGCCTGAGGAGAAGCCGGATAGCACGTATTGGACTATTCACCTTGATGGATCTAGGCAATTGGAGGGCTCGAGGGCTAGAGTTCACTACAAAAAGAAGACACATCCGT
Organism: Triticum urartu; assembly: GCF_003073215.2. Classification (NCBI taxonomy): domain Eukaryota; kingdom Viridiplantae; phylum Streptophyta; class Magnoliopsida; order Poales; family Poaceae; genus Triticum; species Triticum urartu. The sequence goes on from NC_053024.1 coordinate 155,775,602, forward strand.
GACATTTTGGGCCGAATGAAATTTTTTCTGTCATACATATGACACTTCTATGATGATAATTGTGACAAAACCCGGTATAATTATAGATGTGGTGGGATCCTACTTCTATGACAAAACCGTCCTGGGCGGGACGGAGATGCAGCTGCATGACATTCTTTGGGCCGTCCATCATGGAAAAAACCGTGGTAGAAGCGAGGGGGAGGAAAATTTTAGGGAGTTCCCGGTTAGGGTGGGAGGTCGGGGCTGAGCGATGCGCGTTTCTCTTGTACACGTACGCGCGTGTGTGCGAGGCGTTGGCTCTAACTGAACCCGAGTGAGGCGTTGGGCTCTAGCTGAACCCGAGCGATTGCACTGCAGGCTACGCGTTACTGAACCCGAGCGATCAATCGATGGCTGTTAATTGAACCCGATCGAGCGATTCCTTCGCTACTGCTGCTAACTGAAGCCGATCGATGCTGCCTCTGGGATGAACAGTGAGCGTTGCGGGGGGGGGGGGGGGGGGGGGGGGGGGGGTTGGATGAACAGTGAGCGGTGGCGTTGCCTCTGGATGAACAGGACCCCATGGTGTGGTGGAGGGCTGGATGAACAGTAGACGGTGCAGGGGTGCCCGTGGAGGGGTGGTTGAACAGGACCCCGTGGTGTGGAGGGCTGGATGAACAGTAGACGGTGAGGGGTGCCCGTGGAGGGGTGGTTGAACAGTAGCCGATGGAGTAGCGCACGGTGGAGGCTGGATGAACAGGAGCCCGTGGAGGCTGGAGGAGGTCGACGGTAGCCCGTGGAGGCTGGAGGAGGTCGACGCTGGAGATGAACAGTATCCCGTGGAGTCCTGTTTTGCGGTACACCACACCCCTCCCGATGAACAGGACCCCCGTTTTGATCGTAGTGCTCCAACACAAGTCCGTTTCATCTGTTTTGCGGTACGCCACACCCCTCCCGATCAACAGGACCCCCGTTTCGACCGTAGGAGGTCCGTTTCCTCCATTTTGCGGTACGCCGGACCACTCCCGATCAACAGGACACCGTTCCGAATGTAGGAGGTCCGTTTCCTCCGTTGTGCGGTACACTAGGCCTCGTTTCCATCGCCTGTTCCGTCCAAGCCCTCCCGATGAACACGACCACGCATTCCGTTCCGATCCATCCTGTTGGCTCCCACGCGTTTCATTGACTCCCGATGAACACGACGCATTCCTTTGCCTCCCCATGAACACGACGCATTCTGTTGCCTCCCCATGAACACGACGACGACGCTGTTTCTCCGTTCCGACCCAGCCATGTACACGAGCTTTGGCCATACGTATGCGCGAGTAGGCGTTCGAGACCCCACCCGTATGTACACATATGTGGCCATATTTTCTTTCTTGCACCCTGGCCGCTGTACGTACATGTACATGCTACGTGCGCGCCTCTACTACGACACGTACGCGCCTCTACTACGACACATGCGCGCCTTTACATCCACCAGTATATATGTACGTACACATTCGTGACCAGAATGACAGAGCTACGTATGCTTCAAACAGGTGGGTCCGGACTGTCAAGCACTTCCTTGCCTGCGAAGATGTAGCTATTGGGTCCCAGCAGTCAGGGGGGGCGAATCGTTTTTTTGCCCGGACGCACTTCCTTGTGTGCGAAGATGTAGCTGGTGGTTCCCAGCAGTCAGGGGCAACCGCTTTTTTTGCGAAATACAGTGGCCCATCCGGTGGGTCCCAGCTGTCAGGTGGAGGAATCATTATTTTTCGTGTAATAAGGAGGCACTTCCTTGCTGCGGCCGTGCCAGCTGTCAGCGTCTCCACATACAGTCCACGTCCGACGGAAGTCGTTCCTTGACCATGTTGACCATGCCGCGCCGAGAGCACCAGGGCGGTGGACGACGGCGAGGCCTAGGAAGGGGACGACGGGGAGCCGGGGAAGAAGCGGCAGTGGAAGCCCACGCAGAGAGGAGTACGAGGGTTCACTGGTTCGGCTGCGGTGTTAGGCTGCCATCGCCACAGGGTCTAGCCAGCGGTGGGAGTAGTAGGTTGCGGTGAGGCCTCCGCGGTAGCACAGCCGGCCATGGGAGGCAGGAGCATGCGGCACGACCGGCGCTGCTTTGGGCGGCTGGAGCAAGAAGACCAGAGGTTGAAGAAGCACTACGGCCGTTGGATGGACATCGTACGGTCACTGGAGCTAGAATCGTTCATATTGACTAAAGTTGACAAAGGCCCCCATCCCAGTCAACTTAGTAGGCCCACAAGTCAGCCTCCCACCATGGTGGGGCCCAGCTAGCAGGGGCAGTATTAATTTTTTTTGTGCATAATAAGGAGGCACTTCCAGTGGGTCCGAGCTGACAACGGGGGGAACGTTTTTTCATGAAATACGCTGGCCCGTCTGGTGGGTCCCAGCAGTCAGGCGGGAAACGTTTTTTCGCGAAATAAGGTGGCCCGTCCGGTGGGTCCCTGCTGTTAGGTGGAGGAATAATTATTTTGCGCGTAATAAGGAGGCACTTCCTTGCGGCCGCCTGGACCCAGCTGTCAGCCTCTCCACGTACAGTACTCTTCCGATGGAAGTCGGTCGTTGACCACGCCGCGCCGAGAGCACCAGGGCGTTGGTCTGGACGATGGCGAGGCCTAGGAAGGGGACGACGTGGAGCCGGGGAAGCTGCAGCAGTGGAAGCCCGCACAGAGAGGAGTATGAGGGTTCACTGGTTTGGCTGCGGTGTGAGGCTGCCGTCGCCGCAAAATAACAGGGGTGTGGGTGAGTAGAGGGATGGCCTAGCCAGCGGCGGGAGTAGTGCGGGGCGGTGAGGCCTCCGCGGCATCACAGCTGGCCACTGGAGGCAGGAGCACGCGACACGACCGGTGCTGCTTTGGGCGGCTGGAGCAAGAAGACTAGAGGTTGAAGAAACACTACGGCCGTTGGATGGACATCGTACGATCACTACAACTAGAATCGTTTATATTGACTAAGTTGACAAAGCCCTTGGTACGCATCAACTTAGTAGGCCCACAGCTCGGATTTGGCAGAGAACATATAGCCCATTTGCGATTCGTAAGAATGTACAACCCATTTTTTAATTCTAATGGAATTTACTACAACCCATTTATAGTTTGTCAAAAGTACAGCCCAACTTCTAGCTAGGACAACGATTAATAATTTCAAACAACCGCTCAAAACAGAATTCAAAAAAAATTCCCACATTTTGATGGGATCCGAAATAATTTTATCCGAAATTTCTAGTTAGGTTAAATATAATTTCAAAATAAAGTTGTATTACGTTAAAATCCAACGAAATATTCCGCGCGCAACAAGTAATGAAATTAAAATTTTCAAATTCCAAAAATAATATATTTTTCAAACTAATTACGTGTTTGGTGCATAGTAACTGTCCAGTTATTATAATTACATCCCATTTATTATTTCTTAAAGTCCGTTTTCTTGTTAAGCCTAATGCATACCTCCTAGGAAAGTTTGCAGCCCAGTGGGGCGGAGAATAACAAGTTGACCCGGATATTGTGTACAACTGTTGGCCCAGTTGCATTGCTCATGTTGAAAAAAAGGCCTATGTAGTACAGCACAACCTAACATGGTTACTCAGCCCACATTCAGGGATGCCGGAAAGGCCCAAACATGGCTTCTGTACAACTTTTTGAAGTCAATGAGCTCAATTAATAACTTTAGAAAAAAGTTAGATTACAGTGGAACCTAATTAAAAACTGTCACGAGCAAATAAATAATTCAACGGGTCCCACTTGTGCGTGTGTGTGTGAGAGAGAGATAGAGAGAGAGAGACCCATCGGTCGATGCTCGTAAATACATCTTTCAGCCATATGCATTGCTGATGCTCAGTAAAAACTTATATAGTTGACACAATCATATAGAACATCATAGCACACTGAACTTGCATACAAAAATTTCACGCAGGCGGCACAATCAGGATGGAAGCAGTGGATTGCTATGGGAAGTGCTATGTTGAAACCAACGAAGTCGTACATAATGGTTCATCGTCTTTATCAATGACGGGGAAATATCTTGAATGTTGTGCAAAGAAAACAGACAGACAACATAATAAGTTCTGCTAGCACATTAAGTTGACGTACAGCCCTTTCTAAAAAAACTTCAGGTACATAATTCGAACAGGTCACAATCAAATGTACTGGCATATCATTGCTTCACACCCATAGCTCGGATTTAACTAGTATCTGACAAGATTTAGTTGTTACCTCAAATTAGAGCACATCCAGGCAGGCAGCCATGCCTCTTCTCCCAAAGAAGCAGTGGCCTCCGCCGCGCGATGGAGTAGGCCCTGTACCATCCATCGTTCCGAGCAACACGGGGAAAGTCTGACGTTGACTCCTGTAATGGACGTCGTCGACGGACCCTGGCACCAGCGGCAGCGGCAAGACTTCGATTGATGGATTGACCACTTCTTCGACATGCACGAATACTCGATACAGGTACATCCCTAACGTGGTCCGCGGTGGCCTTCGTGGCGACGAATAGTACAACCCCGGTTCCTGCATGGGTATCTCAACACCAATCACCTTCGGTATGGTGGATGGCTTCTTCATCCATGCCATAACCATCAGAGCCCAGCTGTTTGGAGGAACAAATATACTTACGAGCTCACCTCCAAGGTCGTTGATAAGCTCGTTCATGGACTCGCTGTTCCAAGCACGTTGAGGCATGCCGTGGAAGGTAAGCTTTGTTAAAACTCAAGCTCCGAGGGCACCAAGCCCCATCCTGGGTGCCACCGATCAAAGCTCACCAGCGCGCCATTGCAGAACAAACGCCGGGAAGATTCGGACACACGACTGCAGTCGAAAGTTGTCCGGAACCTGACGAAGAAACCAGCCGGTGGCGGATAGACTTCGACGAGCAAGTCACTTATTTGGAAGCCGTGCGCAATGCCAAGAGCTTTGACAAGGTCGTCCGACAAGACGGGAGGCCGGTCGCCGTTGATGTTTACCATCAGCACTTTGCCGGCAAACTGGTCATCAAGCGCCACCATGCCACTGTTGAGCGACAGCACGCAGCGACCGAAGGTAGGATGGACCTCAGGATTTCCGGCTCGGAGATCCGCGTTGACCGGCGACATGATAATGCGCTTGAGTACAGGGAGTACAGGTGGGGGATTTGGGGGAACTGGAGTAGCAATCGAGATTCCGGAGGTGGGGGAGGGGCGGGAGACTGGGGGTGAAAAGGTAGCATGAATTTCGAGCATGCGCCAATATGCTCTCGGTGCGCAAGAGCACGAAAACACTAGTGGCGCCCACATGTCGGCCTAAGAGTCCTTATTCTTTCTTTTTTGGAGAGCCCAACCTTTTTTTCAGGATCTTTTGAGAGCCCGGCCTGAGAGTCATAATTGACCAGTTTGGCATTGTGTTACTACTCGGCCCATATTCAATGACACGTCACTGGCCCAAACAAGTGTACATCATCGAAAAGACACCAAGCTCAAATTATATAACTTGAAAAAAGGAGATATACTCTGAACACTGGAGAATGGTGATGCCCTCATTTAGCCCACCAGTAGTTCGAGACAATAAACAGTTCGAGACAATGACTAGTGACTACTACTGACATAAACAGCAAGACATGACAGTTCATAAGACGTCTTGCTACACCACCAAAACGCACCCATCTGCAGCACTCAGACTCTCATGATCCAGACGAGAATGACATTCTAAACAGAAGCAACTATTACATAGTAAGAGTGACATAGACGAGGATGACCAAATAACAAGGAATATGCATAACAAAAGAAAGAACTACCCATCCAGAACGAGCAGCAAAGACAACAAAGTCATTCGAAGATATGATCCAACACCATCATAATTTGCAGCCCCGCTTTAGCGACCAGTGATCCGGAGACACCAGTACTCCACCCTTTCGATGCAACAGCCCAATTACCTATCAACCTAAAGGCTTGAACTACATCACTGCCTGTCGTAATTGAGACATCCAAGGATCAAAGTTAATCCGGATGCCTTTGTCATTCTCACCTTCTTTTGGCTGCAGGCTGTATCATTGACAATCAGGGGAGTTTGCTCCCAAACTCCTAGGGCTCACCATGTAGACACAGTTTTCCATAGCAAACAGAGCCTCTCTGCCATCAAGGTCCTTGCCAACAGTGATCTCCTGGTTAATCAGATAATTGAGTCCGAGAAACAGAGAGTGTGAACCAAGGTTGTTTGCAATATAGCATTTCCGGCTCATGTGTCCGAATGATCATCAGTCTTTTGCCGTCGTCTGATCGAGCGAGGAACTAGTTGTGCTTCCCTACATTTGGCAAAGGTGGTGTGATTACAAAGGGCAGTAACTGTAGGGACACTGTATCATATCAAAAAGGATAGGCATTGTTAATGTAAGATCAGCATTGTTCAGAGTATGAGTAGGATAATGCAGGAAACAACATTGATATGTCCCTGTTGGAACTGGGAGGAAAATACAGGGAAATGTATACAGGGTTCGAAAATATAGAAGTGCCATGCATGGTTATACTCATGTTATCTTGCAATTGATTCTTCACAGGAAACTACCATGTCATGCATGTTATGTAATCATGTTTTGTCCTCACAAACAAAGTCGTCAAGGTAACTAACAGACCATGCATTGTTATATACTCGTGTTCTGTGGGAAAATTTTTTGTGAGTATATTATTCTATCCATTGATTGTTGAAGGGCGAATATAGGTATGTACACATGGTAAGCATTGGAGGATTTCACTACTTCCAAATATAGAGTTCTCCATATGCACATTTACTTCCCTAATGTATGGTTAGATAAAACCAATAGTGTGGTGCATGTTTCTACATCATAAAAATGAGGAAACTAACATGGACATTGATACACACTCATATTTAGTAGTAGTATATAGATTACTGTAAAATAAGGATAATATTCATATATTCCTAACCGTTTGATTATTCAAGGTACAAATTGGCTGTAATGACATGGTCACAATCACATGAATTAACTCATTCCAAATATAGCTGATTTACGGCGTCTCGAATACATTGCCATAGTTCTACTCAAATTCTGCTCAAACAGGGATATGCCAATTATCACAAAAATTTCAAACAGTGTCATGGAGTCATCATTAACATGAGACGGAAACAACTTACATGCGCGTCCCAGCAATACGTGGTGCCATCTGCTTTGTCGATCGCGTAGATGATGCCATTGTGTTCAATAGCATCACACAAGTGTGTATCAGCTTTGACGATGATCCACTTCGAGCTGAGTTGTCTCTAGCTAAAGAAGGCACCGAGGTAAAGATAGGCGAGTCCGTGGTCGAACAAGGCAATTAGCTTGAAGTCTGCATAATTCGCATGTCGTGTGGGCACTTGGCAAATTACAATGTTCTGCAAAACAAGGTCCGTACAACTAACGTAGTAATCTAGATGACTTGGACCACGATGGTAATACTCTATATAATCCAACGGTGGAAGGATAATCTCATGGGAGGTCTGGAAGTTCAAGAGCACGAACTTTTTACCGTCTTCTCTAAAGGCAGCCGTCCAGTGGGAGTTCATGTCAACCCAGTACATACCTGCCAAGAAGTTTCATGCGATGGTGATCGGATCGATGTCGAGGGAAATGATGTACGGAGGCCCACTACATGCATGCAAAGAAGTTTCGGCTAATGGAGATCGGATTGAAGTCGAGGGGCATCATGGACGCCTACGTATCATGGTGAGCCAATCTCGCAAGACCAGATAACAGCAAGCAGGGTGTCTTGAAAAGCTTAGGCCTCGCTTCGACGATGGTCGTGTGCATGTCCCTCGAGCATGCAGCCAGCCGCAGGGCGCTCAACATATCCATACACGAACAACAGAAGTCGAGGATGTCACTAGGTAGATTGCTCCAATCACGGCTCATATGGATGCTGCGCAGTTCGCGTTCGGCCATGGTGGAGTTTGGAAGGGGGCTTGATTTACGGGGGAGGAGGATGTCGGTGCTGGAGCGGCTAGCGAGGGAATAGTGGTACTGGGGGAGGCGAGTGAGGCGACAGTACATGGGGGCACAATGAGATGGAGACGGAGACGGAGACAGAGACGGAGAAGGTGATGGAGATGGAGTGGTGCTATGGGAGCGGAGAGGGAGACGAGGCGAGGCGCCAATGTGCTGTACATTGGCGGTGACAGACTGCATAGTGCACAGGGTGATGCTGACTTTGGTAACCCGCACACGCCGCCTGGACTAGTGTCACGCGCAGGGTGTTGTCACTTCACTGTGAGGACCGGATGAATAATATTTTGACCATCAAGTGTACCACAGTTGTACTATTACTACTAGTAGTAGTAGTAGTAGGAACATGAGTACTCCAGTATTGTATAGCGGAAATAGGTCTCCCGTGCTAGCATGCATGTTCACTTCATCGTTCAGGTACCATCCATATTGCGAGCAGAACCAAATTCTCGTGCATGCCCAAGCAACGCCCTGCCGCGATGCATGCAATGGTCGTTCTGGTGCATCAAGGACGGCATGCAGATCGTTCCACACTTGAGAAGAGGAAAATGGAAAGGTAGAATGCGGCAGCAGAGGAAGAGAACACTGGCTAACGAAGCTGGGAGGGGATCAAGCAAGAAGTTAATGCTCCACGCCTAAAGGTTTTGGGAAAACCTGATTTTCATAAGGTGACTTATACTCACCTAAACGAAGGGAGTATTCCTTAACCAGAGAATGTTGTGTCTCCCACTCACGCACTCAAAAAAAACTACGACACATTTTTTTATAATTTTGCATAGGTCCCACCTATCAGGAAGGATGGGCACGTACACGAACAGGTACGACTCATCAGTCTACCCGCATAGCCTTTTCGTTTAGTCTACCTAGCCGTCTAATCAACTGCCTGCACGCCACTTCACCCATTTACTTCTCCATCGGGAACCGATTCTCCTCGGCTTCTTCACTTCACCATCGTCTTCATTTGCATCCAAACCCCGTACATATGCAAGCCAATCTCCACTCGCACCGAGACTAACCTGTGAAACAGTGGGCAGGGGGAGAATTAGGAAATGGACATGGAAGTAGTCTTTAGAATGCATTTACTACATGATCAAACTCATCTTACCTTCTCATCAGAGGAAACCCGAGTGCCCCTCAACGTCGGCATCTGAAGGGGCATCAACTTGCAACTACGGCCACGCCATGCTGGAGAGACCCCCAAGAAAACATCCTCGTGCGTTCCACGCAACATCAAGATGAATTTGTATGAGTAGTTTATCTTGTGAGAGAAAAGGATGAACGAGGGAAGGCCTCTAGAGATAGAGATGGACACTAGTACTACCAAAGTGCTGGCCCGTGCGTTGCAATGGATCCAAAGTAGTAGAATAATACTTGTTCATGTGCTTGAAATATAAACACTCTAGTCTTGATATACATGTGTCAGCAGACATGACAGCTTGTCCATGGAAGTTGAACCACGGCGACCATCACGTTTCTTGTTTCTACCACTGCCACACTGATACGTCTCCAACGTATCTTTAATTTTTGATTGCTCCATGCTATATTATCTACTGTTTTGGTGTCGGTGTACAAAAAGAGGGGTACGCTTTTGGTACCCCTATAACTGTGCACAGGAAGTCTGAGCCATGGGTACCACCACACTGAGCAAGGCAAGGGAGGTGAGCCAAGGTAAGGCAGATGCTCAGGAGAAGCAAAACGACGCCAAGACCAAGACCACAAAGAGCAAAGGGGACGAAGCGGACCCCCCCCGACAAGATCCTTGCCGGGAGGCGGTTTTAGCAAACCCGGCAAGACCCTTGCCATGGCAGCTCGCCCCACACCTACGGAGTGAGTCACCCTTGAGTCCACTGCCCCCATGGGGCAGGAGACATCCCCGTGGTGGCATGCAAATCTTTGTGAAGACATTCAAGATCAGATACACCCTTTAGAAGATGATGATCCTTGGCGGGATCCCAGCCAAGGAGGACCACAAGGCCCCCGGCAAGAGCCTTGCCGGGGATGACAGCAGGTGCCACGGCAAGACCCTTGCCGGGGCCCCGGCAAGGCCCTTGCCAAGAACACCCGTAGGGCCACCATCAGGCCCACGCCAGTCAAACCTCCACCGCCGTTCGCATGCAGCTGCCGACCCAACCAGCTGGGCAGGCACCTGCGTGGCGGCATGCGGATCTTCGTGGAGACCCACCGCTACGCCACCTCAGCTGCCTGCCTTCCTACATGGCACCGCGGGCGCCGCTGGCCAGGGCGCGTGTCGACACGAGAGGGAGCGGCAACGGACGAGACAGGGCTCTCCCCCGTCCCCGATAAAGCAAGGACACCTGGGCAAGACGCATTAAATGCACCTTGTCATGTACTACGAGGGATAACCTCACATCACTGTACCCTTTCCACCTCCTGGTGCTACTGTGGCAACCCCTTTCCTATAAAAGGAGGCCCGAGGCGACCAGGAGGAGGATTCGGCTTTTTGGAGCTCCTCACGCCCCATAGCTAGCTCAAGAACATAGATATACAATCCACCAAAGCAGGAGTAGGGTTTTACGCATCCCAGCGGCCCGAACCTGGATAAACGAACCGTGTGCTATCTGTTTGATCCGCTCTTCTCACGACCCCGCGCCCCGCAACCATAGTAGGGATTCTTGTGATCCCATAGGTGTCGTTTCCATCGACATATTTGGCGCGCCAGGTAGGGGGCGCAGTTGTGAGAATCGGGTTTAGCAGTTAGTTCGACGCTTCTTCATCGTCATGGCGCCCCAGAAGAAGACGACGGTGGCGGTTGGCCCGTTGGAAGCCGGACATCCCGTCCCGACGCGGGCGAGCAGCGGACCAGTCGCAGAAAGGACCCGGGGCGCCGTTCATGAACACCAACACCGTCCCAGCAGCCGGAGTTTGGGAGGCGGCAATGTTCATGCGCCTGGTAATGGGCCGCACGCCGCCAAATCCAAAGACGGAGCCAGGCCCACCACGGGTGGCGCGGGGCCTTCCAAGATCGCTATCGCCCCACCCGAAGGCGATGCGAGGGCCTCCAAGACTCCCACGCCGGCGCCGACGGCGCGCTCCTCTCAAGCGGGCGTCGCCGTGGGAAGACCCCGGCGCGACGAATGGTGCAATCACGCCGAAGACCCCGGGCGTCGCCGTGGGAAGATCCCCGAGCGCCACTCCCGGGAGGTAGAAGACCCGCCCGCTCGCCGAGGCGCTGGTGAAGATGGCATGAGACCGCGGGGTTGTGATAGAACTCCTTCTGACATGGTCGGAAGTTGAAGCGCGTCGTGATCCATGCAGGTTTCGCTCCCACCAACGCCAGGAGAAGCCCTGGCGCGCGCGCAGTTGCTCCTCGATTTTCCTCCCACTACGGGGAAACTCGACGAATGGAGAGCCACTATCCGAAGCCTTGTTGCGGTGGCCAACAAAGATGAACCGAGTCCGGTGGTGCCCCCGGGTCGATGCTCTGATGGAGTCCCACGCACCAGTGGCAGGAAAGCCGACGGTGCCGCGACCACTGTGCACTCGCCTCCTTCTCGCTCGGTACCACGGACGCCAGACCGTCGCGACATTGCGGGCGACGAAATCTCCATAGCGTTGTCCGACCCGCGGACCCACTATGACTAGCGCCAAGTCCTTCAGGAACGAGAACATGAAGACGCTCGAACCACTATCGAGCGCCGGCGCGGAGCGCGCCACCAGTCAAACAGGCGAGCAGGGCCTGCTATGAACCACCCGGCACCGGAGAGCCCTGGAGGCCTACCTTACGAGGTAGGCTATCCGGCTTTTACACATGAGCTGCAGCAGTTCCCGTGGCCCACTCACCGCACCCTCAAACCTGACGTGGGCGAAAAGTACAGCGGCAAGACCCACCCGTCCGAGTTCCTCAGCATCTACACCATTGCGATGCAAGCTGCCGGAGCCCGCGACGATAAGGTGCTTACGAATTACTTTCCGTTGGCTGTTAAACCCAACGCCATGTCATGGTTGATGCACTTGCCGGTTGACTCTATTTCCTCCTGGTCGGATTTGTGCCATGAGTTTGTGGGCGCCTTTACTGGAGGTCACCAAGCCCATGGCCAAGCGAGTGACCTGCACGTCATTCCCCAGAAGGGAGGCGAGAGTCTCCGCAAGTATATACAGAGGTTCAGCTGGATATAGTACAATATCCCTGATGTTCACCCTGCCGCAATCATCAGCACGTTCCATCAGAACGTGCGTAACCGCAAGATGCGCGAAGAGCTGGCAATGAACAAGGTGAAAGATGTAGCAGAACTCTATGTTCTTGCTGACAGATGTGCCCGGGCTGAAGAGGGAAGGAAGTACCCCAGCGAAGACGCCGGCGTGGAAACCGATTCCTCAGATGAAGATACTGCCGCCCCGGCGAAGAAGGGCCGGCGCCGCAACAGGAAGCGCAAAGGTAAAGCCGTGCTTGCCGTCGAGGGATCTGGTGACACCGGCTCCACCAAGAAAACCAAGGCAGATGACCCCGACAAGGAAATTGCCGGATGTGTCGCCTGTCGGGCCTTGGCGGTTGCCGAGAAGCCACGGAACTCCGACAAGCGATACTACAAGATCCATCGCACCAAAGGCCATGCTCTCCAAGACTGCCAACAGGTTGAGCTCCTCACTGAGAAGCAGAGGGCTGAATATGAGAGGCGGGACAAGGAGAAGGGCCAAGACGGTGCTGTGGGGTCCGGCAAGAAGCGTGACGGCCAGGCGGGCCGTCGCAGCAAGGATAAACAACAGGAGAGGCCCGCCCGGGGCCGTGACAAAAAGCCATAAGACGACGATCACGAAGAGGACGACGAATCCGGCGACCAAGAGTTTCAGAAAGCTACAGAGGCCATGTGCATCGACGGCGGCGCCTCGCTGCATACTTCTCACCGCCAGCTTAAACAGTGGGCACGAGGGATTACAGCAGCAGAGCCGTCGTTTGATGCCCAAAGGCCGCTGAAGTGGTCCAGCACACCTATCATTTTTGACACTAAGGATCACCCTGATCGCACTACTGCGGTCGGGTGCTTGCCATTGTTGGTATCACCAACAATACACAACCTCAAGGTGACAAAGATGCTAGTCGATGGTGGGGCCTGTCTGAACTTGATCTCGCCTGCCGTGATCGAGAAACTGCAGATTCCTGATGGAGACCTCGAGGAGACGGGCACGTTTCAGGGGGTCAACCCGGGAAGAAGCCAACCTAAGGGAAAGGTCACGCTGCCCGTGACTTTTGGAAGCGATCTGAACTACAGGACAAAGAGGATCGTGTTTGATGTTGCCAAGATCTCCTTTCCCTACAACGGGATCCTTGGCCGCCCAGCGCTCGCCAAGTTCATGGCGGCGTCACACTACGCCTACAACACCCTAAAGATGCCAGGACCTATGACGATCATCACCATCCCCTCCGATAAGAAAGATGCACTGATTTGCGCTGACCAACTATACCAGCAAGCAGTTGCAGCAGCTGCCGCCACTAGGGCACTTGCTCCTGCCGCTGGGACCCCGGGATGAAAGAAGAAGAAGAAGACCGGTGACACCTCGGACACCCACTCTAGCAAGCGCACCTCTTCGGAGTGTAGCGCTCCCATCGAGGACGTGCCAGAGAGCTCCACCGACGGAAATGAGAAGCCCAGGGCCATACCGCCGGGAACCAAGAAGGTTTCAGTCAATGAGGACGGCACGGGAGGGGCTTTCACCATAAGCTCCACCCTTGACGACAAATAGGAAGACGCGCTCGTCACCTTCCTACGGGCGAATGTCGATGTGTTTGCATGGCAAGCTTCCGACATCCCCGGCGTTCCCAGGGAGGTGATTGAGCACCACCTTGCTGTCTGTCCTCATGCGTGGCCTGTCAAGAAGAAGGTCAGAAAGCAAGCTTTGGAACGACAAGAGTTCATCACAGAGGAGATCCGGAAACTGGAAGCAGCGGGTTTGGTAAGAGGAGTGCTCCATCCAACGTGGTTGGCCAATCCGGTCATAGTGCGCAAGGCTAATGGGAAGTGGAGGTTGTGTATTGATTACACAGATATCAATAAGGCTTGTCCTAAGGACCCCTTCTCGTTACCGCGCATCGACCAGATTGTTGACTCCACAGCTGGGTGTGATCTATTGTCATTCCTCGATGCCTACTCCGGCTACCACCAGATCTTCATGATAAGAGAAGACAAAGAGAAAACAGCATTCATCACCCCATGTGGTACGTATTGTTTCATGCGGATGCCTTTCGGGCTGAAGAGTGCTGGTTCGATGTTTGCAAGGGCGGTCCAGATTGGTTTTGAACCCCAGCTCCATAGAAATATGGAAGCGTATATTGATGACATATTGGTCAAAACCAAGGACAGGGCAACCCTCATACCGGATTTGCAAGAAACATTTGCAAACCTGCGCAAGATCAATCTCAAGCTGAACCATGAGAAGTGCGTCTTTGGCGTCCCGTCCGGCAAGATTCTTGGGTTCTTTGTGTCACAGCGTGGGATAGAGGCCAATCCGGACAAGATCAAAGCTATAGAGCACATTGAAGCACCCAAGCGAATCAAGGATGTGCGTCGGCTTGCTGGTTGCGTCGTCGCCATGGGCAGATTCATTTCCAAGTCTGCCGAGCACGCCCTTCCCTTTTTCAAGATCCTAAAAAAGGCAGGCCCGATGGAGTGGATGCCAGAAGCCGAAGCAGCATTGCAAGATTTGAAGAAGTACCTCTCCTCCGCGCCAATACTAGTTGCGCCTAGGCCACAGGAGCCGTTGCTGCTATACCTGGCGGCAATGAACCAGGTGGTCAGTGCCGCACTAGTGGCACAGAGAGAGGTTGACGACGAAGTAATGGCAGCGACAGAGCCCGACACCACCAATGTAGAGACGACACCGCTAGTTGAAGTGCCTCCGAAGAAGAAAATGATGCAGCACCCGGTCTACTTTGTTAGTTCCGTCCTGCAGGGAGCTAGATCAAGGTACTCCGGTGTGCAGAAACTGCTCTTCGGCCTTCTTATGGCCTCGAGGAAGCTGCGTCATTACTTCCAGGCACACGAGATCACTGTCGTCACTCGCCTCCCTCTGCAACGGATATTGCACAATCCAGATGCAACGGGAAGAATTGTGGAATGGGCACTGGAGCTGTCCAGCTTTCGCCTCAAGTTTGAAAGTACTTCGACGATTCAGAGCCGAGTCCTGGTGGAGTTCATTGCAGAATGGACCGCAACGCCTGACGAAGAAGCCCAAGAGACTGCTCTCCCCGACAAGGAGGCAAGTTGTAGTTGGATCATGTACTTTGATGGAGCTTTCTCCTTACACGGCGCCGGCGCTGGCGTACTGCTTGTCGCACCCACCGGAGAGCACCTCAAGTATGTGATCCAGATGCACTTCCCCAGGGAGGTGTCAACAAACAATACGACAGAGTACGAAGGGCTGCTTGCAGGTCTTAGGATCACGGCGGACCTCAGAATCAAGAAGCTCATCGTCAGGGGAGACTCGCAGCTCGTCGTCAAGCAAGTCAACAAGGACTACCAGAGCCCGTTGATGAAGGCCTACGTCGATGAAGTGAGAAAGCTGGAAGAGCGTTTCGACGGTATACAGGCTGAATACGTTCCCCGAGCGGAGAACGATATCGCCGATTACCTGTCAAAATGTGCTGCCCTCAAGCTACCTGTGGAACCAGGTACCTTTGTGCTCCAGCCAACTCAGCCATCCGTTGATCCATCAACAGAGCAGAACAAGAGGAGGAAATCAGGACCCGGCAAGTACATTCCCGCTGAGCTCCCCGGAGCCGCCGGCAAGGATGTTGCCGGGGACACTGAGCCCGCCACGGGACGGCTAGCTCCGACGGAGCATCAAGCTCTTGCTGTCGAGATAGCCGCTCCTATAGCGGAGGAAATGCCTTTAGTCCTCGCCGTCGAGCCTCAGGCTCCAGCGTGGGCACAGCATACCGTCTGATTCCTCCAAACAGGGGAACTTCCTAAAGAGCGGGAAGAAGCGGAAAAAGTAGCCCGTCACTCTACCATGTACCAGTTCGTCGATGACGTCCTGTACAGAAAGAGGCCGAACGGTGTGAAATTGAAGTGTATCCCTCGGGAGGAAGGACTGGAGCTGTTGGCGGAGATACATGGAGGCATATGTGGATCCCTTATCGGGTCAAGGGCCCTTGCCGGCAAGGCATTTCGGCAAGGCTTCTTCTGGCCCACCGCCCTCCAGGATGCGACGACACTAGTCACCAGGTGTGAAGTGTGTCAGTTCCATTCA